>NC_143587.1:171444223-171776649 GCF_048544385.1 Mastigoproctus giganteus | reverse complement strand
CTTCTCTGTCATCGGTAGCCCTTAGTATCCAGATTTGTCCTCAGCTATGAACACTGGTCAGGTCCGTTGTTAGTCTGTTATCAATGGTTGTGGTTCTCTTCATCATGGGAAGATGCGCATCTCCATGGGGTTATTCTAGCGTTCGCTGGTTTTAGATGTTAGTAGTGAGCAGGTTCCTGAGGGAGGTTCTCCTTGAGTCCTCTCCACGCGTGTTCTGTGACTCTCTTTTTTTTTTTGTTTTTTTATCTGTTTCTTCTGTAGATGGCTATAAGTGTTTTACGCCTAGCAAATAATTTTTGGACATATTCCTTTAGCTCCTTATGTTCCTCTAGTGAGCCCAACAGATGCGATTCCAGGTTCTAGGGGAGGTAGTGTATTGCGGGACGGACACCATATGTATGTATTTGTCTTGGGCGGCACCTGGAACGTTAGTTCATCTTCGCCTCGTTTCACTTTAAATTAGAGGATTCTGCAGAAATGGCCAGAAGTGAACTGGCTGTTTGGCTACCCGGAATCAGCAGATCGGAAACGCGCCACCACCACCGCCACCGCCACGGGAAGGTAGATCAGGGGCAACCAAACGGCAGCAGCAGAAGAGACGGACACCAAGAGCCCAACAAAGTACGAGCCAAAAATAGTAAAAAAAAAAAAAAAAAAAAAGGAACTTATACAACTATACAAAGATTAAATACTGAACAAAAAAAAAAAAAAAGTAACACAGATGATACTTTGAAATGTCAAAATAAACAATGAAAGTAATCTTATGCATATTAACATAAAAAAAAAAAAAAACAAGTTCAAAGAAAATAATTAAGGATAACAGTACCCATTCAACCGACAAAACTTTACACAAGCCCAGAAGCAGGCACAAACCTTATAAGCAGTTGAGGTTAAATCCAGTAAGTCCTGCAGTCATTAGTAGCAAAGTCACAGTCAATCACCTATAACAAAGTCACAGTCAATCACCTATAACAAAGTCACAGTCAATCACCAATAACAAAGTCACAGTAAGTTAAAAGCCATCCGAGCAAAGGAGCACAGGAATTTTCATCGCTAAATTGATTTGTAGTTGTAGGACACTTGTAGAGTTTCAAAAAAAAAAAAAAAAAAAAATACAACACACAGAGCACAAGTCCAGAATTGTAGATCTTGTTGAGAAAATGGACATCATTGCAGTGAAGGTGAAGAGTCTTGAGCTGAATTTGAAACATTCGCATGTGTAGTCATTGCAGAAAAGATTGCGAGCCTTTTATTGAAGGTTGCCTTAGCAAAATCCTGAAGAGCGCGGTAACTCGTGGCATTTGATACAAAATTAGGTTCCAATCCTGATGAAAAGTTGGGAACTGCATTCTGCAGAATTACTCGAAATTCATTGCATGAGGGACAAGAGTACAACACGTGCTGCCAATCATAAGGTGTAAGGTGTATTGATGTCATGCGGCACCAGGGGTTTCCCCCATCTCTGAGTTGCTTTCATTGTGGGTGTACCAGTTTGCTGGGAATGCCAGAGATTTAAAAGTGTGTGCATATTGTACATGTGTAATGTCATGTACCGTTGTTCATCTGGTCATTTAGCCGCTGGACCCCTGCTGGAGCCCAACGTTGCCCCACCTTCGCCCCGTGGAGGCAGACCAGGAACCCAATAAACTTAGCTACTCTGGCAGGTCCTGCCGCTTAGTTTCCTGAGATTTCGGCGGCTAGGACCTATATAAAAAAAAAAAAAAATCATAACATATATGTGTATATACACATGTATATACTCATTTCACTTGTCTGCATACACCATGCGTTGTATGCCTATACACACCGCTGGGAGGTTTGATATTACGTAGATGGATAGGCCGAGACTGGGCGAAGATTATTTTGAGTGTTGTTAAATTTAGTGTGTGGGGCGTTCGCGTTGTATATAGATAGAGTAGGAGGGGAGACAGAAGACTGGGGGTAAAGATAGAAATATGGGAGCGATAGAGGAGATGCCCCCAGTTGGTCAGTGAGGCATACCCATGCCTCACCAGAGAGGAAAGGGGAGGGGGGTTCGGCGAGGGGAGACAAGGAGTCTCCGCCCCGCCGTGGTAGGGTTGGAAAGGAATCGAGTCAGGTGCTCGATTCTGGTCCCCAACGAGTCTTGATGGCAGCGAAGCTGCATGGTTCAGGTCCGTGTGGCCCCTTTGCAGATTCAGGGTTCAGTCAGTCGCAGAGTTGCAGACCATGTCCTTTTTTTCTCGTTGGAGGTATGGAATTTATTGTGGGAATAGTAGCTTGTCCCATTTAGTTTCCGGTTGTGTTGTTATTTGCTTGTTGGCCAGTGTGGCTCGGCGTCTGTTAAACAGTTTCTGTGCAAATTCGGTGAATGCCAAATATGGTCCTTTATCGTCCAGAATGAATTGCTCTTGGTCCTTGGGTGAATGTTGTAGTCTTGTCACCAGCTGGCAGCGGATGTCGTCGTATTGGTGGCAATCATACATTAGGTGCGACCAAGTTTCTGGAACGCCACAAGTGCAATTTGGATTTTCAATTATTCCTATAGTTGTTAGTTTGGCATTTAAGGCACCATGCCCTGTGAGTAGGTACGTCACAAACAAACCAGGTGCGTACCAGGTTGGTAATTTAGGTTGGAATATATCTATATTTGGAAAGAATTTCTTTGTTATCCGACCTTTGATGGAGACATCCCATCGTGCCTGCCACGCCTGCAGCAAGTGGGTCTGGAGTCTTCTTTTTTCCGCAATGCGGTTATTGCCTGGATCTCCGTTGAAGTCAAGGTGTGTACAAGCATTGCCTATAGCGAGCTCATGGAGGATGCCTCTCCTCACCACCTCTAGGTCTAAGGGGAGGGTTCCTGCGATGACTTGCAGAGCGTGTGTGCTCACTGTGCTGCAGGCGCGAGTAGCAGTGAATAGCATGATTCTATGTATGGAATCAAGTATTCTTAGGTTTGCAGCTGTGCTGGCCTTTTTGTACCAGGCACCAGCTGCGTATGTCGCGATTGGTAAGAAGGCTACTTTATAATAAAACATCATCGTTCTCTGTTTCAATCCCCAGTCTCTTCGGGCAGTTCTGTTTATTAAGGCAGTGCAGTTTCTTATTTTTCTTCTTACGTAGTTTAGGTGCGGTTTGAAGGATAAGCGGGTATCCAAGATGATGCCCAGGTATTTGAGCTCTGTGCTAAGCCTTATTGTTCTAGTGCCAATTTTAATTTGGGGTGGTCTGTGGATGTTCAGTGTTCCCTTTAAGAGTATGGAGTTGGTCTTCGTTGGTGAGATTTGTAGTAAATGGTGTGTGGCCCAGTCTTGGAGAATTTGCACAGCGCGGTTTGCCAGTATTTCCAGTTGTGCCCTGGAATTAGCTTCTGTATATGCAGAACTTTGAGACATCTCGTTGAACACCTACAGCCTTCAGAGACGCACTAATTTTGCATTTTCTGCTGAGTTATGCACCGCCAACTGTGGCTTAGGAAACAAGGATAATTTTTTAGGAAATAAATAATATAAAATACACTTTTAGAGACGTTCTGATATGTGTATATATATATATATATATATATATATATATATATATATATATATAATTATAATTATTGATAAAAGTAAAGGAAGTTAAAACGAAAGTAACTGTAACTAATATGTAAATAATATTTATGAGTCAATGCAGTTGCAAGCAATCATGCAATGCACCCATAATGTCTATAATATTACGGATAATATAAAGAAAATAAATCCAACAATAATACCATCAGGGACCTAAGACAACGCAAAAAAAAAAAAAAAAAAATTATTATCGCTTTTTACCGACAATCTAGATGACGTCAACTGGGGCCAACCACCCAGAATGAAGGCAAAAAACGACAAGGTTCTCTGTTTCTGTGATGATCAATATATGCTAAGTAATTTAAATCTAAACCAAATATGAACCGGTATAGGCCGAAAATAAATCGAATTTAAGTAAATCGAAAGATGATAATAAAATTTAGAAATATTAGAATCAAAGGTAAGAAATATAAGTAAAATATAAATGTAAGCATATATTAATCATCGTTGACCCGACAGAGAACGTAATTTAATGATTAAAATAAGATTAAATATATAATACATACTACATATTGACCGTATCTAGGACGGTTATTACTGGATACGGTAAAAATAAATAATTAAATTAACGCATAGAGAAACATGCAGATAGTAAGAAGAAAAACGAAAGGAGTAGGAATAATAGAACCTGAACTCCAGAAAGGCGAAAAATAGTGGTATAGATAAGAAATAGTTTCTCCTACGTCCTCGGATTGCCCTAATAATTTCGGAGAAATATTAGGGCAATCCCGGGCATCCCCGAGCCACAACTTATATCTTGTAATGTCTTTAAACTGTCCTACACTCTTTATTTTTATTTGTCCGAAATTATTAGGGCAATCCGAGGACGTAGGAGAAACTATTTCTTATCTATACCACTATTTTTCGCCTTTGTGGAGTTCAGGTTCTATTATTTCTACTCCTTTAGTTTTTCTTCTTACTATCTGCATGTTTCTCTATGCGTTAATTTAATTATTTATTTTTACCGTATCCAGTAATAACCGTCCTAGATACGGTCAATATGTAGTATGTATTATATATTTAATCTTATTTTAATCATTAAATTACGTTCTCTGTCGGGTCAACGATGATTAATATATGCTTACATTTATATTTTACTTATATTTCTTACCTTTGATTCTAATATTTCTAAATTTTATTATCATCTTTCGATTTACTTAAATTCGATTTATTTTCGGCCTATACCGGTTCATATTTGGTTTAGATTTAAATTACTTAGCATATATTGATTATCACAGAAACAGAGAACCTTGTCGTTTTTTGCCTTCATTCTGGGTGGTTGGCCCCAGTTGACGTCATCTAGATTGTCGGTAAAAAGCGATAATATATATATATTTTTTTTCTGCGTTGTCTTAGGTCCCTGATGGTGTTATTATTGGATTTATTTTCTTTATATTATCCGTAATATTATATATATACAGTAATTGATCAAAATGTCCACCTTCTGTCTGAACACAGACCTCACATCAACGTCCCATAAACTCGCGAAGACGATGCCAAATTCCTGGCACGTTTCGTATTGTCTCACAACCTGCCACAATTCGATTGCGAAGAGTTTCCACATCAGCTACCGGAGTCGAATACACCAATGACTTTAGATGGCCCCGCAAGAAGAAATCTAGTTAGCGTGGAGGCCATGCAGTTGGGTCCACCCCTCTACTTCAGGAGTCGTAGATCTTGGTCGTTCTCTATCGGCAGCACGAGGTGTAAAGGTCCCATGTTCACAAAGGAGGCGATGGATACCTTCAAACGTTTTCCTGTCTGGACATCTTCGTTCTGGGAACTTTTCGTGGTACAAACGACAAGCCTCCAGAGCATTGCCATCGCCAAACCGTACATAAAGTGCATATCCGCTTTCCCCTGATATGAATACATGGTCGGAATGGAAAACCACCAGATTCTGTCAGTACCTTGTGATAGATCTGTGGCCTTTTGTGTGCCTTAAGGGACAAACTTTAGCTGGAAGACATCTGAAGCGGATATAACTAAAATGCATTTAGTTAGTGTGTTTTCTTTAACCCGCTTAAACCTACACAAGGATGACAAACAACTTCCTAATACTGAGGAGTTTCTTCCATCAGTGCTGAAAGTTCTGGGTTATTAAATCCACAAGTTGCCCTCGAGGGATCGGATGATTCTGAGTCTTCGGAAGATGAAACTTTTCGTCAGAAATCTCTTTCCACTGAACAGAGGAAATTGAATGGCTCATTGCAGGATTCTGCAACGCAAAAAATACTGGCTAAAAATATACAGTCAGAGTTGGATAGTGATATCGCAAAGGGGGAGCGCCAACGAATGACAAGTTGGATACAGGCTCCGAGGTGAATTGAACTTACAAACAAAGCTAAATGAAATGGACGCACCTGTCATTCTGGGAACCATATCTAAACTGCATAATGACTTTTCTGGGTTTCTCTCCCAAGAGGGAAACAAGATAACTAAAACAGCTGGTAACATCCTAAGAGAAAAGTGGCACAATTTGGAAACCGTGACAATGTCACTTCTCATTGAAAACGAAAAACTAAAGGCACTTAATCAAGAGGTACAAAACAGAACAGATCTCCTCGATAGGATTATAAATACCTACCCGGCCTTTGTTATGAATTCAGATGTGGCCAGACGAGAGAAATCAAAGGATCTGATGGGATCCAAGGTTATCGATTCTCAACTGATAAGGGAGCCAGACCTGTCATGTTTAGAACACACACACACACACACACACACACACACACACACACACACACACACACACACACACACACACACACACACTACCTTGTGATGAAGAAAATCACCTACGGGAGATAAGACATTCCGGTAGAAGTAGTAGTGGCATGTTATGTAAGAAAGCAAGTGTATGAGCTTATGCAGCATCAGCCAAAAAAAAAAAAATAATAATAATAAAAATATCACACCATTCCCTCCAAATGCCTGTCCAGTTCCTCCTGAAATTTATTTAACTTATCAACTTCCACAACGACAGATGGAAGTTTGTTCCAGCAATTAACCACCCGCTGGCTAAAGGCAAATTTCCGCACATCTGATCTACATTTGTCTTTTCTTAATTTGAATTTATGCCCCTTTAGGTTCGTAATCTGAACAAATGGAAGGATCCCATCAGAATTCAGCGTGCTAACCCATTGAAGGCCTTATACACCTCAATCCGATCACCGCACAGGTGCCTAGTCTCCAGCCACTGCAATTTGCAGAACTTAAGCCTCTCTTGGTTCACTGGTGAGGGGAATGAAGAGGATCCCTTCATTCCCCTCACCAATCTTGTTGCCCTTCTCTGTACACGCTCAAGTAAATCTACATCCTTCCTAAAATGAGGCTTCCAGACCTGTACGCAGTACTCAAGGCGTGTCCTGACCATTGCCTTATACAGAGGGACAATCACCTCCTTTTCCCTGCTAGCAAAATTCCTATATATCATTGACAAAACCCCATCACTTGCCATGGAAGCCTGTCTGCATTGCTCAGAAAACTTCATATCTGACTGCACAATTACTCCCAGGTCTTTTTCATTTTCTACCACCTTAAGTGTAGTACCACACAGTTGGTACGTTTCTCTGGGGTTACTTCTACCCATATGCAGTACTTTGCATTTGTCAAGGTTAAAGTTCAGTTGCCACTTCTTAGCCCATCTGCCCAAATTATCTAGATGCTTTTGCAGTAGCATACTGCCATTACTGTCATTAACAACCCTGCCAATCTTTGTGTCATCTGCAAACTTCGACACTAAGCTTGATATACTTTAAATAACTCAGAAAATACGGTTAATAACTCGGAAACTAAGCATTTCCGGAACTATGTTGATATAAAATATTTTTATTGTCTACTTATGAGGAACTCATTCCGGAAGTTATATCGTGTATCTTTGAGACACCCTGCATCGGCCTCCGTAGCCGAGTGGTCAGGGGCTGGAGTGGAGTAGCACACGCTCTTTGAGTGGACTGGGGTTCAAGCCCCTGACTGCTAAATTCGGTCGATCTGCCAACCCGCACTGGACCAGCGTGGCAGATTATGGTCGATTTCCCTCAGCATGAATTGTTGAGGAGGCTTCCATCTTGCAGTGGGTTGATAATGGCTGCAGTTAACTTTATGTATGAGTAGGAAATGCAAGAAAAAGAAAAACAGGAATTGCACCTGAATTCGCAAAGCTGCAAAGACAGGATACAAAAATATAAATGATAAAATTAAAAGTAATTAATAGAAAAAAAAAAAAAGATGGAAAAGTAATTAACAGAAGGTGCCGAGCCTAATAGAAGGAAAGTGAGAAAGAGAAATTAAAAGAAAAAGAATGTTATCCTAAAAAAAAAAAAATATATATATATATATATATATATATAGAAGTAAAGGCTGAATTAACAAGCCAATCATATGCAGATGAGCTGAAAGGGAAAGAAGAAATTAATCAATGTTAAATAATAGTAAGCATTAAAATGAAGGAGATAGGAATGGAAAATAGGGAAAAAAAAACCTTTTGATAAAACCTAAAAAAATTGGTACATAGATCAGGTATTTCATCAGGGGACTACACCTGATCATGTACCAAAACACTGCGTTTCTATGCAAACTTATGTTGGAGTAGGAAAGATTAAAATATAACAAAAGGGGGGGAGATAAAATCTCCAAAAACCTACGTAAGGTAGCCCCAATGCAGTGTATGTAATTAAATTAAATTAAAGCAAATTAAAGTGTAAATGCCTTATTTTCATGTACATGGCTTAAAAGTATAAAATATAATGTAAATTCTGAATCGTCTAAAGGACAAAAAGTTTTTGAAAAAGACGAAAAGGTGATTTTATGTATTATAAATGTATTTTATGTATTATATTATAAATGCAATAAATGTAACCGGCAGTGGTATAGAAATGGGAAATAATGCAGGGTAAGGAAGGGAAAAAGGTAATAAAAATAAAGGAGGCGAAAATAGCAAGAATGAGAAAAGTAGGAATTTCCGAATCGTTCAACGGACGAAAGAAAGAAAGAAGAATAGAAAGTAGAAAGATGAAAATAAAAGGAAAAGAGTTTAAATTATATTAGGCAAGCTAGGTGTGTAAATACCCAACCTCTTAGAGAGGGTCTTGGCTGTGAGAGTGTTAGTAGAAGTAAAAACTAATACCATTGGCCTGTGTTATATTTTAGAATTCCAAAAATACAATGCCGAAAAGTAAATAAAAATAGTGAATAGGAGAAAACAATTAAATACCTGTTAAGATGAGTAAGTAAAAATGGAATATAAACATGGAATATAAACAGAAGGAGAGCCATGATGACTATGGAGTTGCTCAGTAGAAAGTTCCCCGAAAAGGACATAGAAGCCATCTATAGTTGAGATAACACAAAAAGAAAGAAGAAAAAAAAAAAGCGAACTGGAGAAAAATTTTGAAAGAAACGTGAGAGAGCAACATGTCATAGACGACAGCAGAGAAAATGGAATATACGATTGTAAATGATTATTAAAATGAATATTAATAGTAATCATATAGAAAATAAACTTAGAGAGTGAAAAGGCATGAATATCGTTCAGAGAGAAGTCACGTAATGCGTTCACTTTCAAAGTAGTGGAAATACCACCGTTCAAATACACATCTATACAAGTATCAGGTTAGCCCTAACCAAAATGGGACATCGTGAATCCAAATTTTTGTTTGATTAAAGCAGATATATTTTTTACGATATAATTGATGAAGTTAATTGGCATATCGTTAATCCGTAATTTAGTATTAATTCCATTTAAGGCATTATTGAAAATGTGTCTGATTGCTGCTTAAATTTGAAAGACAATTAATTTGTGTATAGATGATGTTTTTATGAACTTTAATAGAAACATTTGAATTCCAATTAGTTCAATAAATAATGTTAAAATTAAATTTACTTCTTTTATCAAATAAGTCCAAATTATGGCGAAGTACGGGACTATTTAAAGTAATATTTAAATCAAGGAAGTTTGCGTATTGATTACCATTATTTTATTTATTCGAGGGAGTTCAATTGGATATACAGTTTTTGCAATATTTTCAAAATGAACATACAAAACCAGGATGTCGTCAATGTATCGAAATGCATAGAAATTATGGTTCGGGTTATTACGAGTATATAAATCTTCGTACGTAATAATGTAGAAATAAATTAGAAACTATGCTTTAAATGTGCGAGCCCATGGGTACTCCTACAGTTTGTCTATAAGTACATTTACTATCATAAAAATGTAATTGTTGAGAATACAGTTGAGTTAATATAGTTATTCCAAACAACTTCATCCACAAGTAGAACGTTCTTATATTTAAGGTTTAATTGATTAAGTACAGAAATAATCAAATGATGCGGTAAAGAGGTAAATAAGTTAGAAAAATCATGTTTCAATACTGAAAATGTTGGTATTGGAATTAAAGGTTTTGATTATTATGGATGATCCGGGTAGATGGAAGATTAATAAATATAGTATTTAGCAATTTAGAAAATTGTTTGCCCTGCAGATAACAGCCACTTTTTTGGCGCTTGTAATGAATCTGATGCCAACAGGATGCTTATGGAACTTGGCTATCATATATAAGAATGGTAAAGTAGAATTACGATATCTAATTCTAATTACGATAGAATACGTAATTCTATCTAATTACGATATATATACATATATCAAAACGGCGGAATCTCCAAAGTACCCAGGGGTTGCTTATAATTTAAAATGGTAATTTTAACCGTAGCATTAGTGAAAAAAACTTCAGGGCTAACTATTTTGCGTCATGGTTAATCAACACTGCTTTTCTCTGCCTGTACGTGGACCGTCCGGACCCTATAGGTACATTATAGTATTTCAACGTGGTTTATAAAAACGCAGTTTCTTTCTTTATTCCCCTCCGTTTACAAAGCATCGAATCCACTGACATTCAGTTTGATTTTGTTCATCTAAGCTGAATGGCATCTAAGCCGCTGACATTCAGCTTAGATGAACAAAAGTAACAACCAGTGCCGTATTCATAAAATTAGCAGAAGGTACACTCTGTGAATGTTACGAAAAACAGAGGTATACTGTGCATATTAATCGAATTCCAGAGAGTATACGCCGCATTTCACTCTTTCAAAAACCAGAAGGGATACGCTATTCACCTTAAAAAATCCAGAGAGTATACGGCGGATGCCCTTCACTACAGCCTTGGTAAAGACAGAAAATGCTGCTAAACTTAAAATAAAATAATTCTGTAAGAAAGTTTACCGAATTTACATTAAACTGTGTGGCTAATCGAAATACTTTTCGCTTCCACAAACCACGGTCATTCGCTGCTTCTTGATAAGAAAATATAAATGTACCCTTGTTCGTGATCATTTGTGTATTTATTTATATATTCTTAATTTCTAATCATTTCTATGCTATTAGTTGTAATTCATTTAACCTCATAGTATTATATAATCCAATTACATTAATTTTTACTTTAAAATATTTAAGGGCAAAGGCCTCATGCTACAGGGTAGAACGACTAACTTATAGGTTGGTGCAAAGGCATCAGTTTTAATCGTAGCCATCTACCAAAGTAGTTAAAAAAAAGTTTCTGTTTATACTCCGGCACGACAACCAACTCAGTGGAGTTTACAATAAATCGTCAATACGAATTATTTATCGCATTTAGTAGTCACGGAATTGAACCGCGGTCCACTCAAGGAACGCGTGTTACGTACTCTCGCTCCTGACCACTGGATTACGTCAGGCCTAAATCACCATCGTTTTGATTATATCTCATATTGTGAATGCCTTCACAACGAGTTGCTATGGTATTGTACTACTTCGAATAAGTAACACTTCACCAGTGGAGAAGACTACTGTTACTTATTCTCGGCGAATACCACCACCCGGACGGCACCTTTCAAATCTTGTTGGCTTCTCCGCGGCGGTTGGGTAGGTATCCTGGTGTTGCAATAGCGACAACCCAGTTATGAAGTATAACTTTACAATATGAGATATGCCTGACAACCCAGTTATGAAGTTATACTTCATAACTGGGTTGTCACTATTGCAATACCAGGTACCTGCAAGGTTACTGGAGGATACCACCACGAGGGGTGGTGGTATCCGCCTAGAATAAGTAACAGTAGTCTTCTCCACTGGTGAAGTGTTACTTATTCGATGTAGTACAATACCATGGCAACTCATTGTGAAGTCATTCACAATACGAGATATAATCAAAACAATTTAACTACTTTGTTAGGTGGCTACGATTAAAACTGATGCCTTTGCACTAACCTATATGTTAGTCATTTATTTTTACTTATACAAAATTCCATTTATTTATTTATTATTTGTTTATGCTCTAAAAGTGTATTATATATATATCATCATCATCAGCCATTGTCGATCCACTGCAGGATAAAAGACTCCTCTACACGTTTCCAGCAACTGCGGGCTTGTGCTCTGTGTTGCCATTGCACACCACTAAATTCCACAATTTCATCGATCCTCCTCATCTTTGGTCTTTTTCTTTGGCATTTAGAGTCAAGCGGTGTCCATTCCAAAATTCGTTTGGTCCATCTATCGTCAGTTCTTCTTTATATGTGACTCGCACATTGCATTTTAAGCGCCTTTTTTCTTTTAATGATGTCACAGACCGTGGTTTGTTGGTGAATCCACGCGCATGTTTTTCGGTCTCCTTTGGTTATATTCAAAATTCTGCGCTCCATATTTCTGTGTGTGACCCTCAGTCCCTGCGAACCTTTGGCATTCACCGTTGATGTTTCGCAACCAGATGTTAGGACAGGGAGGATACATTGAACAAAGACTTTTCGTTTGAGACAGAATGGCAAGTTTGTCTTGAAGATTATAATAAGATTTCCAAATCGCTGTAGTGGGCCAACCACGCGAATGGTAAAAGAGTGGATATTCAAGGGATAAGTTTCATTTGAACGACCCTCTTCCCGTATTCCGATGGCATCGTTACAGGGATGCTGCGGCGGCATGGTGGCCAGTTTGCTATCACTGTGGGGCGGACCAGAAAACTGCCATCGAAGAGAAACTCGAAATTCTTTTCCGCTGCCAGCAATTTGTTTCGGCCACGACCGCCAGCCGCACAACCTTCCCCCCGGTAGCATTGCTGTACTGCGGTTGACAACACGGCCCCGTCTGCAGACGCTTATCTTCTAGTAGTTTGTGTACCAAACGGGTCATCTGTAACTGGTTTGCTACGTGGGCAGTTCTCCGCTGTTAACCCCGTGCGACCCCAGCATCGTAAAACGTAATGCTCTGGCGGCAGTGCCGTTCACGGACCTAAGCGTTATCATTTGGAATAATGAGCGCCATCATCACGACCGCTGCCTCGCTACGCATTTCATTTACGGCCCTATTACGGTAATCGTCGTTGGACTCGGAGGTGCACTGCGAGCGCGCCTTAATAAATCTATCCGCTGCGCCGCCGCTCGCTCAACAATAGCGCACAATAAACAAACACGCAGGAACGCTGTAGCCCCGCCTCCTACGCCACGATTGCTCTGGGGCGGAGACAGCGCACGTTGTGGCACGCAGTGCTGACTCGATTCTCGCGAAATCTGATTAAAGAAGATGAAAGCTATACGTCTTACCTGCCTCCTTAAGGAAAATTCCTTTGTTCTCTTTGCAAAGGAATGCATCGAAGGCTGGGTAGGGTAATGAAGCGGAGGTTATTCCAGTCAAAACAATAAGCGGAATATTCCCATCCTCCGGAGATTTATTCGGGGTTTTCGAGTCTGCAAACGGAGCAAGTTCACTTGTGGGCGCGTGTAGTAATGAGAACTGATTGGGGCGTGGCGATGTTTGTAAGGGGACAAGACGCGCAACGCCCCTTGCATCCAAAATGTTAAAGCAGTTCTGACTGATGTATCGCGGCTGTCACTTCGATTTTGGCAAATTAATCGCGGATATCTATTACGAAATGGACTGGACATTCCTCCTCACTCCAAAGGTAACCACTAACAGTTACGTTTTCCTCCCGCGTTATAGAATGGTTGCTTTCGAAATCATTTTTGAGATCGTTATTTTTCTGTTCTTTCCCGAACCCGATTTATTTATTTATTTTTATTTATTAAATCTGTTTATTGCTCTGCTCAAGAGTTCCCCCCCCCCTCATGGACAGCAGTAAGCTGGGAGGGTGATATTTACATAAATTTACTCTTGAAAAACGCAGGAAACCCCTCACTGCTCAGCCAAATTGTAGCGTTATCAATTAAATCACATCCAGCTGTCGTTCTTTTAAAGAGGAGCATATTTTGCATTGTTCCTGAATAACGTGTTGTGCGAAGGATATGCGCGAGAGTAGTTTAAAACTCAGTGCATTATTATCGGTGTTCTGCCGCGGACAGGTCCACGCATGCACTTCCCTGCATCTCTACCATCCGCATCCTCTCAGTTCAGCTATCACAATTTTCCTCTGGACCTCTTTGCTTCCTCCATCACGCCCTTCATCTCTATGTCCAATCCAATTTCTCCTCCGCCGTATTTCTCATTATTTCAATTAAAACTTCTCTTCTGCCCCACCGTTTTCGGAACACACTCGTTCCCCGCCATTATACCTTCCTATGCTCGCTCTCCCATACTCTCATTTCCCGTCTTCTAACATCGGCCATACTCGTAGTGCACGTCTCTGCTTCACCGCTTACCACGCACAGTTCCAACTTGTTCTGAAATAAATTCTGGTCTGTGCACAATTATTCTTGTTCGTCCTCCACACCATATTCACCCGTCGCTATCTTATTTCTGTGCTGCTTTTTACCTCTTCCGCTGTCAGGCTTGCCGAGCATGTGTACACGCTCAGCTGTTTTTTTCTTTCCTCCACTAGCATTATTTAACTTGCGGCTCTTCTCGTTCTTAGAAACTTTGTCTTCCCAATATTTCTTCTCATCGCAAACTTTCTCAACTTCCTATAAATTCTGTTGTAATTTATAGTAATGCGGATAACTCAATTATTTACACTTAATATGCAATCTTTCGAAATTACACGCAATTACTTAAGCGCAGACGTCAAAAACTACGCAATTCTCAATATGATTTAGATCAGGTGAATATGGGGGCCAGTGAAGATGGTGGAAATCCTCATTATGTTCTTCGAATCATTCTTGCAAGGTACGCAGTTGCATTTTCATTCAAAAAGTGCCCATCACTTTGAGATAAAAGTTTAACACTGCAGGTTGCAGTACACCTGATAGAAAATTCAGATACTTCCTGGATGACATTGTTGCAGTAGATTTGATACAAAATTCAGGTACTCTCTGGATGACATTAGACCTTCAACTGGTATCGATGGACCCAGTTCGTGCCAACAAAACATTCTCTGTACCACCTACAGATGCTTGGGTTGTCTTAAAAAGGCAAGCAGGCTCCTTCGGTTCGTGAGGTCCTCGCCACACCCTCTGGCTGCTATCAATGCAAAACAAAGTGTATGGTGATTCTTCTAACCACATGACTTTCTTCCATTGTTCCGCTGTCTAATCATGACGTTCTCAGCACCAGTGTAAGCAGATTTTTCTGTTTCTCTCTGAAACAAGTGGCTTGCGAATAGGCAGGCGACTGCCAATACCCGCGAATAGGCAGGCGACTGCCAATGCCCAACATCGTCAGTTCCCTGCGCATGGTACAGTTTGAAATAGGGCAGTCCCAGGAAATAGAGCATGTAACTATTGGTAAATCATGTAACTATTGGTAAGTCATGTAACTATTGGTAAGTCATGTAACTATTGGTAAGTAACAACTAATATTGCTGTAAAACGACTGTAAATAATTCTCAAATTCTGTTGCTAGAACTGTCAAACAGAGAGACTGGTAAATCTCACTGTAATGTAAATAGTGATCAATGTTAACAGTTTATTTCCTTGTTAATGCTAAACTTAATAGGATAACTGATATATAATGCTCCTGATAACTGCAGGTCTCTTTAAAAATGTTTGTTTTGACTGTGTGACTTCAATGGGTTTTTGGAGCTCCAGCCTTGTTTTTTTTTTTTTTTTTTTTGCGGGCTCCCAGGCCTGGGCAGCCTGTGAGCGAGATAGCGGGCACCCACTTGTATTGCACCACCTCCAGTGGGTGCGGGATCTCGAGCACTTTTGCATGTAAGAGGGAAAAAAACCCAGGCCCGGCTACTCGCGCCTGGGAACAGGCACCAGACAGCAGCTGCACAGGTATTGGCTGCTCCTTTGCAGAGGTCCTATATTCAATACGGATCCACTAGGTGGAGATGGGCTATGCCTAGGGTCCACCCTTGATACCAGGACACACACACGTGTTTTGTACTGTGTTTCCTCAACTGTAATGTGAACAAAATATATTTATATATGTTATGGTAATTATATATGAGAATGAAAATGTACATAAAATTGTATATAAATTATTGTATATGTTTCTTGAGATTGTACATAATATTTGAGTGTGTAAATAAATGGAAAAAAATGGAGTCCTAGGCTTTGTTGAATTCAGATGTTATTTGCTGCAAAATGGGTGTCCTATTTTACCGCACTGTTCTCCTTAGAGTTACTCTTCAAGTATTGTTTTTTGTCACATTTGTGGCATAAGAGATGTGGAAAAACCGCTTGCTTTCCACTCATTAAAAACCTTTGACATGGATGCTTTTAAGAAACCAGTTATATCTTTCGTTTCTTGAATCATGACTTCTGCTAAACATGCACCCACATTAAGACCTTTTTCAAAGTCTGGCTTCAGATTACTGTGGTCGAACAGTCTGTGAAGTCTTAATACTAAATTGGATCCAAACGTCATCACCCCAAGTCAATTTTCTTTGCATTTATTGTATTACGTGATTGACTTAATACAAAGATTCGAATTTTTCTGGCCACTTTGTGTATTTTACTGCAGAGTTATTAATTCGGGCAGATCAGTTAATATGGGTTGGGTATAGGGGTTATCAGGTACAACTGACATTCCCCAGATATGTGACTTCTGTCACTGGACGATTCTAACTACGGTCTTAGGGGTACCCAATCCCTGTGTCACAATGAACACCGACTGAACATCACAAAGTGATTTATCCCGGCTCAGATGCTCAGTCTGGTCCAATAACTAGACTTGAGATTTTCCAAAGAGCCATTTTGCCGAAAAGCATTCTCAATTTATTCTTCGTGGTTGTTAACACGAAACTCATCCACGGACTCTTCGACGTCTCTGCTGTACTGGCCCCAGGTGTCAAGCGGATTTTTTGATCAATTTCGGGATAACTTTCGATAACCCAAAACCACCAACAGAGATCAAAGTGGGTTATCTTAATTGCCGTGTTAAAGCGTATATTCCAAACCTCTTACGCTGCTACAAGTGCCAGAAGTTTGGGCACTTACAAAGAGTCTGCAGAGGAGCAGCAGGTTGTGCCGCATGTGGATCCACTGCGCACACAAACGCTGAATGCACAGCTACAATACTTTGGTGTCCAAACTGCAGAGAAGCACATCGGGCGTTTTCAAAGGAGTGTCCCCTTTAGAAACGTGAAAAACACATACAGCGATACAAAACTGAACACAACATCACCTACCAAGAGGCCAAAAAATCTTTACCAGCCCTGATACTAATAAACCAACCCATGCTCAAGCAACCAAAAGACATATCAATTGCAACCCAAACAGTAGTAACCATACCACCAAGCGGATAGCTATCTCTGTGGGCAAGGTCAGTATTGGCCACCGTACCAGTAAACCAAACGACTAGCAAACAAAATAAAGCCATAAATACTCCAAATACTGTACAACCAGATGTGTCCTCAGAGAGAAACACTAAAGTAACTACTAGTCCTGGTGCGAACCAAAGAGTTTGCATGGACTTAGAAGATAGCCCACAGCAAGATGAGAGAGTACTATAACTATTCACTGACGAGGATATGAACACTGAAAAACCATACTTTCCAAAGTTGGGGTAAGGGAAACCTGAACGAAAGAAACCTTCAGCCCCTCGAAAACAAATCGAGGGTTCTACTAAACCCAATAGTGCTTACATTTCTGCAGTGGAACTGTACAGGTTATCGCAATAATTTAAATGGCATCCAAGATATTCTCACACAATATGATCCCATCGCTTTCTGCCTTCAGGAAATCAACCTAACCCCACAACTGTTTCTCTCCGGAATTATATAATTCATCGGCAAGATCATGTTGTACACAACCCTAACAATCCGGTGCATGGAGGTGTGGCACTGATAATCAATGCTCAAATTGCCAAACCATTCCCATTATAAACAAACCTTGAGGCAGTTGCAGTGCGAGTCGACGTTAAATTTGACTTCACTATCGTCTCGCTATACTTGCCGCCTAATCAAAATATAAGCTACACCGACGTAGTGGTACAACTTCCTCAACCCTAGTTCATCCTAGGGGACCTCAATAGTCATCATCCGTTATGGGAAAATCAAAATATGGACAAACGAGGACAAATTATAGAAAAGTTATTTGACCAGCACAATTTGATTACTCTCAATAATGGCGCACACACCTATACGCATTTACCTACAGGATCTGCTTCAGCTATTGATGTCTCACTATGCTCAGCATCCATATATCCTCTATTTGGATGGACTATTCGTAGCAATCCACTGGGTAGTGACCATTACCCAGTGGATTGCTACGAATGCCGGAACGATCAAACATCCCGGATTGATCAAACATCATATTCGATAAGATGACCACTTTTGCCGGACCCACTCATCAACAGGTCTCAGATGGCCCAGCTGCTCTTTCAAAACTTACTTAATTTGTGCATCTCCGGAATTTAGCCTACACTTCAAGCTAGTAAGCTGCCCAATTGCAGCAAGACTTTGTTGCTCCCTACGTTTCACCTACCCGATTACTGCCTTTCTCGACGTGCCATCCGCTCCCTTCTTCAGCTCAGACCTTTCGCTTTTAATTCAACTGTATACAATGAAGGATAGAACGGGCGTTCAGCAAAAGTCCTGTGCCGAATGTGGGTTCAAACCCGAGGCTCCGGCATTACTTTGTGTTAAGTGTCGTAGAATCTTCTGTCGTGATTGCCAGCCACCTAAAGTTAAAAGGTTGAACAAACAACGGAGAAGAAAATGGACCTGCCACCTTTGCGCAAGTAACCCAAAAAGCGCGGACATCTCGAAGGAAGAGATATCCACTATCACTCTTGCAGAAGAAACCCCATCTGGTGTTCTTGATGTGCGCAGTTCGATTGAAGGTAGTATTGTGTCGCCTGCGTTGAGAACACCTGGAGATTTAAGCTTATGCTTTGGGAAAGACGTTGCATCTTCGAATAGGGAGTTTGATACCGCTCCTGCTGCCTCCGCAAACTTGCAGGTTAATAGCCCCTTTGATTGTTCGTCAATTAAAAGCGCTCTAAGGGACAACACCTCCATACTCAATGCCCTCCCTGAAAGATTTAAGATCACTTTCGGGGAGATTTTGTCCCCAATAATCGACTCTCTTGCCTGCCTCAATAACGAAAATAGAAAACTCAGAGCCCAAAATACGGAAATTCTCGACCAAGTGCTCACGATGAATGAACAACTAAGGGATCTCAAAATCTTTATAAGTGATTACTGTCTTCCCTCTAGTCAGACGTCAGTGATGGACCATTTGGAACCTCAGGAGCATTCACAGGAAGCAGATGATGCACTACCAAGACCTCCAACTCAAACTGAGCGCGTCCAGCGAGGAAATCGAGATCTCAAAAATCTGCACAGTTCACCTCGTTTTGCAGACAAAACAACTGAACAGATCGTAGCCCCGGCCGTGATGTTGAACCCTTTGTGTACTCATCCCCCTCACACCGCTCTCCATCAGCGCGATCCGACCTTCGAGGCTGACAGCCCTTTTATACAGGACAAGTGTATTATTCCTGGTGAATCTAATCTGCACCAACCTTGCAAAAGACGTCACGAGAAGCCTGGTGGCCAGGTTCTGAACCAGGCCCAGCGCGGTTACAAGAGGATGGAGATGAAAGAAACCCCACGCCAAAACAGGGAGGAGCGGATCTATGCTCAAGCGGATGCCTTCTGTCTCTCTGACCAAATTAACCATCTTGCGCAATTTCCCAGGCATAAGCCACAAATGGCTTGTGCTAAAAGTGTTTTGACTGTGAAAACACAAGGTAACAAAACTCCATGCGAGGAGCCTAATATGTCGGTTCCTACTGAACCTGCCTCGGTCCCTCTGTCACGGAGACTTGAGGAGATATATAATATTTCAGCTGTCCAGACCCGAGAGAGAATTTTTGTTTTCAGACTAGGACCAGCAACAAAAGCGGAAAGTATCAGGGCACTCTTTGCCCAAGAACATGGGATCAACTTAGACGCAAAAGCGATCAAAACCAGACACCCGGCCTATTCTTCCTTTATCATCTCCTGCCCTGCGAATGCAAAGCATATCGTCTTGGATTCTAGCTGCTGGCCGGTAGGCACCCTTATAAAGCCGTTCCAAGAGAGGAGCAGATCGATCGCTTATAGCGGATCCAGGCGAGATAAACAGCCATAGCTACAAAAGGATGACTTGTTACCAGGTTCACACGAAGGAGAGATTCTTTGGTTTATGCAGAATGTTCGCAGCCTAAAAAACACGCTTCATTGTCTCCAGACTCTCCTATTGCTTAATGAGTTTGATATCATCTGCCTTACAGAAACATGGTTAGCGGCAGATAGACAGCTTGATCTTACCCATTTTAACACCCCTTACAAACACATTGGAAATCACAGAATTAACGGGCGAGGCGGAGGTGTTGAAATCCTGTTCAACGATCGCTTCCGGCCAATAAGGACACGAGTGAACCAGTCTAACAACTTTGAGGCAGTCTCCCTGACGCTGAGGAGTCCTCTTCTTCAAATCCATTGCTGCCTGGTTTACCTTCCTCCGGACCACAATGATGACTCTAGAGCGGAGCTGCTCACGTGGTTAGCAACCAACTTAATGCCTAAAATTCCAACTGTTGTAGCAGGTGACTTTAACTTGCCACTGCCCAGGCATGGGAATGCTCTTGAGGGCCTTCAGGCCACTCTCCGGGCCTTTAACCTTACACGGTTAGTGACGCAACCAACTAGAGCGTGTCAAGCACTGGACCTAATCTTCCACAACTTAAAAGATATCAAACTCCTACCTGGCAACTTTCGATTCCAATCTGATCACTCGCCAATTACATGTAAACTATCCTTACAGAACAATTCCCTTGGGTTACCTGACGAGTACTCTGCTGAATTACCTAGGATAGCCTTCTCTACCAAATATCTGAAGCCAGAGATCATTCTCCAATGCTTGATTGGGTTTGACTGGGGCGTCTCTATTCTGAGCCGTTGGAGGATGCCATTATGCTCTTGTCGGAACAACTGAAGTTAATTGCACTACATGGTGCAGCCAGAATCACCAGGAGTGGTAACAGGTCGAATCGGGGTTTCAATAAGGAAACTAAGATGGCTTTCATCAAGAAGCAGAAGGCCTATCGGAAATGGCAGAAAACTCAACTTCCCTCAGACCATTCCATCTTTAAGAAAGAAAGAGCTTGCTTCTTGAAAAAAAAAAGGCTGATCCTTAACCAAGCTGTTCTCAATAGGTTGAAGAGTGGTAGAAGGATCCTTTCGAATCATCATCATCACCTAGCCATTGACAAAAAGCTTGTCCAGGAATGGGCACAGTTCAGCTTACAGCAGGCAGATTTTCCTGACTCTGATTCCTTTCTCTCGCAGGAGAACTGGTTACCTAGAGCACACTTGTCTGAAATAGAAATAACTAGAGAGACCCTAATTGATGTCATCAATAAACTACCCAACAAAGCCACTGTAGGTCCGGATGGTTTCCCACTCTTTATTATCAAAATTTGCAGCCCATATATAGTCGACCTTCTCCTTCACCTTTTCAGACAAATAATGCAATCTGGAATAGTTCCTTCAATTTGGAAAACTTACCATGTTAAGCCCATTCCAAAGATCAAGAAACCCAAATCTCCTAAAGACCTGAGACCAATATCCATCAGCTGTTCTTTACTCAAAATTTTCGAAAAGGTAATTCAGCCAACAATTGCCCAGCATTGCTTTGCACACAGGCCCGAGTACCGCCATACCGTTCTACAAAGGAGATCGACAACTACCAATCTTCTTGATACCCTCTTCAGAATTCAGCACACGCTTAACAACAAATCACAGATTGATATCATATTCCTCGACATAAAATCGGCTTATGACAGAATACACCTCCCAGCTCTTTTTACCATTCTGAAACACTACTTCGGCCTGGCGGAAACCTTACTACAAATTTTGAAGTCTATTTTACTTCCTAGACATCTGTCTGTGACCCACAGTGACTTTCAAGAAACTATTGACGTCTCAAGAGGCATCCCACAAGGAAGTGTACTGTCAGCTATACTGTTTGCAGCAGTTTTGGAGCCTTTCCTTGCTCAGAATCCGAACTTTGTTTCCTATGCCGACGATCTGAAGTTCTACGTGAGCTCAGATCATAATCATCAGATTCATGATATCAACCAGCAAGCTTCTAGACAGATATTGAGCTTGGAAAGTTATCTTGCCACAATAGGGCTGCATCTGAGCCCTTCCAAATCAGCACAACTGACAATAACCAAGAAGAGAGCCAAAAATGATATCCAAATCTTTGTGAGTGGGGAACCGGTGCAAAAGGTGACCTCTCATACTGATCTTGGCCTCACCTGGGACGTTGGGCTCACATTTCAGCCTCACTTTGCCAGGATGAGGCAGAAGACGTACACTGCTCTTTGGGCAGTGCGTCAAGAGCTCGTTGGTGTGCATCAGCCAGCGCTGCTTGTTCGGCACATCCTGAGGTGTATTTCGCCGATTCCTCTCTATGCTTCGGAAATTTGGTCATCTGCCCCTGCCTCATACCTTCAGAAGTATCTTAGTTTAGAGTACTGGTTGCTTAGATGGATGAACAGGGTGGTAGGCCACCCCCTAACTATCTCCAGTTCTATCCTACAAGCAAATCTAGGCACCACTCCTTGGAGACATATCATCATGACAAAAAATGTTCTCACGCTTGCACGGCTTATAACGAGGCGAATTGATGCTCCATCAGTATCCGCATTAATCTCTGGCCCGAGGAGAGCAAGAGGGAAGCACCCTGACTCCTGTCTCCCTCTACGTCTTACTCTGTCAAACATTGATTCCCTGAGGAACATGTTTCCAGCCAATTGTCTTCGGATCTTCAATAAATTTAGGATACACCCTGATAGGTTCTGTGAAGACAAGCCCTACAGGAAGGAAATCCTCAAGAACTGCTACCAGATTATGAACTTATAATACTCACTTGCTCCTGGACAGACTGTTTTTTTTTTTTTTTTTTTTTTTTTTTTAACTTGCCTATTTGTATATGGCAAAGACTTTCTGTTTTCATGTAATCATGTATATTACTGTATATTTTGTACATTATTGTGTATTTAACCCTGTAAAAGTCTCGGGTCGAGCACGAATGTACCCTTGTTTATTGTACATTGTGTTCCTCGCACCTTAGTCTGTATTCACACCCTTCTGGCACAGAGCCGTCCCGGGTGACCCAAGGCTTCTTGGGAAATAAACTGATTTTAATAATAATAAAATCCCCCACTTTCTAACAGAACTGTCACCCGGAACTTTTTCAAAGCGAAATGGCGTATATACAAACAACTATTTGTAAAATAATAAAAGAAGTTTACCTCAATATAATACGTAGAACACTTCCTTGTGATACTCTCCTCTCAAGCAATTAAAACGAAAAAATCGATAATCTTACATAACAGTAAAAAATAATTAAAAATCAATTGAACACAATTAAATATTAAATAGATTAATTAAAAGAAATTTAACGAAAAAAATGCAAAACGATTTTCCTTCCTGAAGCCGACAACGCTTTTCGACCCTATGTCGTGATCACAGGAACGAAAATTCCTGTGAATCAACGTAGAACGTATTGAGCATTACATACTATGCAGACTGTTTCATACTATACAAACAACTAGCCAATACTGGAAGAAAAGCAGCAAGCATCCATAAACTTAGCCACGGAATATATATCTAACCAAATACTACAGGCAGCAGACCAAGCGATTCCAAAGCAATCCAACAAAATATCAGCACGCTCAAATTTTGGTGAAATAATAAATGCAGCGCGGCTAAAAAAGAAAAGAACAAAGCATGGAACAAATTCAAGTAGTTTCCAACAACTGCAAATCTCATCACTTTAAACAGGCTTGGGCAAAAGCAAAACGTATTAGACAGACTAGCAAAAGGGAAGCATGGAGACGTTTTGCCTCCACAATTACAAGAACTACAAAAACGAAACAATATGGACCAAAATACCACGTATGCACTCTAAACATCCACACATCAACCTTCCCATACTAACTGTAAACGGTTGTGATATTACAACACCAGTGGAGATTGCAAATGCATTAGGCGAATCGTTCATGAAAATCTCAGCCACGACATCTTCCGCACCTCATTTTCAGGTACACAAGGCATAGGCTGAGAAACATTTCATCAAATTCGAATCAGCATCTTGTGGCGCATACAATCTTCCCTTCACTAATGACAGAATTGCACCATGCTTTAGCCAACACCAAACTCAGTGCAGGAAGACCAGATGGAATAGACTACATCATGAAAGCACAACTTACTGAACCAGCCCTTAAGACATTGTTACTTTTTATAACAGAATTTTCAAACAGAAAACCTTCCCGTACAAATGGCATCCCGCTTATGTTTTGGCATTTCCAAAACCAGGAAAATATTCTACAAATCCATACTATTATTATTATGCCTATTATTCTTATGCTATGATGGAGCAATCTGAAAGCTGGCCTGGACCGTCTAGTACAATAAATGAATAAAATGTTACTCAACTTTACCAGGCGACTCCGTAGCCAGGTGGGAAGGAGCAGCAGTGCATAGCACACGCTTCTTGATTAGACCGGGGTTCGAACCCGTCACCACCAAATACGGAGGATGCGGAAAGGTCAGGGAATGACCACCGCATATCCCGGAGCAATATGGCCTTAGTTGCTAATGCTCCTAAAAAAAAAGAGAGATTGGCATTGTTCAACTTTACCAATTTTTCCCGAGCTAATTAGAATGACCGGGTGTACAGTGCTTTTGCCTTGAGTAATTTCAAAGTGATTATTAAGTGACGAAACTTTACAATCGAACTTTATATTAATTTCATTTTGTCCCTAGAAGAATCTGCTAGGGACAAAATGAAATAAAACTTGGACTGAGTGTGCGGATTGAACAGAAGAAAAATTACGAGTTTGGATTTACGGACGCTGGAAAGTGGCTTTGGTATTTTGAGTTTTTGTTGTGAACTTTCTGTTTGAGAAGGACTCGTTCACAGAACAAATATCGTAAACTTTTTTCTGTAATTAATTGAGTTCGATATGTAAAATTGTAATTTAGTTGTATTTATTGAGATTTTGTATTAAATGTTTATTTTGGGTACTCAGTATCATATAAGTGAATTTTTAAGTTGTATAAGTTTTAAAGTTGGTTTTATATTTATTTGCGAGTTTATATATTTTGAACAGGCACAGCTTTAATTGCTTTGCATTTTTATATACTGTACATAAAGTAGTGCTTTGTTGTTGATGATGGCTGGGCAATATAGAAGGAAAGCCCATAAAGATAAGCAAGTAGGAATGGAAATAGAGTGGTGTAAAATCGACCAGGGCGGACTCGTCTTCTCATAAATTGCAATCATTGACTGTAAGATTATTTTTTTATATTTATTAAAGAAGGCGGTTTTACCCCACTTTTCTCAGCCAGTTTTGCCTGTTCCTGTGAACAGGTAAAATACAGATAAATTCTAGCATAATTTATACTACCACTAGTTGGTTATATTTCCTAGCACACGGAGGGACCGTCTGCCAGTGTGCTGTTGATACCAAAACAGCATCAACTGATGACATAATACACAGCATCAATATAATGCCTCCAATTTGGAGGAAAAAAAGGAGTCTATTAGTTCATATATAAATGAAACAGCTGCTCGTAATAATGCTTCAACACTTAAATAACAAATCATTATCCTTGCTATTGACTTTATACAATCGTATCTTCATTGAACATTTATTCCCCACATGCTGGCATCACTCCTGTGTACTAGCAATTCGCAAACAAGAGAAAGCTCAGTCTATCCCTCACAACTATAGCCTTATTTCTATTACCAGCTGCTTGATAAACTCTAGAAAAAATTATACACTGCCGCCTGAAATGGTATCTTGATTCCAAACATCTAATCTCTGATAACCAATTTGCTTTCAGAAAAAAATCTATCATCCCTGGATCTCATGGTCAAAGCTGAAACAAACATTAGGAATCCAGTTATCCGAAACGGGCATCTCGTTATGGTGTGCCGTGACATAGAAATGACCTTTGACAACACTTCGCGTTTTGGAATCCTGAAAAGATCTTCATTCCCTTGACCTGAGAGGCCACTTACTACATTTCATACAAACTTCCATCAGCATAGAATTTTTCAAGGCCGCTATCGGCAAGAGGAAGGTATCCCACAAGGCTCAGTTCTCAGTGCTACCTTATTTGCAATAAGAATAAATCATATAACCAAACTTATTCCCAACGCTGTAAACTCGTACCTCTATACCGATGACCCGATTGTTTCTTGCAGTTCGAAGAGAATGAACTTCATTGAAGGAAACTACAAATGTCACTTAACAACAATGAGCTACGGATGACGCGGAATGGGTACCGACCATCTCATCACAAATCTAGTATCATTCACTTATGTAACGAAAGATGTACATCCTGACACAGAGCTACATTTAATAAATCAACCTCTCTCAGTTATGAATATGCCCGGTGTACTCGTATTTTTGAGACACCTTGTATAAGTGGAACAGTATTTTTGAGACACCCTGTATAAGTGGAACATTTCTATTGCAAACGGCGGGAATCCTTTTGGTCCCACTATTTTGTTGGATAAGTTTAACAAGTTAAATGATTTGGCCCTTTAAAATCATGCCAGAACCGATTAGGAACATTTAGGAACATCGAGTTAAGAAGCTGTAATTCTTCGTGGATTTTAACCATTCTTTAAAGAGGTCATTGTTCGTGTCAAACTGGAGATTATGCTGTGAATGCATCCTTCGGACTGTTTAATTCTTGAGAGAAAATGGTGGTGGTTCCACTAATAAAATGATTGCCCCTTCGATATGTTTCCTTAAAATAATCTGATGCGCTCGGTGAATATTTTGGTTGTCTAATGCAAGTACGTTTATCCTACACTGTAATAAGCATACGATAAAATGTGCGTTGATCTAATCTTTTCTTCATCGGCGACTCCTTTTCTTTTATTACATTAATCTTCTTCCACGGTGAATATTAATTCCCTATGTTTTTTTTTTTAGAGATTTCTTCTGTTAATTCCTAATTGACCCTGATGTTCCCTTTTTATATTATCAGTGCTCAAAATTTCTTCAAGCAACTAAAATTGAGAGTAAAAGAAATTGAAAAACCATGCGCAGATAATTGAACCGTATAGTTTACGTATTGAAGATAGTTCGTGAATCCCGCTATTATCTTCACGATACCTAGATTCAGCGAACCACCGGTTAAGAATCACTGCTTTAGAGACTGTAACGATCCATAAAAGTAAAGAGAAGAATCTGTCTGCCTTTTACAGAGGCAGGGCAGCTTAATCAGTGAGCGTGAATCAAGAGCAGAAAGACAATACACAGTATTCGATAATGTTCTCGAGTGCTATAGTAATTCTGGAACAAGGATTATTTGGGCCATATTGCAATTAAAACGTTGGAGACATTAAATACGGCGACTGCTTGGAAAACGGGGAGGATAAACTCAGAAACAGTCTTTTATTTGTTTTAGATATGTAAAAGTTATGTGAGATGCGCATTATTAAATATATATATATTGATAAATGAGCATGTGCCCCTGCATGCTCTCGATCATTATCGACCAGGCTACGGCTGGCCTTTAATTCTTCACCCCATTCCTTTCACATCATCTGTTGTGATGTGGCAGTGGAGAAGGGATCGAATATTGTGGTACAATGAAAAGGTAATTCTTGACTGTATGAGAAGCTTGACACTGCTTATGATGGGAAGAGTCGTCTCTTGTGAGATGGAAATCACCTTGATTTCTTTCTGTGTATTAACTACATGTATGCTATTGGAGCTGATGACAAGCCGAAGAACCATACGCTAGATCTCTTATACTTCATCTATCAAACGGACCTGATTGTGCCAAATCACAATAAAGTTACAAATAAAGCAAGACTCAAAAGTTCAGTCAACAAATTGACCACGTGCTGCATTTTTTCGTGGCTCAGCTCACCTTTCATTGCTTGCAGGTTGGAAAATAATCCAATGGAATGAAGAGAAGTCTCCTGTTATTTATACGGAATTCAGAACCTTGTTTTGTGTTTATATGCTAGGGATGGTATTAAATATATACTCCGAGGTTTAATGATCTGTTCCCTCCCGCTCTCCCCTCAAAGTGACCGAAACAAATATCAATTTGTCACTTTAGTCTAAGATTATTAGTCGTTTTTGGGATCTGGAAATTGTGATCTGAGATCGCTAGGGATCCAAGATCGCCCCATGGACTGAGGGCAGATAAGGAGCTAGAACCTCCGCCTTCCCTCGTGCAAGGTAACATTAAACAGCTACATCGAGATAAGTGGACAGAGCTTATAGAATAAACCTATTTCGGTTGTTGTGGGCGACAACTTACAGGCTTTGATAAAGACTCCGAGAGTAGACCCCCTGGCGATAACTTGACCTCCCAGACCGCCTTTATTATTGCCGCTGAGAAGTGTATCTACAGGATCTCGATAACTGGTGGTTTCATGCCGCTGTCAGGAATAACATAAGGACTCCTTCAACTCTGCCACTAATCGTGCTGATGCGGCCACCAACACGTTCTGACTCAGTATTTCGTGTGCGTTCTGCAGATGTCGGATGTAATAGGGAATGGCACTGTAAAACAGAGCTAGAAAATAAGCAACTTAGTGAAAATATGTGAAACAAAGGGGGAAGGATATAGGAGGGAGCGGGTCTTCTACAGATTAAATAATATAATGAAATACTCCTACATTACGCAAATAATTCAAACTAGTTTATTACGAGCTTGTTAGTGTATTAGAAATGGTGTATCTACACAGATATTATATAGAGCTTTTTAATGTATATCACCTCCTTTAAGGTAAAAATTAATCTTCTGGTTTTAGTTAAGTAATTATCTCTACCTTTAAGAAACAGCACACATACCATATATATGGCGCACTATAGCCATAGCTGCCGATGCGCCAAAAAAAAAAAAAAAAAAAACACCCAAACAAACAAACAAACAAACAAACCTTCTTCTATCTGTTCCTGCTCCCCCCCCCCCCCCCCCGAATCCCAGGTACGAGTGTTTTTGTTGTTTTTCGGCTATCTTCTTATCTACCTTGATTGGCTTTATGCTGTTCTTTTTCTCACTCTCACCTTTCTTAAAAGGACGCTTTCCCACTAGTGGCTTTCTGCTCGCCTTGGAACCCTTGCAGGAGGTCCCAGTTTTGCCTTCCCCTTTCTTCCCTCTACCCTCACTTCATTCCTTGAGCCCACTTTCTCGTTATTCTGCTAGACAGATTGGACTCACACAGGCATCCCTGTACTAACTAACCTGGTCCGGCTCCTCGTGCTGTAAACGGATGCCGCAATGAGGCCTTCCAGTAACTAAGTGGACAGATGAACACAGCAACATCACTCTATCCAAGATACCCACACTACTCACACCTTCATCTGGTTTGGCAGATTTTACTTCCTCACAGAAGAAGCAAAAGAAGCTCCCCGACAAAACCGCGTAAAAGCTGTTTTGTAGAGGAGCGCAAGTACCCCTGAGGGATACTCACTATGTGCTCCTGCTTACTCCGTATAGCGTTCACCCACATGATTCTTGTTACCGACCGCTTAACTCAAATAATGCGTTTCTTAAGCCACCACTTTTGAATGAAGTGGTGGCTTAAGAATGAAGACCTGCCGATAGAAATTTTCTACTGTACTCGTCAGTTGTCATCTGTGAGCATTTGACTCCGGCTGTTGTCGTTCGTTTTCTTTGTATGAAGTGGTTTATTGGCAATCGATATGAAGGAACAACCGCCGTGGCTGTGCGCACTCGCTGTACAATTTTTGTTGCGTCAGTGAACCATTGACTTCGCTTCATTAACACGGAAGAGGAGTACCAGTATGCACAGGCCCTCTTCACAAGGAGGAGGGTGTTAATTGCCATACATCGAGACTGATAGTACAATAACATAAACAAATCGCATAAAACAGAGACAACTCCTGGAAAAGAAAATGAACGGAAAAGAAAGAAAGGAATAAAGAAAAGAAGAAGGGAAAAAAAGAAGAAAAGAGAATGAACGAAAAAAAAAAGGGGGGGGCAGGGAGTTCCCCATGAGAGTCCCAACCTAAATCAAGTGGACAAGAATAGAGACAACAAACTGCAGCCTAGCTCCCAAAGCCTTACAGCAGCCTGAAGAGGTCACCCTAGCCCCCTTCACCTTTAAACCCTACTCCCCCGGGGAGACGATTCTCTCGTCCCCCACCCTCATTTCTACTCTGATGGGCCTTGGGCAGGCCACACTGAAACTTGGGGCTGTCTTCCCTATTGGCCCCATACTTCTGTCTTTCTCCCCCCAGTATTCGGCTTCCCCCTCTGTATCTTCACGCTAGCGAAGCCCCACACACCTAAATTTAAACACATCCAAAATATCTTCGCCCACGTCCCGGCCCAACTCAAGCGACGTCAACCCCACGATTGACGCTGATATGTGTATGCAAGTTGTGTGTACATATGTGCGTGTGTGTATATAAATTTTAAATTTTCTGTTTATACTCCGGGACGACCAAACGGTCAGAGGAGTTCCAAGATAGTCAGAATACATGAAACAGCACCGTATTCAGCAGTCACGGGCTAGAACCCCGGTCACCCGCGCGCCTGACCACTAGGCTACGGTACTTGTATACACACATATATGCATGCAATATAAATACAATATAAGAATTTTTTAATTTTTATTTTATTTTATTTATTTATCCTTTTTATTTTATTTCTTTACTTTTTTTTTAGGTCCTAGCCACTGAAATCTCAGGAAATTAGGTGGCAGGACCTTCCAGAGTAACTTAAGTCTATTGGGTTCCTGGTCTGCCTCTACGGGGCAAAGGTGGGGCAACGTTGGGCCTCAGCAGGGGTCCAGCGGCTAAACGACCAGATGAACCACGGTACACGATACTACACATATACAATATCCATACACTTTTAAATCTCTGGCATTTCCAGTGAAATGGCACACCCACAATGAAAACTACGCGGAGATAGCGGCAACCCCTGGTGCCATCTGACACTAAATACACCTTACACCTCACCTTACTAACAGAAGCTCCACAGCTTCGCAAGGACGTCCAGACCAAAAGGACAAACTTCGAAAAGGCAAGAAGAACTTAGCCTGAGCGGGAGGTGGACGTGCTCAGAAACCTGTATAGAGAAGCGCGAAATGCTTATACCGCCCTCATAAGAAAAACTAAAAAGGAAACCTGGGAGAGACTAGTAGCAAACTCAGGGAACACTAACCCCTGGGGTGTTGTGTACAAGGTTGTCACAAAAAAGCTCCCCAGAGGTGAAGTGCTTACAACCACTGTCACGCCCAAAGGAGAAGAAACCTGCTCGTGGGAGGCATCAATAAACAATATACTATATGTCACCTTTCATCCCCACAAAGACCCACAAATGGAGGAGCATATCGAGACCCGCAGGGAAAATGATAAGTACAGAACAGATAATGCAGAACCGCAATTCATTACAGATGAGCTTCAAGTATATCGGCGAAAAAATGCCCAGGTCCGGACCTCCTGGAGCCGGAAATAATCAAAAAAGTCATAGAAATAGAACCGGAACTCTTGCTCCAACTCTTTAACCTATGCCTCACAGTGGGAGCATACCCACTTGAGATTGGAAAATGGCCAACGTTAAACTAATAATTAAGAATCCAAACAAACCACCAGAACAGCCATCTTCCTACAGACCGATCACACTACTCACAGTACTAAGTAAACGTTTTTGAACGGCTACTGTTATCAAGAATAGATCACCACTACCAACAGGCAAATCTACCCTTACCAAACCTTAAAGTCTCCGCATATGAAGCGGAGGCTTTAAGACAGTGCTACCGAGAAGCCAGAAATCGCTATAGCGACACGATACATAAAAGCAAGAAGCGTTCCTGGGATCGTCTGGTATCCACAACAGGAAGCACCGAACCCTGGAGCGTAGTTTACAAGGTGACTACAAACAAATTACCCAGGGGGAGGTGATCAGCACCACTAAGACCCCGCAAGGAAATTATACAACTATGGGAGCAATCGATGGATAATATACTAGAAAATTTAAGGAATCCGCGACCCTGACTCTGCAAGAACAACATAAAAACTGCGAAGAAAATGAAAAATATATCACCCCTGCGCTCGAGCCCCCCCTTCACTCATGCGGAACTCGGCGTGGCTGCTACCAGGATCGGAAACCGCAAATGCTCGGGACTTGATATGATCGAACCGGAAATACTGAACAAAAAAGTAGAAATTTCCCCGCAAATCCTACTCACCCTCTACAACAGATGTTTGGAAACAGGAAAATTTCCTGCAGCATGGAAAACTGCAAACACCAAGCTAATTCTCAAAAACCCTACTAAGAACCCAGAATGTCCAGCATCATACAGACCCATCGCGCTGCCCTCAGTGGTCAGTAAATTACATGAGAGGCTGCTCCAGATGCGGGTACAGAACCACTATGAAAGGGCAGACCTGGCAGCTAAAAATGAGTTTGGCTTTAAGCCAGTATCCTCGGTGGATGCGATACCCTTGGAGACCTGCTTAGGAAAGCAAAAGAGTGCAGGGAAAAATATCTATTAATATTTTCAGTTTATTTCGCTGGGGCGTTCGACTATGAGCTTCTGCCCAGGACGCTCGGCCACCAGGAGTTTTTGGTGAGCCTTCTGAGAGAAGCTGCAGTACCCATCAGCTTATACAAAGTAAGGGAAAACTACATTTCAGGCAGAAGAGTCGAAATAAATACAAATTATCAAAAAATCACAATAAACATACGTAGGGGCTGTTTGCAGGGGTCTGTCTTGGGGCCTCTCCTTTGGAACTTGGTCTTAGACCTGTGCCAGGACCTGTGGCTGGTCGAGGTTCAGGCCTAGGCCTTTACGGACAATCTCATTGTTACTATTGAGGCGGATTCCAGGGTCCAACTGGAAAACATGGGTAATTAAGCAATTCAGAAATTACTGTACAATACTGGACCACAAACAACCAGCTAAAAATTACACCGATGAAAACCATATCCATCCTGCAGAAAGGAATTCTTCAGGTACGTCGTCCGCCCCAAATAAAAATAAATGGACTAACCATCAAACTCCCAACCAAATGAAGTACTTAAGAATTATCTTAGTTAATAATCCTTCATACCCCCACCTAAAATACATATGAATGAAAATAAGAAGATACTCAGCCCTAGTGGCTAGGATTAGGAAGAAGGACCGGGGATTGAAAAAAACGAACTCTAATGCTATATTATAAGTCAAACTTCATCCCAGCAATAACCTACTCCAACAGGCAAACATCACTAGTAACCAACAAGAAAATCCTGGACATGACACATAGGACCATCCTATTGACAACCACACGGGCTTGCTGCACGGTAAGCATACCTTCGCTGTAGGTGCTTGCTGGCGCGCTCCCCTGGATTTAGAAGCTGTACAAGCAGGACTGCTCTACTTGCACTCAAAGGGAGTGACCACAAATCATCAGGACTTCACAATCAACGCAGCAAGCAGTCAAAGAACGGAAAAAGCCAGACTACAGACCTACCTCCTTCAGGAGTGGCAGCAAAGATTGACAGAGACGACAAAAGACGAGATCACTCGTAAATTCTTTTCCAGAACTGAACAAAATATGCCCAAAGCAACCAGGCTTGCACTTGACCTAGTTGCTCACAGGATATGGACCCTTCAACCAGAAACTGTTCGGCTTCGGCCTCACCGATGACCCAAATTGTACGTGCGGGGAGGTCGAAAACTGACACCACCACTGCCCACAATACGAAGATCTCAGATGTACCCTCATCACGAAAATCCATTACTTCCCCAAAGGACTTGAACATCATTGACACAGAAGAGGAGTACTGAGCGCTTTCTCGGTACGCACAGGACCTCTTCACAAGGAGAAAGGTGTTAATTGCCATACATCGAGATTGATAGTACAGTATCATAAGACAGAGAAGCACAGAGACAACCCCTGGAAGAGAAAACTGGAAGAACAAGAAAAGAGAATGAAGGGAAGAAAAGAGAATGAAGGGAAAAGAGGAAAATAAAGGGAAAACGGGATAAAGAAATGAAAAGAAGGAAGGAAAAAAAAAAAAAAGGACAAGGCTTGCCCCATGAATGTCCCAACCTGAATTAAGTGGATAAGAATAGAGAGAACAAACCGCAGCCTAGCTGTCGAAGCCTTACGGCAGCCTTAAGAGCGGAGTAGAGTGGTGGACGAGAGAATCGACCCCCACCCTACTTCCGGTGAGGGCGATTCTCTCGTCCACCACTCTCATTTCTACTCTGGTGGGACATGAACATGTCCCACTTGGGGCTGTCTTCCCTATTGACCCCATACTTCTGTCTTTCTACCCCCAATATAGGAACCTAATTTTGTATCAAATGCCACGAGTTACCGCGCTCTTCAGGATTTTGCTAAGGCAACCTTCAATAAAAGGCTCGCAATCCTTTCTGCAATAACTACACATGCGAATGTTTCAAATTCAGCTCAAGACTCTTCACTGCAATGACGTCCATTTTCTCAACAAGATCTACAACTCTGGACTTGTGCTCTGTGTGTGTGTGTGTGTTGTGTTTTTTTTTTTTTTTTTTTTTGAAACTCTACAAGTGTCCTACAACTACAACTCAGTTTGGTGATGAAAATTCCTGTGCTTCTTTGCTCGGATGGCTGTTAACTGACTGTGACTTTGTTATTGGTGCTTGACTGTGACTTTGCTACTAATGACTGCAGGACTTACTGGATTTAACCTCAACTGTTTATAAGGTTCTGGGCTTGTGCAAAGTTTTGTCGGTTGGATGGTACTGTTATCCTTAATTATTTTCTTTGAACTTTTTTTTTTTATTTTAATATGCATAAGATTACTTTCATTGTTTACTTTGAAATTATCTGTGTTTACCTCAATCTGTTGAGGTTTTCTTTTGTACAGTATTTAATCCTTGTATAGTTGTATAAGTTAACGAGGCGGAGATGAACTAACGTTCCAGGTGCCGCCCAAGACAAATAAATACATGCATACATTCCCCCTTTCTATCATCATGCTAGTGAAGCCCCACACACCTAAATTTAAACACATCCAAAATATCTTCGCCCACGTCACGGTCTATCAACTCCCACGATTGACGCTGGTATGTGTATGCACGTTGTGTGTACACACATATATATATATATATATATATGTGTACACACATTTAAACATATATATATATATATATATATATATATATATATATATATATGTTTAAATAATGGCTTAAATGTTTAAAATAGAATAAGAAAATAAATAAATATTATTGCCATACTTTGTTTTATTAATTAAAAGCTAAATTAAAATAGTATATTGCCAGTAGCATGGCAAACCAGTAGAGTGAAAAAGAACTTAACCGAATAAAATGATATAACAATAACAGAAAAATATCATAAAACTTTATATCATCAGCGTATATTGTGCATCCTGCCGGAGACATACAAAGGGAATAAGTACGGATAAGAATAAGAGTCCACAAAGTACCCCACCCTATGAACTCTTGCAATAATTTTCCGGAAATAGTTTTACTTCTTCATCGTGAGGCGGACACCCCTAATCTTCAATAATAAACTGAGAAAGGTGAGAAGATCGCAATTATCTTGAAGAATGATTGCAAAAAGGTCAAGGAGGGCTATGGATGTCCAGGCTGTTAAACGCAGCTTCAATAATCAATTCAGGTTTGGTTTCAACGATGTCTATGCTGTCAATTGTTATAGTCAATATAGTAGATTCACGGCGAAGTGAAACTGTTTCGGATCCGGAGACGAGCTGTTGGCTGAAAGTCGGCAGGAGTGACTTTTCTAATTAATTTGAGGAGGGTAGAAGCGGTTGAAATAGGTCTGAAATCTCACTCTTGTTGACAGTTGGACATTTAGCAGGATCCACTGGGCATGCGAAACTCGTGGGGAGAGAATGGAAGTGTAAATGGAAAGCAATGCGTCTAGGATGCAAAGGCTAAGGCACTTAATGATGAAATGAGGCATCATATCTTACCCGGCAGTGCTAGATGGGCGCAGGGAGTTTTTGGAATTTGTAAGTTTCTCTCTGGTAATAGACAATTGAGAAGTCATCAGTAGGCTCAGATTGTTGGAGGAATGATCTTCTAAGAGTGGTGTTGAATTGGAATCTGGCAATGTGGTCCATCCGTTAGCCGGGTGGAGACATAAAGAAAACGCGCTGTGTCTGTTAGAGTATGGTATACATTGCCTCTATATAAAGTAGCTCCTATCTAGTTCTTTACTGCTGATGTCTTGTCGGTTCAGGATGGAGAATCCTGTACTCCCGGTAGGAATACAGGATCATGTCTTGCATGGGGCGATAACAGTACTAGTTATCGTGCTAGTGACATCGCTGATGGTAACGATATCTGGTGCTGGAGAGATGTAAATTGCTGCTGCATCAGTTTAGCAGACTGAGTTTTACTGTCACGAGTACTCTTTCATAATGTAGGGAGTTACTAGATAGGAAAATTACATTTGTGTTGTTCGGCAGAAGTAGTTATTAGAGGGTCTCCAGTTTATTTCGGAGACACCGAACAATTTTCAGAAAACTCAGGGTGGTGGATATCATGAAGATTTTTTAAAACTGGTAATCTATTTGTTGTTGATCTTGTATACCTGATATAAATTATACTCCGAATTGCTAGTGATTGAGAAGATGGATTATGAAGTTTTTTTTAGCTAAGAGTTATTGTAATAGCGGCAGGATCAGTATCCGAATAATTGGGCTGTTTGACAGTCTCTCAGTCATGCTGGTCGCATTGGTGGCAATGGCTGGTTTTTGGCGCTTTGGTTCATAATATGACCCTAATCGGGTCATATTGTGAGGATGTAAGATTGTCCAGATTGTTGAGGATGCAACTTTTTTGTTTTGTTTTCTTTTTTTTTTTAATACAACCCTCAAGCACGAGAAGTATTAGAACCATGGCCGGATTTAAACTTGTTGTTACCCTAATATATAACATGTATGAGACACTTCTCTCTTACAGTTCATCTGTGACAATATTAAAAAAGGATTTTTAAAGGTGGAGCGAGACCCCTTGCAATACGAGATCCTAAGCTGTAGCTTATTTAGCTTATGTGTAAATCCGGCCCTGATTAGGAACTATAGTACTTAGAACCGTGCAAGGGTTGAAGGTTGAGAAGATGAAAAAAGATGGTTGTTGACATTAGACTTGAATTTTTGTAGATTGTAATTTTAGGAAATACGTACGAATTGGAGGTTATTCCAGAAAACGGAAGTTGAAAGAATAAACGAGGAAGAAAAAAAGTTGCTTCTGTGAGTTGGACAGTAAAATGATGCTGACTGGATGCGGCACGTGTTCGTACTGATTTGGACGAGAGAGCGGGAATTATCGAAGCCAACTCAGAAGAACAGCGCCCATGGAAGTATCTACAGAAAAGGCCCGCAATAGAAACAAAAATATATTTTTTTGTGCGAAAGGCATTTCAGCTAAAGAAACCAAAGTTTGCTTCTTAAGAAGCTAACTTGAGTTTCTTTACTAATAAGAGGATAATGTTTAAATAAGAAAGATAACGTAAAAATAATAAGAAATAAAATCAGTTCTCTTAAAAGCAAAGTAACCTCTTTAGCCATTTACGCGTCTTCTCTTCCGATATTTTTAACATAACGATGCCCGTATAGCGATAAGTGAAACGCACGTGGATGTGCGGGGCACAGCTTCCTTGATGTATGGTTAGAGGTGGCAATAGACTGTTGTCAGTTCCCGTTCCGCGTCGTAATAACTGCCGAGACTTTGGCTTATCACAACACTCGACTGTGAATGCACCACACTTCTCAAACACTCTTAAGTCGCGGCTGTCGTGAAAGAACACAGACGTCTTCGGAAACTTATATTTTCGTGGTTTAAATAAACATCGCTGAGCGTTGATATGGACACTCTAAATACCAGGTTGAACTCGTGCCCCAAAACACTTATGGTGACAATGAACACGGCCTACCGAAAACGTGCAGCAATAAACAGCGCGAAGAGGTCAAGATAGGACACCGGAGGTGAGCTCTGCTCTCCTAATATTTGTTTGCTCTTGGGAACGCGATCATAAAACGCAGCGATTAATCACGGGAGATCCTGTAAAAGCTTCTGCGCAGTACTTAGGACGATACGTTGCAATTAAAGGACGTTTTAATGAATGCCAATGTAGAGATTATTTTGGCGCAGCTGCGCTCCCTCTTGAAATTATGGTTGTTCGAACTTCAGAAATAACTCCGTGCTTGGCTGAAATCTTTAATAACTATCTAGACGTTTTAAGTTTGCAGCGTGATCAAGTGCAACTGCGCTTTACGTCACTCCACACAAAACTCAGTTGCATCTAGGCGCTTCGTCGTACAAAGTTGACCGGTTCCTGGACAACCTCCTTTCAATGCACTTGTATCGTGCCCAAGACTGATTGGAGCTGTAGTGGCGGGAAGAAATTATTTTGTTTTTGGTTCATCTTAAAATATTAGCGTGAATCGCTAACAGAGTATGTATTTTAAAATGTCGTCTCTATGTTGGGTCAATCGGCTAGTTCCTGTCCACTGGTTGGATGGATCTATTATGTTTGGGTTTGTAAAATCCACGATTAAGACTAGTTAAGGAGTACACTTAACGCTCGTGTCTGTAACCGAACTCTGAAAGGACTCGTGACAGGGTAATGCACGGTTGTGGTGCTGTCTGATTTATCAGTCTGCCGCTACTTTCTATGAACAGGGAAAGAAATGGAGGGTTGCCAAACTTGTCTCACGACGACGAACAATACAGCCAGACCTACCTATAAAGCAGGAATCCATTAGTTTGACCAGCATTAATTACTGCCCCCTACCGTCCCTGTAATCTGAGGTCTAACTCTGCGGTGAACTTTATGGTGAACAATTGTAGGGTTGGTGTGCGTCTGGTTCTCGTTCAGAACCTTCGCACTTCTGTTGCCGCAGTAATTACTACCTGGAAATCAGGAATGTCAGAGAACAAAGGTTACGGGAAAGAGAGGGGACTGCGAGTCGGAGTGTATGAGAAGAAACTATTAGCAACCGATCTCGTTCAATATATATATTTAGAATTTTAAGAGAGTTATTTTAGCTGACTTCGCCACACTAACCAGGGGAGCGGAATGGTCGAGCGAGGGTACATGCGTTTTGAGTAGCCGTGGTTCGAGCCAGCGTGACTATTAAATACGGTTTAAGATTCCTGAGTCACCTTGAAAACTCCTCTGATCTTGTGCGTGCTCGTCCGGAATATAAACGGTTAATTTATTTATTTTACTTAATTAATATTAACTCGCAACTCTTCCATCCCCGTGCATCTACCAACGCAGAACTCGCACGCGATGTGTAAGACGAGGTAATGCCATTGCAATATGCGTACCCTCTACATCGGAGTTCTTCTCTCGCGGGCACCATTGCGCTCTTTAAAAATTAAATTTTGCTCGCGACCGAGCAAAAATGGGTAAAATGGGTGCTCGCGAGCACGTCGCTTAAGCTAAAAACTTTATATATAAATTTTTGTATTTAAAAAAGGCGCTTTCTATTTCTTACCTTTCTGCGATATTTTACAAAAATCCATGCCAATCCTCACTAGAAAATCCTTTCTTTTGTTAGTGTTTAGAGGAAAATTATATATTTCGCGACGTTTTAATCTCAAAAATGGTCAGAGTTTGACACTGACGGTATACTTAAATTTTTTTCTTATTAATTATTATTAATTTGACATTTATTTAGTAAGAAAAATTTGTTACAAAATAATTTGCTGAGAGTACGATTATTTTTGCCATAGTGTCGCTACAGACCGAGAATAGTGCCTCGTGCGATTCTCAGTTTCTGGTTTCGACAGGTTTGAACAGGACGGGTTTCGCTGCTGCAGTGGGTACCGCATATGACTTTAAGGGTGATGAAAGTGTTATAGTAAGAAATATTTTGATTTTGCGTGGAAATGCTTAAATGCATTTTCTTTTAACAGATTTAACTAAAGTTATTGAAAACTAAAAACTACTGTATTTAACTAAAGTTACCGTTCCTTTCAAAATGGGTAAGATTTTAAAAAGAAACCGAAACGAAAACGATGACTAACGCTACCTTCGCAGTCGGTCTGATTTAGACCTACACATTTCAAATGCAAAGGAACAAAAAATTAAATAGTACGCATTGCAGTCTTCTTGGGAAGATGATTATTGTCATATTGCAGGCGTGTTTGGATGGCTATGGGAAATCGAATTGTGAAAGTCATTACCAAATATGCCGTAGGAGTTTTCATGAAGCTTTTACCAAATTTAGTAATATCAGAAAAGCTAAACTTCGAGAAGAAAAAAAAAAAGACACTTGAAAGACAGAGAAATATTTTAAATTTAGGCGAAGCTAATAGTAGTAAAGTGTTAGCGAATGAAGTTTCATTTATTTTATCAAGTATAATTGCAAAGAATTCATTGTCTTACACTGGTGGTGAAATAATAAAAAAATCGCGTAGTGTCATCATTAGAAGTGCTTGCTAGCGTCTTACCAGAAAAAACAGAAAGCTGCCTTGATCAGTTCTGCCAAAAAATATTCCTTTGAGTAATGATGCAGTTTCAAATTGAGTTCATAAAATGGCAGGTGTAATATTCAATGAATTATTAGGTAGAATCAAAAACTTCTGTATTTGTTTCAGTGGCACTCGATGAGTCGGCTGATGTTTCGGGCATATCACAACTCAAAAAAAAAAAAAAAAAACAAAGGCCTTATTGCTTATCTTAACAGAGGTGGAATGATAACTGATTTTGTGATTTATCACTGTTTAATTCATATTGAGGCCTTGTATTCACAAATGAAAGATCAAAAAGAAATTATAGGATGTCTTGAAGTCATTGTTAAATTCGTCAACCATTTTATTACTGAATCCCTAAATAAGCGACTTCTAAAAATATTTTTGGAAGATCTTCAAGCCCCGCATTCTGATCTTATACAGAGGTTCGTTGGCTCAGTCATGGAAAGGCACTCTCCAGAATTTGGGAGGTATTTGAAGAAGTAAAATCTTTTCTAATAGAAAGCAATAAAGAAAACCTTTTTAATGAAATTTTTACTGAAGATTTCAAGATTGCACTTTCATTCATGGTTGACGTCTTCAGCCATTTAAATTGGTTAAATTTGAGGCTACAGGGGAAGAAATAATGAATTTGTGGTAGTTTTATACGGGGAGATTATTGCATTTGAAAAAAAAACTTCAAGTGTTTCAGGATAAAGTTTTAAAAGGAAATTTACTTCATTTTCCTGCTCTTGAAATGTCTGAAGGAAACTTCTGGGGAGTGCCCATTGTTTGTAATGAATGTAATCAAAGACCTTAGTGACCAATTCCAAGAAAGATTTGAATAAGTGAAAGAATACCTCCCAAAATTGGGATTAACGATAAATTACAGAAATTTTGAAATCATTAACTAGGAACAAATTTTCAATCAAAATGAAGTAGCAGCTGCCGAGTTAGAACTTGTTGATATGCAGTCGTCTTCAGCTCTGAAATGTCTTTTTTCCAACCCAAAACTATTTAAAAATTGTGGGGTGATCCGCCTGGGAAAAATTTCCTTTATTATACAAAGAGAAGTGTTCAAAGTACTTTTTGTATGTTTCGATCAACGCACACACACACACACGTGTGAGAGTGCTTTTCATTAATGAACAGTATCAAATAAAAAAAAGGACAAGATTGTTGACATCACATTTAAAAGATAATTTGCGAGTATCTCTTCATAATGGAGAAATTAATTTAAAAGGTTTGGCATCATCTCTTCAAAATCAAGGTTCACACTGATAAGCTAATAAATTTTAGCGGCCAAAGATTTTAATTGAGAAATATAATTCTTGTATGAGTAATACGGCTAAAAATTAATTAAACGAATGCATTTTTAATCTTTAAGCAAAAAATATATATATTTTAATATATGGTGCTCGCTTAAAGCAAAAGTTTTCATCGCATTGACTGTTACTTGCAACATTCAATGCGATGAAAACTGACCTCCCGATGTTCCCTAATGACGGGAAATATAGAAGGAGAATTCAAAGAAAGCGCATACACGTAAGTTGCGGAGGAGGATTAATCGATGATCATAGCACACAACCGACAGCAAAATTAGCACGACCAATGGAAAAACTCAACGGATCATAAAAAAAATAAAAAAATTAAATTTGTATTCTTGAGAGGATATTATTCATTGGTTACTTTTGTAAAAATAAGTGCAATATTCATGGAATTAATGTTTACACGAGAAGGTAATCTCACTATTAAAAATATATATATATACAACGGGTTAATTATAAATGCATGTTACACGCAGCGTGTAAGTAAGTAGGTTTAAACACCTGTTCCATTCCTGACTTATACACATTACACCTGTAACATACCCGTAATACCATTAGAGTATACCCATAATACAACGTAAAACCATACGATCCTTGAGACTGTCACAGACATTGCTGAGCTTGCAACATGAGTCTAAAACGCTGATGGAACTAATATTCGGTGGGTGACACTCAAGTCAAGTGGACCTAATTTCGGCAAAGTCTGTGCATGGTGCAAGCAGCCAAATCTTCTGCTTGCATTTCACGATGGTGGGACTGCTAGTAATCATGGGTTTACTCCGAAGGTGGAAGTCCTGAAATACGGCACCTAGCATACTGGAGGAGATCACACAGTTGCGAATCAATGTAAGCAGGAGTCGAAGTGTGGCGCTCACACCACACGGAGGGATGCCACCCCTCACTTTTATCAGGGAACACAGGGAGGTAGATGACTCTCATACTGCAAAACTTGCAGTATGAGAGTCATCTACCTCCTCCTAAAGCCTGCAAAACTTGATGTTCAGTCTCCATAGCAAAGCTCTCACAAAGCCCCCATCTCTTCCATAATGCACTATGATTGATGTCTTTTGAGGTTACGGTGGACAGTATAGCGACATCCAATCTTCCTTACATTTCGAGGGTACGGCTCAAAAACGGTGTTCACAGGCCGGCTGCTAGATAGTCCACCGGACCGAATCTATTATAACTTTCTATGGGCTTCCGAATCAGCTAGTGTATAATCTTGCTGCCCGAAGGTAATCCGAGAGTACTGTGAATGCGGGGGAATTGTCAAGGACAAATTAAATCAAGAAGCTGGGAATATTTTTGCGATATGCAAAAATTTCATTACTTCATACAGCATGATCTCCCCTCCTTTTTTTTTTTTTTTTTTTTTTTTTTTTTTTTTGGGCCGACCGGGCTAGCCGAGTGGGTAAAGTACCTGCCCGGCAACCCAAAGGTCGCGGGTTCGATTCTCGCCTCGGGCTTGGATCAAAGTACTGCAAAAACCTTGGGAGGTGCAATATGGCCACAGAAGCCGATGCGCCAACAACTACCAAATCAAAAAAAAAAAAAAAAAAAAATCCCCTTCTTTCCTTAATACTGAATACATCACGAAGAGTCAAACCAATAGAACAAACTTATCTGCGAAAAGACTTAAACCTCCCAAAAACTTCCTGGTTCATTTCACAAATATACGTGGTCTCAGTTCTAATCTCAATGATGTCCATTTCCACTGCCAAACCCCATGTACTTTTACTGACACAATCTCAATTATCAGTTGATTCAACCACTGCTCATCTCAGTTCTCTGAATTATTCAATGTATAATTTCCTTTCGCTTCAAAGGTGGTACCTTTGCATATGTCAACTCTGATGTCCCTGTCAGAGTAATTTCACATTAGTAGTTTGGAATCTACTCGTTTTGATCTTCTCTGGCTTAAAATCTCTTTACGCCATTCTGTCAAATTCATCTGTTGTCTCTATCATTCTCCCTACTTGTAGCTCTGACTTCCTCTCTTTGAAACTTGACTTTATCCAGTCGAACTTTCCTAACAGTGAGGTAATTTTATTTGACAATTTTAATGTTCACAACTCCAGATGGCTTCTGTTTTCTAGTCACAAGAGACCCAGATGGTCGATAGGTTAGGTTTTTAGAATTATTTATGACCTCCCACAGATTGTTCATTTATGTACCAGACAATCCTAACCACACAGTCATGCGTCATCTTTTTCTCACAAACAACCTGGAGGTCGAGGTGAGTCGTCCTCTAGGCACCTCAGATTAAAATGTGATGATCTCTTCTCCAGTGGAACCTTTCTCGCGAGGTCATTCTGAACCTCGTGTTGCTTGCCATTACAAGAACGCAAAATGGGTTGATCTTCAAGACTTTTCTTTTTTCCTTGGTCGCATTATTGTTTCAAATCTTCTAATGTCAACATTTGCCCAGTGAAATTATTCTTGTAGGAATGGAACCCTTTGTCTCCACTAAAATTCTCGTCCTTTATCTAAACCTTGGTTTTCCAATAAATATGATAAGGCTATTCAAGATAAGAATGTTGCGTATCACAATTGGCTTGTATCTAAATCTCCAGGTTCATTATCTGCCTACACCAAAGCTGGCAACAATTGTAAATCAATTAATCACTCTAAACTATATTTCGAACAGGCTAAGAGTAGAAAACCTGTTACTTGTCCAAATAAAATGGTAGTCGAAAGTTATCGACCGCAACCATTGCCCATCTCTTTTCCCAACTAAATAAATCAAAAGCAGATTATTCTATTGTCACTTCAGCCAAAGGTAAAGCTGACCTGCTGACATTCTACTTTTCTTTAAACTAGTGTACTGATAATCCTGTTAAACCACCTTCTATAATTCCCAATACACTCCATTCAATGCCTCCTGTGGTCTTCCGTCAAAAGGATGTCAGAACAACTTTGAACAATCTCGATGCTAAGAAAGCTCCAGGTCCTGGTGATATTTCTCCACTTGTTCTCAAAATCTGTGCTTCTGAACTTGTTGCTGTTCCGTGTCGCCTTTTTTTCACTTTTTAATTCCAAAAGTGTTTTCCCTTCGTGAAAATTTGGTCATATCCAGCCAGTACCTAAAAAGGGAGACAAATTCCTCTCATTCAATTATCGTCCCATTGCACTTACTTCTATTCTTTCTAAAGTAATGGAGAAATCAATTAACTGCCAAATCTTAAACAATTTGGAAACCTTCGGTCTAATCATCGATCACCAGCATGGATTCCGTCAGTAAATATCCACTGATGATATTCTTTCTGGCTTATGTTACCCATCTATGGAACAGTTTAAAGGCAAAGTTTAATGAAACGCAAGGATTTGCTTTTGACATTTCAAAGACTTCTGATCATGTTTGGCATGAAACTCTTGTAAGTAAGCTTCCATCTTATGGTTTGCAAACTGTTTTTTTTTTCTTTTTTCTTTTTTTTTGTAATTGGTATCCAATTTTTTCTCTGACCGCTCATTGTGGGTAATGGTAGTTGGCTCTGTCTTCTAACTTCAGTGTTGACATTCGAGTCAGTGTTGGCATTCGAGATGAACGGACGCGCTTAGTCAGGGCTCCTCAGTTAAGTGGTTTACTTTTGGACAGTGCTTTTAAATATTTGATTTATTTAGATATTGTTGGATTATTTTGTTATAGGTTTTCCTGTAACTGTTTGATTTTAATAATATTATAGATATAATTTTTTAAAGTTAACTTTCATTGATATTTATTTAATTTTATAATGGTAGTAACGAGATCTGCTTTAAACAGGTCACAGGGTATCGTGACTCACACGGAAATAGCCGATGGCGATTTACGGGTGAGTAATGATTTAATCCGTTGTGGAACCTGTGGAATGTTTTCCAAGGTCGACCTGGTGACTAATCCTACCTCACCTGGGGATTATTTTCTTTGCGATCGATGTAAGGAGTGCACCGATCTTAAATTACAATTTGGTGCACTGATGGAACAAATTGAGTCGCTGAAAAAGCGGGTGCTTGCCCTCGAGAATAATGCATCTGGGAACTCGTCATGGACATGTGGACATGTGTATATGTAAGGGCGGCACCTAGAACGTTTGTTCAACTCCGCCTTGTGTCTCTGTGAAGAACAGTATCACTACAAATGGGCCAGATATGTGTGTGACGTACGTTTGTGTGTATTATGTGTGTGTTCTGTTGTTATGTTCTGGCCACTTGGCTACCCAGAAGCATCAGTCGCCTGGACAGATGATTCTGGGTACTCGTCCACACCTCGGGAAGGTGGGCCAGTCCCAGAAAAACACGTACTGTCTCAAGAGAGACTCTGACCCACCTAGTGTTGCCAGAAGGTGGAGCAGATTCCTCTGGGGACCCATTCCAGAGGGAGGAGATAAAGACAGAAGAGCCCAAAAAAAAAAAAAAAAAAAACCACCCGTGGTGCAGTTAGAAAAAAAAAAAATAAATAAATAAAATAATAATAAATTAATTAATGAGAAAAAATATATATATTAAATAATAATGATTAAAAAAATAATAATAAAAAATAAAGAAATAAGAAGAAGAAGAAGAGAAAAGCAGTTTAAATAAATTGGCTGCACTAGAGTGGGAACTCAAGGCAGAGCACGTGAAAAAAAAAATAAAATAAAAATAATTAAAAAAGATATATATATATATATATATATATATATATATATATATATATATATAATAATAAAAAAAAAGGAATAAAAATAATAAAATAAAAAATAAAAATAGAAATAATAATAATAAAATAAATAAATAAATTGGCTGCGCTAGAGTGGGATCTCAAGGCAGAGCGCGTGAAGAACAAATAAATAAGAAAAATAATAATTTAATAAAAATAAAGAAAAGAATAATTTGATTTCGAAAATAAATAAAATAAAATAAATAAATAATTGAATGAAATGAAATGAAAATGAATGAATAAATAAACTGGCTGCACTAGAGTGGGAACTCCAGACAGCACGTGGAAGGGGAAAAAAAAAAAAAAATGAAAATAAAAAAATAATAATAAAAATAAAAAATAAAAAATGAAGAAGATGGTGGTATGCGAATATAGAACTCTTTAAGTCACTGAAGAGGTATTGTTAGGTGCAGTAACAACGATGTAGCTCTGCTTCCTGCGCTCAAAGACTTCAGATGCATAGGATTGGAATGCCTTTAGATTGTCAGGTGTTTGGAGTAGAGGCTCTGGTTGCTGTTCTGAGATACCTGGCACAGCCTGCAGCAGAGTCCTTCTTAAGTCATCATACAACCTGCATTCGAAAAGAAGATGTTTCCAATTCTCTGAACTGCCGCAGAAACAGCGATCTGTTGGTAGCAAACCCACTTGATGTAATTTTCGTTGAGGGACCCGTGTCCGGTAACCAAGTAGGAGGATTCCAAGGTGAGAGAAAGCCAGGTCTTTACCGTTTTCAGGGTTGTGAAAGTGACATCAGGGAGGAATTTTTTGGTAACGGAGCCTGTGTGTGAGGTGTTCCATCTAGACTGCCAAATGTTGATGAGTTCCTTGTAACAGCGAGCTCTTTCTGCTTTGGGGTCACTATTGAGATTTAGTTCTAGGCCCTGTCAGGGATATTCAGGGATATTCATGTGTTGTTGTGGCGGATCCCAGGGTTTCCCCCATAAGCCGCTATTGTACTTCTTGTGTTGAAGCTTATGCCAAGACCGGCCAATTGTATGTAGTGTGTTGGACGTGTAAGTGTTATGATGGGTTCTGTTGTTATGTTATCGGCCGGTACCTGGCTCTTAGCAGGTAAGAAGCAGTAACACCTGGTCACTACGTCTCACCCCCCATCCCCGCCACGTGGAGGCGGCCAGGATCAATTATCTCCTGCTGGGCAAGCCCAGGGCATAACACCTGAGAGTGCCCGAAAAAGAGAATGAAGTGGAAAAAGAGGAATACAGAGGGAGAAGTTTGGGATCTGGGGAGGTAAATGGATAGAATAGAGGAGAATCAACAGAGGGACTCTCCAATAGTTAGAAGTGAGAAGAAGTTAAGCAAGAATAAAGTAGGGAGAAGTGGACTAACTTCTCTAACCATGGAGACCTATCTCATGGAAAATCCCATCCTAGGAACTAGGATCAGCAAAACATCTTAATTTACAGTTTGCCTAACCCCTTGTAGGCAGAACGTCTTCAGTTGTTGAAGAAATAATTGATCTTCTAACAAAAAACACAGTGAAAGCAAATCCACGAATTCTGAAAAGCTCCACAGAAAGACACTATGTGCAATAGGTACAATATCCTCTTCTTCAGGAACACAGCAGAACTATGTACAGATTCGTCCAATGTAATGCCAGGGTAATGCCGTAACCTGGCCCAATAAATAAAATGTTTCAGGGTTAACGCAAAAGTAATATACATGTCCAAATCCTAGATGAGATCACATTAGGCAGGGTTCAAAATTATGTTTTAAAAAGTTCTTGCCTAAATACAAGCTCTAAGAGAGCCCAAAAAGTCTAAGATAATCATCCAAGATAGTTGATAACAGAGTTACTAGGAAAAGTCTGTAATATGAAAAGTCACAGTGGTCACATGTCACTCACAAAGAAATATTAATTCCAAAAACTATGAAACGCTAAAGGACAAATAATATCTCGATGAGTAGAGCAAAATTCCTTATACAATAAATACCTATTCTGCTGAAAACAGTTCCACATCAAGAACAAGTCTATTATAAAATCCAGGAAAGTATAGTGTAGCACTTAATGATACTAATCAGTTGCAGATATAGAATCCAATCAAAAATGAGAGATATTTCTTTCCTAATCCAATAAAGGATCCAAGAAATCGCAGGAACAGTAAAACTAGGACCTAATTTCGGTTCTTCTTTTAAATGCACGAGAAGCAAACACATTCATAGCATTAAAAGCTGTCTGGGACTCAACCAGAATTTTATTGTTGCTGGAGTCCAAGTTAGGAACTACACTAAGTAGGTCACGTCGAAGATCGTTATAATAATGACATTGATGAAGAATATGGTTAACAGTTTCTTCCTGGCCACACAAACAAGATGTTGTTGGTGAAAGTCCCAGTTTGTGAAGTTTAGTATTTATACTTCCGTGGCCAGTTAATATAAACATACCATATAAGCCCGGCAAAAACCACTTTAACTCCTCCTTTTTAATTTCCCTTGCTACAGGCAGAAAGTCCCTTGTGACTGCACCAATATCAGATGAAGACCACTCCTGCTGCCATTTTGCAATAAAAATTTGCCTTAATCTTGTCTTCTCAGTCTTAATGGGAGCACTTAGATCTAATTGGATGTTATCATAGGTCAATGGTATTTTCTTCAAAAGGTGATACTTAAGGTAGCGGTACTGAACTTCAAAATGGACAGGTAGTTTCCCAAGCAAAACCTGAAGAGCCATCGTGGAGGTAGTTCGACAAGCTCTTGACATGGTTAGGAGGGCAGCCCTCTGTGCTTGTAACAGTTGCTTTACTACAGCAACTTTATTAGCTCTAAAGCCCCATGCACCAGCTCCATAAGAAATTATCGACAAAAACACACAATTATAGTGAAGTCGTAAGGTTTGACCTCTAAGACCCCAGTCTTGTCTTGTTATCTGTTTAATTCGGCTCAGGAACAATTTAGCCTTTTCTTTCACATACTGAACATGTGGTAGGAAACTGAGAGCATCATCAATATAAATGCCTAGGTATTTGGTCTTCGATAGGTACTTAATGGTTTGTTCCCTATATTTAATAACTGGAGGTCTTCCATGGTCAAGCTTTCCCTTAAGCAACATCTGAGACGTTTTTGCAATTGAAACCTGCAATTTATGTGTTGAAGACCAGTTGGAGAGTTCTAACAGCACAGCATTTGCTGATTCTTCAAGGCTTTTCCTAGAATTACCCTGGATTAATATTGTAAGATCGTCAGCGTATGCGATCATATGAATAGCTGGAAAACTCTTAACCAACCAGGAATCAAAAACCAGATTCCAACACAAGGGACCAAGTATTGACCCCTGTGGACATCCTCTTGTAACTCTGCGAGAGACCTCCTCCAGTCCAGATTTGACAGAAATGGTACGATCAGAAAAATAGCTCTTTAAAAGCTTATATATATTTATGGACACTTCGGCCTCCCAGAACCTCGCCAGGGCACTTTGCCACCAAAGGGTGTCAAAGGCCCCTTTGAAGTCCACAAAGAGGCCGAGCAAATACTTGGAGTCTGTATCAGCCTGAATATCTAGAAGTCTAACTAATGCATCTTCTGTCCCTCGTCCTTTGGTGAACCCATACTGGTCTCCAGAAGCAAGTCTTTTGTCGGCATATGCTGCAATTAATCTGCTGGCAACAACCTTCTCTAGCGCCTTTCCCAGAACTGGGAGAAGGGCTATAGGCCTATATGATGATGGATCCTCAGCCAGTTTTTTGGGATTCTTAAGCAAGATTTTGAGCAAAGCTCTTTTCCACACTCTAGGGAATTCACCACTTCGTAGGCATGAATTAAACAAAATTAATATTGAAGCTGGTACAATTTTCCAGACTCTTTTAACAACATCAACTTCAATTTTATCATACCCAGGGGATTTACCTGAGCGCATGGATTTTATTGCGCATTCGACCTCTTCCAGAGAGAATGGAGGTTCTTCAGTCAATCCTGTGTAGTTAGAATTTAAATGTACGATGTCAATTTGTTCCGGTGACATATTAGTATCAGAATCTTGATGTATAATTACGTCTAATATTCTATCTATAGTAGAAGACCAAGATAGGGTACTTTGACCTTCTGCTGTTGTGACAGAAGTGAAAATCTCCCCTGGTGGAATCTTTTTGGTCACAAGCTTGTAAATAAGTCCCCAGGGATCACTATTTCCCTGGGTGCTAATTAAACTCTCCCAAGAAGTCCTTTTTTGTTTGCGAATCTCATTATGATAATTTCGTCTTGCTTGTTTGTATCTACTTTGTAAAACCGTTAATTCAAGTACCGTACGCGATGGATTTCTCTTCGCCCTCTGGAATTCACGTCTAGTCCTTCTAGTAAGCTGTTTTAAATCAGTTAATGTAGAAGACCACCAAGGAACGTGATATGGTTTGCGCTTTCTAAATTTCATTGAGGCTTCACAAGCCTGTATAATAGTGTTCTGTATAAATTCAACTTGATTATCCAAAGGAAGAGATTCCATAATACCCATCTGCTCAGGAGTAAACATTTCTTTTATTACCTTGTCAAAGACCTGCCACTTTGCAGACCTAGTGTGAAAACGAGGCACATCAAAAGGATCCGATCTAGAACGAGAAACAATATCTGTCATAGTAAACTTGATAACATTATGGTCACTTGTTACCCAATCAGTTTTAACCTGCCAATCCGAGATCCTTTGGGCCAAAGACAGTGTTGCCAAGGAGACATCTATAAATGATTGTCCACGTGTGGAAACAAAAGTCGGTGGATGTCCAGGTGTGTTAAGAATTTTTAGACGATGTGTCATAATTACTTCCTCTAAAAGTTCCCCTTTTTCATTTGTTTGTTGAGCATTCCACAGTGTCGAATGGGCATTAGCATCCATTAACAGGAATATTTGTTCATTCTGTAAAGCTCTCACGGCGGAATCAATATAGTTCACAAATGGTTGAATAGAATCATTATGTTGGGCACATTGACAATAAATCGAGATAATATAAAATTTCCCGAACCAGCCTTCAATGCAGGCACAGACTGCGTGTGCAGAGCAAAGACTTGAAATCCGAGTAACAGTTAAATTAGGGTCAGCAATGACAATAGCTGCCCAAATTCTCCTTCTTGCATTTCCGCCAGTACCAGTAATGTCTGGGTCAGATTGTAAGACTCTAAATCGCATAGGTAAACCTTTTACTAATCCCTTATAGGAGTAAGGTTCCTGTAGGGCCATGATATGAATAGAGTGATCAAGAACGGTTGTGGTGAGGTCATGCATAACTGCAATCGCACGTTGACAGTTAAGTTGGAGAAAATTTAATTGTTTTAAATTTGTACTGCTTGTGTTGGAACTGATTGGAGGTGTATTATTCATAACTAGTTTTAGATCTGATAATTTCCAGCGCCTTTAAATATTCTTGGCATTTAGCATCTTTGTATGAATGAGCATAGTTCTTTTTTCTCCGCTTACAGTTCGGACATTCAGGGGGTTTGTCTTTATTCTGGCAATCTGCAATATTATGACCTGAACAACCGCAGTGACCACATGTTTGAGCTTCTTGAGTACACGTCCTAACTGAATGGCCGTAGCCAAGGCATTTAAAGCATCGTGGTACTATAGTATAGTCCTTAACCGTGTGCGATGTCCACCCTATGTAAACTCTATGAGTTAAAAGCAAAGCTTTCCTAATATCACTGGAAACCTCGAATATCCAATTTACCGTTGACCGATTTGGTTTGGGACGTGTTGAAAACCTAGGTTTTACTTGCGCCTGTACCTCCTCTGAGGTAAATCGATAATCCTTTAGATTTTTGTGAAATAAATCATCTAATATATCTTCAATTTTAACCTCCTTGTGTATGTCATACATAACAATTGTGGGTCCTAGTTTCTTGGGTGTCTCAGATTTGAGACCACAATCTTGCAATTTTGAACACTTTCGTATCTTATCAAGATCCTGAGAAGTTGCAGTCTCAATAAGTATCCCATTAGATCGAATCTTTCTTATGTATTTAATTTTTACATCCTTGATGTCCGACGCCAATTTGGTTTTAACCTCCTGCCTAACCTCTTCGCTGGTAGAAAAGGCGCTGCCTTCCTGAGCCTTAATAAGTATAATGTGTGGCTCTGGCACAGGCTTCACTGATCCAGTCCTTGACGTAGCAACATGTGATGGAGTGTAGATTTTTGCCGCTTGTCCATATGACAAATTAGAAGCAGCCAAAGTAGTTGGCAAAGACACTGAAGGTCCACCAATAGTTCCTTGTACCTTGCTAAGTTGGTATTCTCTTTCCTCAAGTTTGGCCTTTAGCCGCTCATTCTCCATGATAACTTTGGTCAATAATTGCTCCATTGCTGTCCAAGTTGTTTGAATGTCCTGTCCAAGTTGTTTGAATGTCCTCTAGGCCCTGTCAGGGACTCAAGACTCCAGCGCCTCAAAACAGAAAAAAAAACAAGTGCAAACTACTCTGGTTAAAAAGGACATTGTTTTATTAGGAGACGCCATTGTCAGGAAAACGGGGAATATTTTTTTTAATAAGGATAGGTGGAGCAGAACCAGGGTATGTCTGCCTGGAGCAACTATTGACGATGTCACCAACAGATTGTCAGATTTTAAAGGGGGGTAAAGAGAATATTATTATTCATGTGGGGACAAATGATATTAAACGTACACGATCTGACGATTTGTTGGAAAAATACAGGAACATGCTGAGGAAATGTCGCGAGCTAGGCCATAATGTCTATGTGTCTGCAATTCTGCCCAGACACGATAGGAGGGATTATATGTTAAGAGCCTTGTGGATTAACTCAAGACATGAAGGAATCTGCAAGGCTTTAGGGGGTAAATTTCTAATCAACATGGCTCACACTTGTAAGTAGAAGGAATTTGTTTTGTAGAGACGGGATACACTTAAACAAAGGTGGTGCAAAAGTTTTTGACAGTATTATTGAGGATACCTTAAAGGTTCAGGGAAACTGCTAGTTAGGGGGAAGATGTGGGTAATACTGACACGCGTTTATCTGATAATATTGGTCAAAGTAACTCTTGCACATACCTTAAGAGTTCTTATCTGTTACCCCAACTGGACGTATTATCTAGATATTCTGGGGGCAGAAACGTTCACGTGAGCGGGTAGCTAATATCAGGGAAGAGAGCCTAAAAAAACTTCAAGGGTTGTGTTAGGGTTGTTAAATATACAAGAACAGTAAGTCTTAATTGTTTATGTAGTAGCGTTAGAAGTGTCGTCAATAAAATGAGCGAATTCGAACTACTGGTTAAAACAAGTAAAAACACATAATAGGGCTTACAGAGACGTGGTGCCACCCGGAAATTGGGGATGATGAGTTTCAGTACGGCTTGTATAATGTATTTAGGAAGGATAGCGTACATAGAAGGGGGTGGTGGGGTAATGCTTCTTATCAGAAGCAGCCTGAGTGCGACGATAGCTTTCCCGGATTCAGACATTTCACATGCTAGTATAGAGTTTGTATGGTGTGAGATAGTTGGAAACAAAGGTATAATGCGGGGAAGAGTAATCTACAGACCACGTGATTGTGAAGATTATGACAAAAGCCTCTACATGCAAATGGAATGGGCAAGTAAGCGTCAATGCCTTATTATGGGTGATTTCAATTTGCCTCTAATTGATTGCAGTAAATGGGAAGGAAACTCGACATGGGGAACAAAATTTTTAAATCAACTAGATGACTGTTATTTGTATCAACATGTCAGGGAAAGTACTAGAGAAAAGAATATCCTAGACCTCATCATCACATATGAATCAGATGGCATAACAGGGCTGACAGTAGAGGAACCAATAGCAGGATGTGATCACGGAGTTCTACAGTGGATGATGACGAGAGAGGTAGCAGAAGTAAAAGGCAAAGGAATGGGTTTTAATTTCAGAAAAGGAAATTACAATGCCTTAAGGTACTACATGGCCTCTATTAACTGGGTAGATATCGTACAGAAAATCGATGCATTTGAACTGTGGTACGCTTTTAAAACATTAATCACAGATGCCTTGAATGCGTATATACCATTAAAAAAATACTCCACGAGGAGGGTTCCAAGTTGGATGAATAGTGAAGTTGCCGCATTACTTGAGCAGAAAAAGGTGGCATGGAAAGGTTACAGAGGAATAAAAAGTACTGAAGCCTATAACAGCTACAAGGTGATGTGTAATAGAGCCACAGAAAAGGTTCGACAGCCAAAGGCAGTTTATGAGAAATCACTAGCAAACAGAGCAAAGAGGGGGGATAAAGAATTCTTCACATATATAAATGCCAAGAAGAGAAGGACAAACCAGATCGGACCTTTACGTAAGGGAAAGGGGATAGTAATAAATACACCAGCTGCCGTTGCAGATGAACTCAACAGTTATTTTGCATCGATATTTACAAATGAAAAGCCTTTTGTGGCAATGGGAAATTGTGGGAGCGAAGTTAAAAAAAATGTAATTAATGATATTGAAATTTCGCAAGATTATTTAATGAAAAAACTTTCGAGCCTACAAACCAGTAAGGCTCCTGGAGCTGATGGAATATACCCTATAATCTTAAGGGAGGCGGCAAGCGAGTGCTTCCTCCCGTAGGTCAACCTACGGGAGGAAGGGAATACGTAGGTTGTCTATTTCCTCTTATTTTATTATTCATTAATTATATATTTTATTTAATTTTATTATTATTTTCCTTTTTTATTTCTTTCTTTGGCTTGTGCACCATAAGCCCTAGGCTTTCTTGCACCACATGGCTATTACTAATAAGTTCGCTTGGTGTTGCAGAGAGCCTTGACCCAAGTCACAGCTCCGACGCGACTTGACATGAAGTGAATAAGGTCCAATATTCCTTGTGTCAAGAATGCCGCAAGGAACAGTGAGTCATTCGTGTTACAAAGTTGTCTCCAATGCGTGAGGTGAAGTGGGTGGAGGATCGTGCTTACTCACGATCACTACTTTTCAGTTATTTGCAGATGAACTGGAAATTTAATGGCCTGAAATCTTCCTCGTGTTCTTCAAAGCACTTTTTCGTGCATTTAGCGCAATGGATGGTTGTATCTTGAAAGAATTACTGTCCGTAATACAGCATTGCTGGTAAACATACAACGTTGCCTGGTGCACGTGATCCACAATACGTTTCGGTAGGTTTTGGCATGCACGGTGTCCATCGTCCCATGATTATAACGGAGGGCATTGTGGATGTCAAAACATATGCTACTACGAAAACATCAACTTTACCTTCATTTGGAGATAATTACACTTGATAATCCATTCCAGACATCGTGCACTTCACTCTTCCACCTTACATTTTCGGATAAATTTCATCTGTTCACGGACTTTTCAGGCGATTTTATATTCATTAAAAAACCGAATGACAATAGTCTATGAACATTGGACAAACGCAGCTGTGTTCTTGGTTGTAGTATCTGTTAAACGTGAACTGGCAATCGTACCTCTTTGGTGATCTTCTTGAAATTCTATACGTTCCCTATTGTCTATCCAGTGATTTGGGCACTGGTGGTTCAAGCGGCTTTACAGCGCTTTCCTGTACACAGACCACGTGACCTCTGTAAATTTTATGTTTTTTTGCATATTGTTGTAGTGTAGCACAAACTTCCGTTATCCTACTAAACTGGCCAGGCAGTGTAATTCGCAGTCTATCTTGTTGAACCTCATCAATAGTATCACGTCGTTCGTTTCATTCAAAACATAGTGTTATAATTACGCGGTTCCTGTGGTTCCCAAAAATCAGTGTAAAGTGCTCTGTGATGGTGCACAGCACATTGCAAAGCCAGTCGATGTTGTGGGAGCAGTACGTTCGAAATGCCTATACAGTTGCCGGCAGTAATTGAACATTAACCTCATTTTCCACTATCTCTGAAGCAAACGAGCCACGAATAGGTAACCGAAAATGCCAAAGAACGGCCCCCATCCCCGACTCGCTCATTTAGAAATGTTTTAACAGTATTGTGAAAATGCAAGGCCCAGAGTCATAATCGAAATTTGGTACGTTTCACTTCAGAACTGCCTCCTACTCTATTCCAAAAATTCCTAAACCGATTTTCGAAAATAGTGTAGGAGCTGACCAGTTCGCAAAAGGTCGAAAAACCTGAGAGGAATTCACAAGATAGACAGAAACAATATCATTAGAAGTAGTAGTCATGCTGGCTTGAATCACGATCACTCAAAAGCACATGTACTTCTGTATCCTCGCCCTGTTTTAGCCTCAGTTTATTTATGATTTTTATTATTTTTTTAATTTTGGAGAGACCGTTTTGAATTACCCTGTGCTTAAGCTATAATACCCCATCGCCTGTTAGAATGATGGCCCTACTTCAGATCTCGATAGTCTTAATTGCTAATGCGCCAATAAAATCCAGAATTCAGATCTCGAATTGGAGATCGCACCGTGGTATATTTCACGGTGCATCGAGTTGGCAGTAAAACTGTTTGCAGTCGCCAGCTGTAGATGTGTGTAGGCCCGGGTTCGAATCCCGTCGGTGACGCGAGGAACTTTAATGGGCTTTTTTCACTCCGTGGCTGAGTTAGTCGGTCTCAGGCGTAGATAGCACAGTTCCCCCCCCCCCCCACAAACTGCGGGTTTTTCGTCCAGCAAAACAGGCAAATCGACCAGAGAATACACGCAATTTACAGACATAATACACAATGCACGGCAGATGAATTTAAAAATATTCGGGTGGCCTTTTGGTTTTTTTTTTGTTTTGTAAACTTGTTTGTGTGTAGAGGAAAAAAAAAACGGATATTTTGTTCAAGCTATTCTGGATCAACAGAACGCCCTATTTTTCCAGAAAATTCAACAGCTCAGTTATCATTTCTTTTATATGCTGTCAGACGCACCCGCGTTTGCGCGCACGTTTTCTAATAACTGTCACTCTCTTTTGTTATTATACATTTTTAAAATAGAGTAATTTTTTTTGGTAGCCAAAATTACTTTCAGATGGCGCTCAAATCACTTCTCCTTTAACTCTTAAAAAGAGGAGTGGATGAAACTTTCATTATCTCAAAAGTCGCCAACCGTAGGAACGCCTTTGATCGGACCGTGCAGACTTATGGCCATTATATACTGCTCCCTCCCCTTCCGATGGGGTATAACGTGCCACTTCTAGTGGCATCCATCATCGGTAGGAGGCCGTACTCATCGAGAGAATTCTACATCATCAACATGTAATTAAACAGTGATTAATTAACGGCCTGTTTCTAAAGTGAAGGCCTCGACCTGCGCTGGTGTCATGTTTAGTGGTAAAACAACCCACAGATTACTGCCAGCCTTTCATTGTTTCGAGTTTAAGGACTGCAGGTGCATGCGCAACTACCTACATCCCAGTTCATTAATTTCCTCGTTTCATACGCCCGTAGTGGCGTATAGGTTAGTGTTTGGAGGGGGACGGGTCATCGATTCTTCTTAGTCAGTGCATCCTAGTCCTGGCAAATATTTCTCAGCTGTTGGACCCGAATGGATACGAAATACCTGACCTCCAATTGTAGTATAATTTGCATAAATTAACGCTTTGCACGAAAGAGAGGAAAATGTTTTTTATCATTGGATACTCTACAGCGGCAGCTTGCACTGGCTGCTCAATAGGAGAACGTAATGAAGTTCTTATTTCTCTTTCTTTCCCTTCTGCTTTAATAAGAAACGTTGAAAGGGCGGTTAATTTAACAGCACCGAGTGTCGTGCTCATGAATATTCGTTATAGCATCCCATCCCTACAAGGAATACAGTACAATCTGACCACTTTTCTAAAAGGGACTTTGTCCGTTTTCGGCAACTGCGAAAGTTCGTTATGAAAAGAATTCAAATTGACGAATACTGCTTATCCTGGATGAGAAATATAATAATCGGATCGTATTTAATAAAAATATGCTTTTCCCCCCTTTCCATCTTTCTACAGTATTTGGGAGATATGTGTTCGAAATTTGTGAGATCTAAACCATCCTTATGCTTCTTAGGAGACTGATTGTGCCTTCCTGGCAGGTTTCTTCCTTATTAAACCCTTCACGTTGCTCAAGACCTGCAGATTTTACAAGTTTGTAAAAGAAAGGTATCCTAACTCCCAGATCCCTTTCTTCCTCTACTGTTTTTAATGCAATTTGACCAAATGTATAGGTATAGGTATGTTGAGGGTCTGACGGCTCCGGGGAGTTCTCCCATCTCCGCTGACCAAATGTATAAGGTGTACTTTGCATTTTGCTGACTCAACATAGCTGCCAGTTTTCTGACCATTCTCGAAGCCAGTTCAAGTCTTCTTGAAGAAGCGCTGCGTGGCACTGATCATTAACGACTCTCACAATCTGTTCACGTCGTCTGCAAATTTTGAGCATCACCCCCTTTTTATCCCTTCTTCTATGTCGTTTATGAAAATCGGAAACAGTGGTCCAAGAACCGATCCTTGGGGATCTCAATTCTGACTTTTTACCATCTGAAGAGTATTCATTGATCACAGCTCTTTGCCTTCTGCTGTGCAACTACCCTGAAATCCATTTTAGAACCTTCTCAGATCCTAAAATGTTCCAACTTATATAGAAACCTCACGTGAGGGACTGAGTCAAATTATTCGCTAAAATCCAAATAAACTGTGTCGAAATTTTTCCTTACGTCTGTCTCCGGAGGAACTGAGTCAAAATAGCCTACCAGTTAGTTAAACTTAAATTTTCCTTTAAAGCAAACCCATTTGTATCCTTCCGAATGCCATTTATATCAAAATATCCCTAACCTAATAGTGTAACTCGTGCTCAGATCATATTGCCCCGAAACTCTTGGAGGATCCCACAGCCAAGCCTAAGGTCGGTACCAGCACTTGTTGCTCACCACAACAGGCTTGTACTCACTGAGAGATTTCTTCCAAAACAGATGCTTGCTGCCCTCAACCATGTGGACGCCGACATCGACAGCATAATAAGTAAAAAGAAGGACAGACACAACTTTATCAAAGCCCTTGAACCCTAATATATATATCAGTTGTATTTGTGTTTTTATCCTGTATTTCTATTTCTTTTGCATTTTGTATTTCTTTTGTATTTGTACGCTGTATTCATTCTGCTTTTCTCTAACTGTTATATGTGAACCCCTGGCGCACGTCGCCGTGATGGGATATTGTGCTGTAACTTTACTTTACAATAAAGATTTATTTATGCTCAGCAATTAACCTGAGCATTAAAGTGATGAATGCAGGGCATGTTGGCTTGGATACGACGAAGACAAGGCTTTTCATTTTGCAGACTGTCAGGGACTTCGTTCACTATTCCTTACTGGAGGGAACCTGGGGTGAATTTGCATGTCACTAAATTGCTTCGAGGACGCCCTCTATCTGTGCTGAGTGATTGGAAGGCGTGATTGTGATGTGTGGGACCCATAATCCTCTGCCTATAGTGTTGGTTAACAGCAAATTTCTCTAAGTCTGCATCGATGCCCTGGATTCTTCCGAGCATCTTGTAGGGTAGGAAGCGATCTGATAAGTGGAGGCCTGAGTGAAGACGGCAAATTGTTGGGGTGGCTCTGAGCTGGGCAGGTGGAATCCTCCAGCCACAGAGATCCCAGAATGAAGAAGTGATGAGATCGGTCAGAATCTTTATCGTGATTGCCAGTCTTCAATGAGAGAGGGCAGCCTGGGAATTTCCAGCACCAAGGCCATTTCAGTCGTGTGGGCTTTGGGTGCTATCATGATATCATTCTTTTTACGCGAGCTTGTTGTTGTTGGTATTTGGCTTAACGACACAAGGGCTACTGAGACCAAATTGTGTCTGAACGCGAGCTTGTACCCCGGAATAAATCCCACTCATAGTGTTAGTCCCATAATGTCCTTGGCCGCCATTTAGAAAGATCCAAATCATTTGATTGCAGTGTGTTGCAAATAGTCGTTGTTATACCTGCAGCAGTTTTATTAGATAGATGAACGCACCAGAATAAAATCGGACCGATGTATATTTATAGTTTCCACTGGTTTTGCTGAATATTTCACAAATCTTTTATTTAGTAATATTTCTATAAGCGTGCCATCAGTCTAAACATACTCGGGTGGCCATCGCCGGGTTGATAAGACATTTAATTAAATTGCGCTACGTTTAATGGAAAAAAAATTGCTCGTTTCTCGAGAAATGAATCAGTCTTCCAAATTTCGCGTGTCCCTTTCAAACTCGGGCGTCAATGCAGCTGCGTTGGCATAGTTACGCCACTGATTTCAGCCCTCGTTCAGTTGGCAAACGGAGGCAAAACGGTCTCCGTCAACATTTTCAAGCGGCGGTCATATTGTGGTTGGTTGGTGTCGTAAAGTGAAGCAGATTCAAACGCAGAATAAAATCGAGATAATAAAGAAGAAGCCACATTTTTCGAAGTTAATTGGGGGAGGTTGAACAACTGGGGAAACCGCTTTTTTTTTCCTTGCCGCGCCTCACACGAGATCTGAAAGTGATAAATCTATTTCACATACAGGTCTGAACCCGAGAATATCCATTTGACACACATGATGCATGACCACACCGAAATGAGCGGTTTGGCTGTCCGACACCCCTGATTAGTGGCCATTCCGGAACCAGAGAGGTCATTATGTTTATTTGTAGAAGCAACGTCTGGGCGACACGCTGATGATTGAAAGTGTAAAGAGGACGTGTAATCACGGTGTTTAGTTCGTATTAAGAGGACGTATGCGGCATGCGACATGCGGATAAATGATTTGTACCCTTCCGCTTTCTCTCTCTCCTCTCGTGCTGCTGCTGAGGGTAAAGAGTTGCTGACGCCGACTATTTATGGAGACTGGGTAGGAGAGTCGACGGAAGCTCGGAACATTACTGAGTAATTTTTCCTCGCAGCGGCCGCAATCCCCCCAGTAGAAGGCGGGTCGAAAAATGGGTACGGCGCGGCTGTTATGCGCGTGCAATTAATGAGCGGCACACAAAGTCCCGACCGACTGCGGCAGATTTGCGAGACTTGTCCGTTAGTAGCAACCGCTAACATTTCGCTAAATGTTTACTCCCCGCGTGTGTCTGGCATTGCACCAACAGTCGAAGTCCTCTCCCCAAGTGTCCGCCCGTCGGCATCGCATTTAGTCTGGGAAAATATCCCCCTTTTTTGCCTTCCTTCTTTTGTCTCGATATATCTGTACGCTGACGAGCATCGTCTTGAAAAATAAGTGTGAAGTGAGGAAGGACCGCACGATTTATATCAGCAAATGGCTAAAGAAAAAAAAAAGAAAACACTGTATATTGAAGCACGAAGTAAAGAAAGACATTTTAATAAATAAATAAATACATTCTTTATTGCTAATAAGTACAGGACATGTACTAGAGACAATAATACTCAACACGGCGACATGGCCAGGAGTTTTACATTATAAATGAAATTATAAATGAAATTAATTGGCAAAAAGGAAAAAAATTACCGTTACATGGAAATTAAGAGTTACAAACATGTAAATTATGAGTTACAAACATGTAAATTGTAATAATGAAAAATGAGGACTAAACGTCATATGGAGGAAATTATCCCAGTTCCACAGATGGAATCCACTCGAGGAGCATGTGACGGTATTTGTAGTCGGTAGCCAATTTATGAAGGTCGACTCCAAGACGGAGCAGTGCCTGAATTTTACACGTTCTTTATAAGTGTATGTCGAAAATAGAACCGGAAAGTAAGTTTAAGGAGCGAAAAAAGAGGCGTGCTAGAAGAGACGTGTGGATTGCTTATTGCAGACACTGCAGCAATTGAAACACGATGTTGATGCAGCGACACCTATTTTCTCACGGAAGTGCCTCAGCTGAAGATTCGGGTGTGAATTATTGATACAGTCAGGGGCGTACCGGAGAAAGGGACAAAGAGAGCATACGCCCTCCCTTAACCAAAAATTCGAAATTAAAGAAAAAGAACGCAGCAGGCGTTTCGCTTCTTCTCTATTCTCTCAAGGGGGTTTTCAATGTACGAAGAGACCGAAACACAATCTCCAGAAAAGCCAATGATTTTGTTCAGTGGCGTAACTATTCCAATGCAGCTGCATTTGGGCCCGATCTTGAAAGGGGACCATCGAATTTGGAAGACATTCATTTCTCAAGACAATTAACGAATTTTATTATTAAACGATATATATATATATATATATATATATATATATTTCTTTTTTTTTTTTTTTACCATTTATTTTTTTATCTAAATTGACTTGTCTTGTAGCTCTTTTTACATATTGACATGTCATTGCCAATATGTAAAAACCTTACTTGAATTTCACATTTTTAACAATTCGGATAAAGAGGTGGTATCTTAAAAACATAAGCCATAGCTAAAAAATTAATAATTAATACCACATACTGATGTGGGAAACTGCGCATAAATAAAAGCGCATTAATGCACTTACTGTTCAAAAATTTGCCGTTCACATTCAGGCACTTGGCTCACTCAGGCTTCTGCCTCTGTCATTAAAATTTAAGCACATCCAAATAAAGCAGGTTTCAACGCACTTCATCGTCATTCCGGAATTGACCCACTGCCAAATATGCTTTTGGGAAGGCCGAAGTAACGAAAAGTTTGGTGTGACATAAGCATTGGGAGATCAAAATTGAGAGTAGGAGTGTGCTATAGGCCTAATCACTCTGAGGAATATAATAAGAAACTGTACGGGGAAAGAGAGCGGGCCAGTAAATCAGAGAGTCTTATAATGGAGGATTTTAATTTCCCAGATATTGACTGGAATTTGGGGGCTGGTCACTCACACACTAGCAAGGCTATTGTGCATTTATTGGATGATTGTTTTCTATATCAGCATGTTCAGGAGGCAACTAGAGGGAGTAATACTCTTGATTTGATTAACAGTAGTGATTCTTCATGAATTAAGAATCTGCAGATAGAGGAACCACTAGCTGACAGTGATCACAGTGTGCTCAAGTGTGATTTACTCAAAGAGGTAACTACCATCAGGGGTAAAGGAAAGGGATATTGCTTTCGTAAACGCGACTACGACAGACTGAGACAGTATTTAAATCCTATACAGTGGGCCCAACTGATGATGTTACCAACAGCAAATTCAAAATGGGGAGCATTCAAAGAACTTATCTTGGAAGCTACTAGGCTTTACATACCAACTAAGAAATATTTTTCAAGGTTTAGGCCTAAGTGGATGTCAGATGAACTAATGAGACATATGGCAGAGAAGAAAAATGCATGGGATGCATACAAATTAACACGTGACACAGAAGCCTATGATATATACAAGTTGATCTGTAACCAAGTTACAAAGGAGGTTAGGCAGGCGAAGGCAGATTACGAGAAATCTTTGGCAAGGGATGCAAAGAAAAACAGCAAAGAGTTCTTTACTTATGTAAACTCTAGAAGGAAGAGGATGAATCAGATTGGTCCACTTGATATTGATTGGTCAACTGTTGATGATCCTGCTCAGGGAGCTAACAAACTGAATGAATATTTTGCATCGACATTCACACATGAGGAGTTATTCAGCGAGGGGAAAGCCAGAGGTGTATTCAACTCTGTCAGTAAGCTGGAGAATCTTGTAATCTCTGAGAGCAAAGTGGAGGAGAAATCGTTGAAGATAAACACAAGAAAGGCACCTAGGGTGGTTGGGATCTATCCAGTTATATTAAAGGAGGCAGCAAAGGAAGTAAGCAAACCCTTAGCCATAATTATGAGAGCTTCCTTGGATTCAGGGGAAGTACCCATGGACTGCAGATGTCCAAATGTGACCCCAATTCACAAAAGAGGATCAAAGGCCAACACAAGTAATTATAGACCTGTTAGTTTAACTTCTGTTCCTGGAAATTTAATGGAGGCACTGGTTAAACAAGCACTGCAGGATCATCTAGACAAGACTTCAGTTATAGCTCGGACACAGCATGGTTTTGTTAAGGGGAAGTCTTGCCTGACCAATTTGATTGGATACTATGATGCAGTCACAAAAGAACTGGATGCAGGGAATAACTTTGATATTATATACTTGGATCTTAGAAAGGCTTTTGATACTGTTGCACATGGAAGACTGCTGCACAAATTGGAGCGGTGTGGCATTGGAGGCAAATTGCTGCTATGGATAAAGGGGTGGTTGAGGGGGCGAAGACACAGAGTGGTAATCAATGGACACTGCTCATCGTGGACTAATGTTATTAGTGGAGTCCCTCAGGGTTCAGTATTGGGTCCATTATTGTTTTCTGTATTTATAAATGATGTTATGATGGTTTATCAAGCTTAATGTCCAAGTTTGCAGACGATACGAAGGTTGGCAGGGTTGTCAAGGACACTACTGACCCTATGCTACTGCAACAGGATCTGGAAAGGTTGAGCAGATGGGCTGAGAGGTGGCAAATGAAGTTTAACATTGACAAATGTAAAGTACTACACATGGGAAACAGCAACCCCAGAGCAACGTATCAACTCTCTGGTACTACACTGACAGTGGTAGAGAATGAAAGGGACCTGGCGGTGGTTGTGCAGGTAGATATGAAGTTTTCTGACAGTGCAGACGGGCTGCAAGAGTAGCTCATGGTGTATTGTCGATGATATGTAGGAATTTTTCTAGCAGGGATAAAGAGATGATTATTCCCTTGTATAAGGCAATGGTCAGACCACACCTAGAGTACTGTATACAGGTCTGGAGGCCTCATTTCAAGAAGGATGTAGAGATGCTGGAACGAGTACAGAGAAGGGCAACAAGATTAGTGAATGGAACAAAGGGTTGCTCTTTCGAACAAAGGCTAAAGTTTTGCAAATTACAGGGTCTGGAGACTAGGCACCGGTGAGATGATCTGATAGAGGTGTATAAAGCCTTGAATGATTTGAGCAAGCTCAATGCTGATGGGATTCTTCCTCTTGCTCAGAATAATCACCTATGGGGGCATAAATTCAAATTGAGAAAAGACAGATGTAGGATAGACGTGAGGAAATTTGCCTTTAGCCAGCGGGTGGTTGTGTGTGTGTGTGGGGGGGTCCTTAATTTATATACATATGCTTATAAATATGTTAATTTATAAGTTAATTTATATCTTAATTTATATACATATGCTTATAAATATGTTAATTTATAAGTTAATTTATATCTTAATTTATATACATATGCTTGTAAATATGTCTTTACACTTCTTTAAATTTTATTTTGAATATGTATAATATGCTTTATTAAACATTCCTTATTTGTTCTGTTCCCTTATAACTATAGACCTCTATTTCTTACACCCCCACGTGCTCATCTGACTTAGCTTTAACAGGAGAATTCCAGATTCGTGGGAACTTCTCAATTGTGTATAATTCCCTTCGGAAAGGCTGAGTGTTCAGGAATAACAAGCTCAGATTAATAACAACAAAGTTCATTTACATATATATATATACACAATATAATATACAATAAAAAAACATGTAATATGCATGTAGTTAAATCAAGGATACCTTGCATAAATTATTCTTATATTAACAATCAATATGCTACTTTCATCATTATACTCTGTGTTCTCGCCATTCTGTTACAATACCCTGAAGACCAATCTTAACTTTCCTAAAGTCTGTTTGTTTTTAGTCTTTCAGTTGGACCAACAGTTCTTCATTAATACAAACACTATATTAAATTACCTATCCTTAAAACATAATCAAAACTTCTCATATGATTCAATTATCTGTCCTTAAAACATTCAAAGTTTTTTGTATAGTTCAATTATCCTTCTAACATATTATAATCATCTGAACAACAATTTAATCTATTACTTATCTTTCGTTCCTCTTGCATTTTACAATAACCTTTTTGAATTAATAAAAGTCTGTTAGTATATATATAATTTACTTAAGAGATAATTTATCTATCAATTTACTTCTAGTGCTATCTCTGTTTTTCATTAATTAATCACTATACTGTTTCACTAGCAGTCTTTGTTAACTTATAGTACTTCCTATTATCCTTTTTTTCCTTTCCTTTGCTTTCCGGGGTGGTTTCGACCTTCCATTTTTGGCTCTCTGAGGATCTCCTTCATCTGTTTTCACCTGAATTTGCTACAGATAATTTTTTTTTTTTGGAACTCTTGTCTGCATGGGACTGGCGTTCTTTCTCCACCTTATTCGGGCTACCATCCATTCGCTGCTTCCTTCCTTCTCATCGAGCTACTAATTTCGCATTTTCGCTCCTTCTCTCTAGCTACTAATTCTGCGGATTTCGCTCCCTTTCGCTACCTTATTAAAACCTATCACAAGGAAAACTCATAGGGCATCTCACTCTCCTTCTCTACTCCACTTTATTAAAGCTTATCACAAGGAAAAACTCATAGGGTGCTACCCTTGTTTATGCGCTCCACCTATTAAGAACTTTTTCAAGAAGAAAACTTCCCAGGATGCTACCCTTCTCTTTTCCCACCACGACCAAACACTCAACTGTTAACTGACACATATTTCCTACCACAACAGAACCCTCAACTGTCCATGTTACTAACTCATTTTACTTATCTCGACGAAAATCTCGACTGCTGTGTCCGCTGACTATTTCATTTTCCCTAGCACCAACAAAAACTCAACTTAGAATCCCACTAACCCATTTTCCTAAACACCCACATAACTCAACTCGGGGATCTGTCACTAACTCATCTTCGCAAAACACTCCCAAATTCTCAACTTTGTGTCCCTCTCTCTCCCCGTTCACTCACTTTTTGTTCATCTCCTTTTCTGTACCGCCCACATATGTCAAATCTGGCCTAGTTTTCTGCTTAACCAATCTTACTCATTTTATCAACTTTCTCTCTCTTCTTATTTGCCCATTTTATTTTCTCAAGCTGATTCCTTGTCGCTCGATCTAACTTCTTATTTTAAGAAATTTGTAAAATTTCTCAGGCTGTCTGTACCTTTGAAGTCAGCCGCTTATAGTTATACTTTAGCAGACTAATTTCCCACGATCTAAAAACTTGCCATCACTGCTAACCAGACAGACTTAAACCTAATTCCCAGCATTTGTTCCGTTTTCACTACTCAGGTGTCACCGATTAAAGAAATGTCCCGACAGCACGTGGTCCACCGCGCTATTGTTTACCAGAGTTGACACCTTCTACTAATAGCCGTTACTACTGGTTTCTATTGTTCTGGTTTGCCTGTGTGAGCTGGGAGGCGAGTTTACCCAGGTTGCTAATAGCTTTTCATTTACCGCTCCCCTTGTATAGACGTTGTCTAATTTAATCCCTTGGGTGATCTTAGTAATATTCTTGACGTATGGTTTCGCTCCCCCATATTGCCATATTATAAGTTTTACTTTAAATAAATCTCACTTTTCTATAAAATAATATTTTTGTAAGATTTTACATGTTACAGTTGGTGGGTGGAACAGACTTCCATCCCTTGTCGTGGAAGTTGATAGCCTAAATAACTTTAAGGCTCAGCTGGACAGGTATTTCGAACGAACACAGGGGTGAAGTGGAAGTGGTTATTTATTTATTTATTTTTTTTTTTTTTTTTTGGCTGATGCTGCATAAGCTTGCTTTCTTGCATCAAATGCCTATACTAATGCTAAATGCTAATGCTAAAAAAGAGCAGATGGGTAGTCAATGAAGTGAATGTAACAGCACCTCTCATCGTAATAACGACTGCCTTCTGCAGACGGCACATAGTTGCATTGCAGTTGTCGTTGTGTTTTAGGAGCATCAGCGACTAAGACCGTATTGGGCCGTATGTATTGTCTTTAAATTGAGTGTGTTCTGAGGTTGATTTTCTATACGTTGGACGAAAAACCCGAGTTTCCGCGAGAAAAACCATGCTACCCTCGCCTGAGACTGATTAATTCAGCCACGCTGTGAAAAAGACCTACAACAATTCCTCCCGTCATCGATGGGACTAAAAGTGCGGTATTTTCCACCCTGTGTGGGGAGGACGGGGTTCTTCGTAACTGTGCCATCAACGAGGGCATATTTGCATTGCTGAGTGCAGGTATAAGCGGCTCCGGAGGTTACCTTCATCACCGCTGAAGTAGTAGTAATAGTAATGCTAAAATGATGCAAGAAAGCATGCTTGTACAGCATCAACCAACAAACAAAAAATAAATTTAAAAAAAATAAAAAATCCTACACACTTTATCAATCCATCCATCCATCCATCCATCCTCTCCAACAGTTTTTCTTTCTCTTACTTGAATTTATTCAAACTATCTGCTTCCACAACTACAGAGAAGCCTCTTCCAGGAATCACCCATCCTCTGGCTGAAGGCAAACTTCCGTACCAAACCTGCAACCATCCTTCCTCAACTTGAATTTATGTCCCCTTATGTGTAGTTTCAGAAAAAGGAAAGAATGTCATTAACATTCATCTTACGCAATCCATTCAACGCTTTAAACACCTCAATCAGAACTTCCAGCAGGTGCCTAGTCTCGAGACGCTGCAATTTGCCTTCTGAAGGTCTCATTGTGGAGAAATGCAGACTGACTGCATTTCTTCGTGATGTGTGTGGTTGTTTTGTTTTGTTATTGTGACTGGCAGCTCTGGTACTGGGAAGGGTCCTCGCGTGGAGGTCCCCTCCCAGTATCCAACTCCGGGGCGTAGACCCGGGCCATCTACTACTATCTTCTCTGTCGGGGCTCCCCAGTTTGCCTGAGCGAGACCGGCTCAACCGGTCTCGCTCGAAAACAACCGGTTGAGACCGGCTGATTTTTATTGTTGAGGGGTGTACAATTAGCAGAAAAAGATTTAAAAAAAAGAAAGGAAAGGGAGAAACGAGAAGCCAGGGATGAACGAGAGACAGGAAGCGTCCACTTGAAGAAAAAAAAAATTGGGGACAATGAGCGGTAATCATTAAGTTCAGATGCTGGCTGAGAGAAGGCGAAATAAGAGGTTAAAAAAAAAAAAAAAACTGTAATTAATTATAAGGTGTAGTTCTAAGTAAAGGTTAGATACTTATCTAAATAAATACAGGTTTACCCACTAAATTAAACCAGGATTTAATTAAGTTAACTAATAAGGAAAAAAAAAACTATTAAGTAGAGAATTAAGTAAAAAACTAGATGACCTTGGAAATACAGTTACATGCTAACTCAGGTAGAGTACCGAGTGATTAGATAATTATCTAAATAAATACAAGTTTTCATACTAAATTAAAATTAATTCTGCTAACTAGTAAGTTTTAATAAGAAAACAAACAAACAAAAAAAAAAAAAAAAACTGGATAAGTTCCGGTACTATCTTTTAGTATGATGACAATTCAACCAGAACTTCATTAAGTTTCCCCTTGGTGTTGGGGGGGGGGGGGTCTTACAAAAACCTTCTTGGTAGAGGTTGTACAGTAGTTCAACATCAGTGATCACATTTTTGGATGCAACTCCGGATGTGTTTAGTCTTATTATCCTATTGGACCCTCAAAAGGGAGGGAAGGCTCCAAGGATATTCTTTGCATTTTTATTGAATTAGTTTCTGCAAAGATCTTTGTCTCCATATAAGAAGAAGAAGAAGAAGAAATCTTTATTGTATACAAAATGCATATGCCGTACACAATACCCTTCACGGCTACAAGCCAGGGGTTTACAGTAAAGGTTAATACAAGGTAAAAGTCTAATATAAAGGTTACAAAGGCTAATACCCTGCACTAAACAAGGATGAGATAGGAGAAAAAATAATCTTATTACTAATTATACAAGTGTAATGAAATGAAAGCAAATGGAAAATTTACATATGAACGTAAATACACAACAGCATGTTATCATGCTAATTTATCCTCCAGGCAGTCCTCTTACAGTGTTGGAGTCATCTGAGCAGAAAGTTGGAGCAATGTAGTGAGGGATCCATGGGAGTGATGGACAGGTCCTTGGGAGCAGGTTCTAATGCCCTGTGACATGGTCCTGAGAAGGAAGTCGATGGAGTAAGTTCTGCCTATATTTTTTATCCAATGCGAACTTGTAGAGGTCGCCATCCAAGGAGTATACGTACTGCAGCATTTCCACGGGTATGAAGCGATCGGATAACTTTAACCGGTTTGGGGTGGCCTGGAGGACTGGATTGGCCCGAAGGCTTGGGACCGGGATCCTCCAACCGCAGTTGGCCCAGAAGTCTGGGGGCGAAATAATGTCAACCATCATTTTTACAGAAAAAACGAGTCTTCTCTCATGGATAATTGCAGGAAGACGTCTGATGTTTAGAGATGCTGCCATCTGGGTGGTCCTTCGTGCAGGGGGAAGTCGGAATTTCCAAATGGTCCACTTCAATAGCCAAAATTCGCCCGCAAAAATCCGTCTTAGATGCGTTGCGGCAGTTGAGGTCCAGACTCCTGCTCCATAAAGAATGACCGGATAGACACACGTCTTAATATACCTGCACCCAACGGCCTGGTCATGGACATGCATAAGTTGTTGCTTAAGCATCCACCGGAGTCGACAGAATTTTTTTTGCAGGTGGTCTATGTGTGGTATAAAGGAGAGCTTCTTGTCAAAAATAACGCCCAGGTCGGTGTGTTGCTGCACAGCAGAAATCGCGGATCCTCTTATATTGGGTTGCACCATCGTTGGGTTCCGTTTGAGCGAGAAAGTGAGCTGTTTCAACTTCTCAGGATTGATGTGAAGGCCGAAACTGGAGAGGAAGGCCTCGAGGTTCTGGATTTTATGTTCGATTACGACATTTGTGTAGTCAGCAGTGTCTCCGGGGTTGATAACAGTGAACAGCTTTATATCATCGGCGAAGGTGATAATATCAGTTCGGCCCGTCACGAAAGGCAGAAGAACGGCTGAGAACAAAATACCAGAGAGGACCCCACCTTGTGGGACTCCAGTTGTAATATTTCTGGTGTAGCGTCGATTGGCATCGCGAACAATAATCGTCCTATTCTCAAGCATTGACTGAATGAACCAGAGCACGTCTCCGCCAATGAAGTAATACTCACGTAATAGCCTTATCAACGCGTGAACGGATACGGAATCGAATGCTGCCTGGACGTCGATATAAGTAACGGTGATTTCCGAACCGTGCTCAAATGCTTCGAGGATCTTGGTAGTGGTACTGACTAGATTTGTAGCGGTGGATCTTGACCGGGTGGCATAGTCGATCTGCGGTGGCTGATGTGGCATTGTTTGTATGGTTAACGTTTTCAGAAGAGATTTCTCAAATAGCTTTAGTAGGCTTGATGCAGAAGAAATAGGACGGAAGTGACTGGGCTGAGAAGCAGAGCGTATTTTTGGCAGCGGTCTTACTAGATAGACATGCCACATAGGAGGGAAGAATTTTTGATGAAGGATTTTGTTGAATAATGACAGAATGGGATCAACAATAAATGTACTCAGGCATTTCAACATAAACTGAGGAATCCCGTCTGCGCCGGATGCGGCCGTAGGTGCTAAACTGTTTATTGCATCAATCAGTTGATATTTGGTAAGTTGAACTGAATTTAAGAGGTCGGTTAAAATCGGATTGATTGGTAATTCCATTGGTGTGATGGATTCTGGCTGAGCCGCAAACCTAGTTATGTGGTCGAGCCAACTGCTCAGATTGAGTGAGTGAATGGCGTCCTCTGATTTGCTTCTATGGAAGGGCTTCCCTTTATTTATGGTAGCCTCTAGGTGAAGTTTTATTGCCTCCCTCTTATTCCTAATGAAAAGAGCCCTGGCTCGGGAGAATGCAGTTCTGTCCGAGGGTGAGCCGGAGTTTTTCCACCGCTTGTGCATGTTCTGTTTGACGTGGAAGCTTTCAGAGACTTTTCGACTCCACTAGGCCCTTGAATGCTCTGTAATGGTTAGCTTCTTTGTTGCAGCATAGAGAGAGACAGTGGCTATCCATCTTGTCATTAGGTCAATTCCGAATTCAGGGTCGCATTCCTCAAGGACATCCCATGGAATTGCCTGGGCTGCATAAACACACCTTTCAGGATCAAGGTATTTGGGCGCTGTAATAGTTTTGGCTGTGACTTTCCTCCTGCCAGAAGTGATGGGTATTTCTGTTTGCACAGAGAGAATGATGGGGTTATGATCAGACTGTAGGTTGCTTGTCGGGTTTTGATTAGCCACACAATTTGCTGACGCGAACGCGAGGTCCAATGTGCTTTCACCCCTCGTGGGTGGTGTGCTCACCTGTTTAAGACCTAATATGTCTAAATGCTGACTCAGTCTTCTCTTGAGGCTCCCCAGGGTATTTGGGAGATTGAAATCCCCACACACGATATGCTTCAGTGATGAATGGAGATGGTTAATCAGCCAATTGAGGAGTTCATCAACTACTTGTGCGTCTGGAACTGGTGGGATATACACTGCGGCAATGTCGAGAGAAACGTTCTGGCTGTTGTTGTTTTTAGGTTTTAGTGTGACTAGAACTGCCTCGAAAGAATCGGACTGGCTCGATACTGAGTGGAGTATAGAAAATACCTGCTCATTGAACAAAATTGCTACTCCTCCTCCCCTGCGGTTTTCTCTAGACGTACACACCATCTGATATCCTGCAGGCCAAGTAGAAGAAAGTGTTTCTTCACTGGGTTCAAGCCATGTTTCTGCAAAGTAAACTACATCCATTGAACTGGACAGCAAGAGCTCCTCAACTTCATTCAGTTTGTTCCTCATGGATCGCACATTTTGAAATAGGAGTTGGAATGAAGCTGTTCTCCTGACCTTGACGAGGGATGTACACTGTCTGGTCCGTCTGTGACGCCTTGCTGGTTTTCGATGTGTTGAAACCATGACAGGGATCGTAAAATTCAGAGGTAGAGATGACGGAGATTTTGAGTAGTTTTCTATCACCGTTGAGAGTCTCTTTTCCGTAGGTGTGTTAAGGGCGAAATATGGAATTACCTTTTTGCTATGGCCAATCCCATATAGAGCAGCTCGGTTGTTAGTTGGGAATAGAAATACATCGTCTAGTCAGAGTCTGGACTGTTGTGGACGCCTCTCAGGGGTACTTGAGGGTATCGCTTCATTTCTGCTTCGTGTTTCATAAAATGGTCTGATGATGGTGCCGAGGGGCCATTTGGTGCACGTTCCAATCCTTTCAAACTGGCTTCTGTCACAATAGATGCGAAAAGAAGCATAAGATGTGCTACGAGTGTTCAATTTCTGAATCTTTAAATCCAACTGGAGTTCCTCAAACAGTACATCAGTGACGAGTTCTGCTGACGTGTTAGGGGCCAAATATGTACCCTTCACCTCTCCATAGACATTGCATTGGGAAGAGTGGGGTACTACCTTTTCTAGTTGAGCCCAGAAACAGATCTTGGTGCATCGAAAACAGAATTGCTTCTTGGACATGATTGTTCAAAACAGATTAGCAATTGACGATGAATTTCTGTGGATGCACTCCTTTTCGCCGCAAACATCGGACAACAGTCGCACTTGTCGAATTGATCAATCCCGGTCGCCGGTCAAAATCGAAAAATACTTTCCGACGGACGGAAGATACTTAATTGGTTTTCCGTCCCCTCCCACACCATGACCAAGTTAATCTGTACCTGGCGACAGGAAGAAAAACCTTTTTTTATCCAAAACAACCGGTCATAGAATACGTCCAATTTAAATACACAATATACAGACGACATTCTGTGCAAATCCTGAAGAACCTAACCGACCTAAGGGAACAGATTTCCTTAGGTTGGTTGCGTTTCCTTAATTATATGAATCTACTGAGAGTATTTTAGACGTAAATTATGGCATTTCTTTAACGATGGCGATTCTTGCCTCAGTTATGGCTCTAGGGAGCGCCACATGTATGAACTACGATTATTTATCTAAGACAGAATGTAAAACATCTCCCCGTCATGAGATAACAATCATCATTTTCCCTCCGAAAGTAATGGGGATATAATTGATGTCAATGCTGTAACTTATCACCTCCCTTGGGAAGCAGCCAGTTATTAATGATGCCCAAAGGCACATTTATCTCCTCAAATTATCTAATGTGCTGTAATAAACGCTTTCGGTTTAGCATTTCTCTAAAGCCGTCATCGACCTCCTTTCTCCTCCCCTGGAGATTAAATTTTAAAGAAAATTACCATCTCGATTATTAATTTGATGGTATCAAAAATTCATAAGTGGAACGGAAGGTCAGGAGGGTTGTACAGAACAGCACGAGAGCATTTAAGAAAGAAAGCTTACATCACCTTTGATAACAAAGAAGACGGATCTTGTTTATATTTTTTTAACTTTGAAATTCTCCATTCAGAAGTCCAAAATGTAACCTGGAATGTTATATACTTACGAGGATGCCTGTTAGTGTGAGTATACTTTCACTGTATTCGATATGCGTACTTGTCATGCCCTCGTTCCACAATAACGACTGTTTGAATCCCTTCGATGGCTGAAATTCCCCTTTGGCTACTTTTACAAGCAGCTTATTATGAAAGCTTCCTGTAAAGTTAGATGAACACAGTGTATAGTATTGATTGTCAAGTGGCACGATGTTCCGCCCGAAACATGGTTTGCGCCTAATCTACAAACTGTTTTCATTAACCCGTCATCGCTCATTTTTAGCAAAGCAGAATCAGCTGGGTGTTTCGGAAAGGTCGCAGTGTCACTGCACGGCTCTGGAGACATGGTGCCTTATTTTATATATAATGTTCTTGACTACTTGGATCTCAGAAATGAATTTTTATTTGCTAGTCCCAATCTTGCTCATCTGACTGAAGGTGATGAGGCTCAATTAAGACTAGGAAGATTTCCAGGCTTTTCAAAAATTTCCCAAGAAATTTTTCCAGAGAAGATTAGTGCTACTTGAACTTGAGGAAAGAAGAGTAGAAGGCTTGTAGACTATTGACATGAATTCTGTGTAAAAGTTAAAGATGCTGAAATAAGCAGTGTAATTGACCTGGTATATAACGATTTCATATGTCAAGCAGCACCGGAGTCATCCCACCCCCCAAATCGCCGTTTTGTATACTCTGTATCGTTCTATTGCTCTGACTAGCTGTCCTGGAGAGAATAGTTAATTTTCATTTAATTTAGAATCGAACGACCTTCTCTCCAGTATAGCTTCCGAAGGAACAGTTTCACTCTGGACCATCTTGTTAGACTGGAAACATGCATAAGGATGCTTTCCTAAACCTTGAACATCTGTGTCTGTATTCTTTGATATGGAGAAAGCGTATGATACAACTTTCAGATTTGGCAGCTTAAGATTTACATAACCTCTGTCTTAAAGGGCAACTCCACGTTTTTATCAAAACCTTTATAGGCAACCGTTCCTTCCAAGTTCTTGCAGGATCCTCACTCTCTCGTCCATTTTTTCAAGAGGAGGGAGTACCGCAAGGAACAGTATTAAGTGTCACGCTTTTCGCCATCAAATTAAATTTCATCACAGAACAACTTCCTCCAACGGTAAACAGTGCCCTCTATGTTGACGACTTTAGCATATTTTCTCAGTCATGCAACATAAGGATTATTGAAAGACAATTGTAACAAGCTATTGATCTTGATTCCTGGGCACTTGCTAATGAATAGAGATTCTCGCCGTAGAAGACCGTTTGCGGACATTTTAGTCCTAAGCGTTTTAGGCTTGGACAAAATGCTATTCCATTAGTGTCAGACGCAAAATTCTTGAGACTCGTATTTGGTAAAAAGTTGACCCTGCTTGATCACATCCGTTAACTCCGTACTAAGTGTACGAGAGTCCTGAATATTCTTCGCTCTCGCTCATTTACATCTTGGGATGCGGATCGATGCACCTTATTACGCATGTACCGTGCACTTGTGAAGTGAAAACTTCGTTAGGTATATGCCTCAGCCAGAAACAATGTACTCTAATGGATGGAACCTATCCATCATCAGACTATTCGTATTTCTACTGGAGCATGTCGAGCATCTTCTGCCCAGAACCTATACGTTGAAACAAATGAACCACCGTTGTGAGCAGTTGTCTCTAAAGTATCCTTTAAAACTGAAATCCATTCCAGACCATCTTACGTGGCCATCCGTTTTAGAGCCACGATAGTAAAGTTTGTACAACGCCCGTCAGACTGTCAGTTGTCCTTTTTATATCAGTCTCCAAGAGCTACTCTGAGAACTTAAAATCAAGATAGACAAGGTTGTGCAATCACCAAAGCAGCCCAATCCACCCTGGCATGCTCACATTCCAACGGGATCCGGAAAAGTGGCATCTCGCATTTCGCCTCCCACAATTCGCCTCCCACATTTCGCCCCCGGCACATTTCGCCCCTGTAGATAATGAGTAGGCTACAAAAATGTAAATAATACACCTATTTTTTAATAATTCTAATTTATTTTGTTTTAATAGAATAAATGCACATTATTATTGTTTAAAACTTGAAGTTGTATGCAATACCTCCAAGGTAATCAATCACATTACGATTTTGAAAATCTTGGACTATTCTTTTGATTCTAGCAGAAATTGCAGCATACTTCTTGTTTCTTTGATTGCCTGAATTACCGGCAATTAATTGTGTAAGTTTGAAATTGTGCAGCCCTTGTTGCTTCTTTAAAGAATCAAAGAATCGGTAAATATTTGGGAATAAAGTAGCACAAGTTTCCTGAAAACCCCTGTGCCACCCCTCCACGCCGTTGTTGGTACGGTGCTCATTCGTGTGTAAACATTCCACAATTCGATGGCAAAAATGGGTAATTTCCAGCCTCTCCACTGGGGAAGTCAATGTGGAAGTCATCAGCTTCAACTAAATCTTCAAATGCTTCGCTATTCAAACTTGATCTTCAAATGCTTGAATAACGTTAGCAGGAGGAATAAATGCCAATGCCGGAATCATTCGGATCCAACGAGCAAATTCATGATCTTGTTCGTATGGGGCTTTTAAACCTTCATTCTGTACCTTTCGCCAAACGCTTTGGGAAAGATGAAAAAAAAAAAAAAAAAAAAAAAAACCAACGGGTATTTACAATATCATACCAGGAAATTCTTGTTGGAAGGCTTGCATGGCACTTTGTTCGAAATCTGTAATAAGCCGCTGGGGTTGGAGACCCGGTTGTAGATTTTTAACTTCTTGAAGCAACTTGACGTATGTGGCAAGATAAGAGTTTTGTTTGGCAGAAGCACATAGACCACTGGAATAACTGCATTGAATTGAACCAACGAATTGTATAAAGCTGTTGGAAATGCGTGGGTTAAACTGTGCTAAACGTTCCATCAGAAAACCACTCCTGGCTACGTGCCAATAACTGAAGATTGTTACTAGTGGAAAAAATAAGCATGCGACCCATGCTTATTTTTATTATTATCATGGCAATGTACAACAGTTTTTGATATACACCAAAAACTGTTGTACATTGCCATGATAATAATTTCTTGATAATTTTGTGACCAATTGGACCAACACCGAGCTGGAGGAGATTGTGAGATCGACCAGGATAATGATGACCAAGAAGGGCCAACGCCAGCCGAAGTCGACCATCGGGAGACTGACCATAACTCGGAAAGAAGATGGGAGTGGATTGACTGACCTCACTGAAAAAGAGAAGGCGACGATTAAGTACTTGAGGGATCACTTCGAAGAAGAAACAGCACCGGTTTACGAAACCTAGAAAGATAGACAAATGCACACAACGTTCAACCTCAAAAAGGAGACCACATTCACACAGACAGAATAATCAAAAACAGGAAGATTGGCGACCAAGACACTCCATGGCAGTCACTACAATGACCTTCATCAAGACTACATAGATAAGATGCCTTACAACGCTTGGCACACCATTCCATTTTTTTCCATTTATTTGTACACAAAATTATCACATATATATATATATATATATATATATATATATATGTAATAATTTTGTAATGAAAAAGAAAGTTAATAATTATAATGACTGTAACTAATATTTATGGGTCAATGCAGTTGCAGAGCAATGATGCATTGCTCTGCAACTGCATGATTGCTCAGGGTCCTACTATAGGAATGGGTTTGCGATCCCGGGCATACCCGAGCCACAACTTATATCTTGTATTGTCTTTAAGCTGTCCTACACTCTTTATTTTTATTTCTCCGAAATTATTAGGGCAATCCGAGGACGTAGGAGAAACTATTTCTTATCTATACTACTATTTTTCGCCTTTATGAAGTTCAGGTTCTATTATTCCTACTCCTTTAGTTTTTCTTCTTACTATCTGCATATTTCTCTTTGCGTTAACTTAAATTTGATTGGTTATTTAATTATTTATTTATTTTTATTTATTTTTACCGTATCCATCACACAGGGGACACCACATATTATCTTGACGACTATTATCGTTACTATATTATGTCCTGGATACGGTGAATATGTAGTATGTATTATACTGTATATTTAATCTTATTGTAATCATTAAATTACGTTCTCTGTCGGGTCAACGATGATTAATATATGCTTACATTTATAATTTACTTATATTTTCTTACTTTTGATTCTAAAATTTCCTAACCATTTTTAATTACTATATTTGGTTTATATTTGGTTTAGATTTAAATTACTTAGCATATATTGATCATTACAGAAACAAAGAACTTCTTGTCGTTTTTTTCCTTCAGTCTGGGTGGTTGGCCCCAGTTGAAGTCATCTGGATTGTGAGTTTTTACTCATAATAATTTTTTTTATAATTTTTTTTTTTTTTAATCCTTAGCGTTTTCCTAAATTCCTGAATGGTATTATTTGATTGATTTACCTTTTCTATTATTTTCTATTATTATTCTCAATATATATATATATACAGTGCTTTTTTTGTAAAAAAAATAGGTGCCGGTACACATTCTTTGCTATCAGGAAAAATTACTTTATCATTACTTTAGTAGTAATGTTTTTGGAATAAGAACAACAAATTTAGTATATTAACACAGTTTATTAAGCATAAATTTATTATTCAAGTATATTAAAAAATTAAGTAAAATGTGAGTAAAATAATTAAATAAATCGATCAACTACTGATTGCCGGGCACTCAGGATGAAGGGTCCGTAGTCACGAATCGTCGTTAGTGTAGTATCTCAAGTACAATATAGACCATAGCCTCATAGGATTACCATAGGGGATTTTCCCTTGTGAAAATTTCCATAGACTTTACATTGTCCCGTTGAAATAACATTACGCAAAATGGAGACTTGTTATCTTATTGCCTTGGAAATTTATTGGCGTTGGGGTTGCCCCCTTTAGGGAGAATTCGTTAAATATTTATATGTCACTATATACTGGTAATATATCAGTCTTTATTAGTTAGATTTCATATTTACATTTCGGAAATGTCCCATAGGCTAACATGGGGCTAGTTTTGGGCTACTTTTAAAGAAACTTAAAGTGGCTATAACTCTCTTAATTTTGGAGTTGAGCATCTTACTTTGGAGATAAAGAATCTACTTGAAATTACTCATTTTGTAAATAATTTTGTGGCGCTCCCTGGCCGTTAGGCGCTGAGACCCGTAAACCAACCTTGATGAATTCTTCAACTCTTATGCAGATTTCATCCCGCACCGGGTAAAGCGTTTATATAGACATATATTGATAAACTGTTGAAATTAATTGGTTGTTGTCTTCTGAATTACTTGTTTAATAAACATAATGTCAGAAGAAGACCGAGATATTACTTGGTCCCAGGAATTTGAAGCATATTCATCTTCTTCTGATCCACATTCTTCTTCTGTTGATTTTACAACAAAACAGGTGTCTCCTAACAAAGAATCTTTTCAGACACCAGTAAAGCGTAAAGGTAAAGGAAATCAAAGAACCCTAAAACTCTTACAAAAGGGGAAAAGACAAAACTAAACTTAAAACAAAATTAAAACAAAGATAAAAATAAGACTTTGAATGAAGAAGAAGATAAGAACAGCCAGTCTCTCGTTAAAGAAGTTCAAGCTAGTACAGCCAAGGACAGTGAGGGCTATGCATTTCTTGATTCCCCAAGCGATACAGAGGATGAAATAGTTAATTTTTGTAGTAGGAAAGACCAAGAGATTTCTTTTATAGATGGTTTGAACCTCGGAGGATCATTATATGCCTCGGAGGTGTATGTGACATTGACTAAGATAAGAAGGGCTTTAGGAGAAATAATGTCTAAAGATTCGAGTAACATAACAAAGCCAACGTCTAATAGAATTTATGGTCTCTGGGCTGACGTGGAGGCGGTGACCACAGCTTTAGTTGTGGACAATGAGCACCTTAAGGTACGCACTAAGGATCTGGGGAAGAGTGCTTCTCAGATAAAATAAATGTTAGAGTGCCAGATAAAATAAATGTTAGAGTGCCAGATTAAACTTCATAAGAAGTCTCATGCAGAGTAGTACGGCAGGATCTCAAGTAGGTTGATCCAGTGTCAACCAAAATCCAAACAGAGGACTGACGGTGCAAGTCGGGATAGATGCTTATCAGTTCCTAGAGGTGTGGCTGATCCTCAAATTCTAATTATTTTTAGGCCTACTGAGGACTCTTCCTTGAGTTCGAGTCAGGATGCAGACGGTGACACAAGTCATTAAGCGTGACCACAAAGAGATGAAAGTAAAAGGTATCCGTCTGCGTAAGAATAGGGGATCCTTGTGGAGACCACAAATTCGGTGGATGCTATAGGATCTATTCTGCTTCTGCTTTGAAAGAGATAGGTCTTACAATGGAGAAACCTCGGTTATCTGATCCAACAGTGTTAATATATGGTGTCCCTCGTGAATGTGCTAAGGAGGAAATACTTGATGATCTTTTCATTAAAAACTTAAGACTATGATTTCTCGCAGAATGAAGTTAAAGACGAGGTGACTTTCAGATTTAGTTCTGGATCGGGTGCAAAAATGGTTAATTGGGTGGTTGGATTCAGTCCTCGCATGATGCGGTATATTTTAGATAGAGATAGAATCTATCTGGGATTTACATCACACAGATTCCGTAAGTTTACGATTATAAGCAAGTGTTTCCGTTGTTTGGGGTATGGCCACTCGGCACAATTTTGTTCGCATAAGGCAGTTTCTTGTGGACACTGTGCAGAGGGTGGTCATGTTCATGGAGATTGTCCCCATAAAGAAGACTCTCCAAAATGTATCAACTGCAAGAGACGTGGTAGAAATTACAATCATTCTTTAAGGGATGCCAAGTGTCCAGAATACTTAAAAGCAGTACAACTTACGGACAGCAGAACCAAACATGAGTGACTATGGTTCAAATTCAGCAACAGCGTTGGCCGATAAGAGTCCAATTTTAGGTAATATTATAATTAGGTAATATATAATATAATAAAGCATACAGAAATCCTTTCATTCTTTGCAGGTAGGAGGTAGGGCCCACAAAGTTATGGGTTTCTCCACCTCAGCAAGAATTATTCATTCGCTTGACAAACCTCCAAAAAGTGCCGTAGTTGTTATAAATAATGATCTGGTTGTTACGAACATTACAGGTCTGTGCACGGACACTGTGACCTGTTTAACGATTTCTACACCTTTCATAAATTTTTACATTGCATCTGTTTACTGTCCGCCTAGTGAAGACATACAATTGACTCTCCATCGTTTGGACAATATAGGTACAAATTTCGCTTCTATAAATCTTATAATAACACCGGATCTAAATGCCAAATCCAACTTCTGGCACAGCGGTTTTACCGACCCTAGAGGATTAGCTCTCGAGAATTTAATTTCATCCTACAACTTAAGTATGCAAAACCTGTCTGACAAGCTGTTCATTCTCTACAGTGAATGGCGAATCAAACATAGATGTCACTCTTTCCACGATTAAAATAGATGAAATTATAACTGACCGAAAGGTTATTTCAAACCTTGTGAATAGCGACCGCCGCGCTATTGTATTTGGTTTTAAGCAATATAATGATTCACAGCCATACGATCTTAAACGTTTCTTAATGAATATCATGAAATGGAACAAATTCAGAGATAACCTTCTCACTATTTTCTCTGCAGATTTTGTAGATAGTTTAAACGCTATGACAGCAATGGAATTTACAAATTTCGTTCAGACCCGCCTGTATTTGGCAATGGAGTACTCAACGAAAAGAAAGCAAACAAGAAGAACTTCTGTTCCTTGGTGGTCTTCAGACTTAAGTAATCTGCGAAAGCAAGTTCAACAGGCTAGAAAAGAATTCCAGCAACACAGGCATCTTTCTGCCGAGGATTTTCGGATCTTCAGGGAAGCTTACAGTACTCTAAGGAAAAACTACCAAAAGGCAATTTCCAACTCAAAAGAAAGTCGTTGGAAAAATTTTGTAACGGATATAGGAAATAAAGAACCGTGGGGCTTGCTTTACCGGATATCAAGGAACAAAATGGCTTGCGGAGATGTTTTTAACACAGTTAAAGTAGATGGTCAAGATACTCAAGACTGGATGTCTACGGTGGATTCCATAATTAACAACCAATTCCCCAAAGATATAACGGATCTAGATTCACCTAAACAAATGCAAATACGTCATGATAATGAAAAGTATCAAGGACCATCAGACATTGAACTCTTTTCACTCCTGGATTTGGGATCTGCCGTGGCTCAATGGTAAGAAATGCCCCGGTATTGACCTGATTGAGAACACAGTCATCATTAAATTTTTTGAATTTTTTCAACACATTCTTTTAAATTTGATGAATTAGTGTTTACTAGAAGGAATATTTCCTCGTCAATGGAAAATAGCTCTACTAAAGATGCTGCACAAGCCTGAGAAATTAATATCAGATCCAAGGGTCCACAGACCTATTTCGTTTTTAGCAAACCTGGGGAAATTGTTTAAGCGAATGTTAGTCCCAAGAATTCAAAATGTGCTAGAAGATCATCAGTTATGTTCAGAAGCACAGTACGGCTTCAAGAAAGGACGGTCGACTGAAGACGCTATAAATCTTCTGACCAACTATGTGTCCAAGTCACCTGCTAAATACGTTCTCGATGTGTTTGTGGGCTTTCAGAGCACGTTTGACACTTTATGATGTGTAAAGTTCCCCCAGGAGCTTGAGATCAGCAGAGTGTGATGCATATATCTACAGTGTTATGCGATCGTATTTTAGCGACAGACATATTAAGGTGGTAGCAAAACATCTTACGTACTGGGCTCAGATTTCAAGAGGATGCTCCCCAAGGATCAGTGTTGGGACCTCTCCTCTGGAACGCTGTGTTGGATCAATGGTTAACTAATGGTTATTTAATGAATACCATTAAACGGAACAAATGGTATCGGGAACACAATGGTATCAGTAAGATAGCCTATGCGGATGATTTGGTGATCGTTGCTGATGGAAACACAAGGAGAATAACTGAAGATAAAATACAGCCTACCTTGGATGACTTGATGTCATGGGCTACTGTCAGCAAACTGAGAATATCCCACAGTAAAACCAGTTTTATGACTTTTAAGAACCATTTCAGCCAAAACAGACAGACCAGAATCTGACTAAATAATACCCAAATACCATATGTATCCCAAAATAAGTATTTGGGAATCGCCTTAGATGATAAACTCAGTTTTCTGCCTCATGTGTCAAAACTCAGGGACAAAATCCGTTATCAGCCTCAGTTATTAGAGTCTCAAGGAAAGAGTGGGGATTATCAAAGAAAACCTTTGAACCTTTACAATAAAACCATATTTTTTCCTGTTATATCATACTCAGCAAGTGTTTGGTAACAAAAAGTATCAAAGGTAAAAGTGAAACAAACTTATTTCCACACAAAGATCAGTTCTTTTGACGATCAATAATATTCCAAGGACTGTTTCAAACAACGCACTCCAAATACTTGGCGGTTCAATTCCTGTAGATTTATATATTGCTTTTCGGGGTTTGATTTACCACCTAAAAAAGAGGACAGTCTAAGACAATGCTTAGAATTACGACTGACCCAGCCAGCGACTTTAAAAGGGAGAAGAAAAGGCTTTGGAAGGAATTTACTGTTGTCTGGCAAAAAAAGATGGGATGAGAGAGAATTTGGGCTTGTAACAAGAAAGTATATTGCGCAAGTGGAATTTTCAACAACCCCTAGAGTCATTTCGTGGTTTAGACCTTCTATGACAACTTCTTATCTGCTAATAGGGCATGGGTCCCTCCGGGCTAAGTTATTTTAGCGTGGCCTGGAGCCTAATCCGTATTGCACATGTACTTCTGAACTGTCCATTGTACTCTCAACTTAGAACGGATTTAACGTCTGCGGTTCCAAACTTATTTGAGAACAATGTAAATATCTTAGTTGAAGACCATAATAACTTTACTGCTCTGCAAACCTTCTCAAGATCAGTTTTCATATTGAGGACTCAGTTAAGAACTTCAGCTTCTTCTGGGAATTGACTTCACAAAAGGCAAAAGATTTAAGTTAATTGTTATTGTGTTGACTTATATGGATTGCTGTTATGTTGATTTATGTTAATTAATGTTCAATTGATTTTGGCCAATTGTTATCGGCAAGATTTATGTCAATTGTTATTAGATAGTATGAATCAGAGCTGTAATACTCAATATGTTCTACGTTGATAATAATATTAGTAAATTAATAAGAGGAGTTTATCTCAATATAGTACGTAGAACACTTCTGATGGGCTTTTGCCTAGGAGCCACCCTTGACTCTGGGATATACGTACGGAAGTGTTCTACGTACCATATTGAGGTAAACTCCTCTTATTAATTTACTAAGTCAATTGTTATTGTAAAGATGTATGTTATATATTGTTTCTTGGTTCTCAGTAATTCAGAGACCCTGAGCATATTATAAAAAAATATATATTGTATATATCTGTTTAATATAATAAACAGATATATACAATAAATCAACCCGGGCCTAGACAAGGGCACCGGGAAACAGCTGTTTTATATTGACGGTGGTAAATTACCTCGCACATGTTTTTAGGCTAGATTTGTTGAGGTTCTACGCCAAAACAGATGAACTAGGTGGAGATGGGCTTTTGCCTAGGAGCCACCCTTGACTCTGGGATATACGTACGAAGTGCACCAGGAGGTATAATATAATGTCTTATATATGTGTAACTAATGTATATAAAATTGTATACATATCTTTTTCTAAATTTTGTATATGTATAGTCCTGACGTAGCCCAGTGGTCAGGAGCGAGAGTGTATAGCACGCGTTCCTTGTGTGGACCGGGGTTCAAGCCCGTGATTACTAAATACGATAAATATTTATTTATATTGACGATTTATTGTAAACTCTACTGACTTGGTTGTCGTGCCGGAGTATAAACAGAAAATTTATATATATGTATTTTTTTTGTATATATATATTTATTTTTTTTTTGTATATATATATATACACAGGGTGATTCACTGCCAGTGCGACAAACTTGCAGGAGGTGTAGGAGGCACAAAGACGAATCGGAATCATATAGCATTGCAGGGTCCGAAATGCCTTCGTCATGCGGGAGGTGGCGTGAACAAAGAAGCAAAGAAAAAGAACAGAAACAGCAACTCGTTAGTGTAACAGAAATCATTTTAATGACAAGTTTTACATTGGCAAAAAGCCATGCTACAGAAGGTGTTCGAAAGTTCGACCAGAAGCAGTCACACAGGCTTCACAGCGCCGCCGCATGGAATCCCTAACGTTCTGGAAGATTCCTGGCGTGTCTCGAATCTCCCCGGCAGCTACAGAGCTGCGAGCGACGAGGTCCTCAACTGAATCAACGGGGATCTCGTACACCAATGTCTTCATTTGACGCCAGCAGAAGAAGTCCAGGCATGACAGGTCCGGCGATCTAGCAGGCCAATGAACCGGACCACCACGACCCATCCAATGCTGTCCAAATGTAACGTTTAGGTGTTTCGCGGACGTCATTGGTGTAATGTAGGGGAGCCCCATCATGCTGGAACCACATTGAGCGGCGCAACGACTGAGGAGCATGTGCTTCTTCAGTAAGTTCGGGCAGGAATTGTTGTGGAAAGATCAAGTATGCCCTGCCGTCCAGACGAGGGGGTAGAAGGTACGGTCCAATGAGGTGGTCTCCAACAATGCCGGTCCAAACATTGACAGAGAAACGGCGTTGAGTTGCACGCGTTCGCGTACCATGGGGGGGGCGGTTCTCCAAAGCCCACAAATGAGCGTTATGTTGATTGAAAGGTTCCCTCTCTTGTGAAACTTGCCTCATTCGTGAACAATACGGACGAAGCAAATGCGCTGTCTGCCGCACTCTGTTGAAGAAACTAAGTAGCAAAAGTCCTCCGGAGTGGATAATCCGCAGGCTCCAATGATTGGACGCGTTGCAGATGGTATGAACTCATTTGGTTTGTTGATAGTGTCCTCCATACAGTGGATTGGGAAATACCCAATCGTTGGCCTATCGCTCGAGTACTCCTACTCGGATTGCCTTCTGCAAGACGTATGACATTCTCCTCATTGTCTGGCGTCCTTGTCGTTCGATTTCGATTCATGGTACCTCTCGTAAAACAACCACGAAAATCGTATGATGATGAGCACGCCTGTGCGGGAAACGTTCCTGGTACAAGCGCAGAGCGGCTCGCCCGTTACAGTCCGCAGCCATACGCGAGGTGTAGAGTGGAGTGTAGAGTGTATTTAGTGTCAAGCGGCACCAGGGGTTCACCCCATCTCCGCGTTCCTTTCATTGTAGGTGTGCCAGTTCACTGGAAAGGCCAGAGATTTAAAAGTGTGTGGATATTGTATATGTATAGTGCTATGTACCGTTGTTCTTCTGGCCATTTAGCCGCTGGACCCCTGCTGAGGCCCAACGTTGTCCACACTCAGCCCATACGCGAGGTGCATGTCGGCCAGTTCACCATTTGAATACTCGTCCATCGTACTGCCTCGGGAACCGGTTCGCAAATGCTGACTTCCAGCGGAATCGCCGTTCACGCGATCTCCCGTTCAACGTCCTCTACCGCATGACGAAGGCATTTCGGACCATGCAATGCTATGTGATTCCGATTCGTCTTTGGGCCCCTACACCTCCTGCAAGTTTGTCGCACTGGTAGTGAATCACCCTGTATATGTCGCTCTTATAGTTCGAAGACAATTTCCAAACACAGATATCTTGTGTGTCTCTTCAATACCTGCAATAAAATTTTATCCTATGACTCACCGAAGTTATCTCTATCCATGTCATATATTTTATAAACGCGCTTATACATAAAAAAAAAAAAAAAAAAAAAAAAAAAAAAGCTTTCCAAAGCTTTTTTTTTTTTTCACCAAAAAAGCTTTCACCAAAGGAAAGCTCTTCCGCGAGACCGAAGGATTCACGGTCGCCATCCAAGATCAAGTAATCAATACCAGCAACTATAGAAAATACATCGCCAAGGACCCCGGAGTAACAGATGCACGAGTCGACGATGCCAACTGGCTTCAGAAACGATCCATCACATCACCGAAGGATGTACGCTGATCACCCACACTTATTACACTCGTAGATAAAACAAGATAGCCAGGATAATCCATCAGAAGCTAGCGAGGAAATACTATTGATCAAAGAAAATGTACCGCCCTACAAATATTAGAAATGTACCGAATTACATTTCAAGTACGCCTCAAGCCGTACTAGACACCGCAACCCACAAGGTGTACTGAGAACGCACCATAATAACGGACAGAAGAATTGTCCGTTATTATGGCGTCCGCACAACAAACCGGACATAACCCTTGTCTACAAGAAGGAAAAATCGGTCTATCTGATCGACATTGCTGTGTCCAACACTGACAACATCCAGAAAACCCAAGAGGAAAAATCAGGAAGTACGTGGATCTAAGACAGGCGATCAAAGAGGTATGGCATATGCAACAAGCAACGACTGTCCCGACCATCGTATCAACCACCAATGTGGTGTCAAAGAGCCTCCATAAGACCTAGCAACAATAGGCCTCCCAGAGAACACTTATATCGAACTCCAGAAAGCTGCAATCCTGAACACCTGTAAGATATACAGTTCCTCGACCAGCAGTAACACCAGACTGCTAAAAAAGAAATAATATTTCTTTTTTAGCTCCACTATTAACAATACACACTGCTGAACGAGAGTGAAGTTACACTTCAATATGAGTAAATAAATAAATATAATATAACTTGGATTTACTTAACAATATAAACTGGTTTTATTTGTGAGACAGTTGCAACTTGCAAATGAAGGCAGTTTTAGCAAGGTACAATTAACTATAACCATCATTTATATTGATATGTTTTTATATCTTGATTTGAGATAAAACTAATGAATTTAGAAACATATTGTTCTTGTTCATCTAAAGGTAGAGAGAATGTATCGAAACAGGATGCTGTGTTGTCAAAGGATAACTTTGTGAAGCTCGAGCTCATCACGAACAAACAAACAAAGAATTTCTATGTTAGGGGTACCTCGAGCCCATATATTCGCAGTGTAAAGTTGTTTTAAATTTCAGAGTCGGTTTCTCGGTCTTACGAGCGGAAAAAAAAAGTCGAGACCGGATAACTCGACTACACTCTGACAAACCCGTAAACGTTGATCACATCATGGAGGGGATTCGAACCCAGACCTTTTTCACACCATGTGATAAGACGGTGATACACTATGTTTCCCGCGAGGGACTCCACGAATATTTATTTATTTTTATTATTTATGTGCACGATTCCAGTTCAGCGGGGCAACTCCGGTCTGCAACGCGCGTAGATATCGTTCTCGTGCCTTTGGTTGTGAACTGTCCTAGGCTACCTAAAGCAAGCCCAGAGTGCTACACAACTTGGGAAATTAGACAATTATTGGTCTGAATAGGGGCTTAGAGGGGAACAGGTATCCTGTGTGTTATCAGACACTCAGTCTAAAACACTGATGGATCCAATATCTTTCTATTACAGAAGATTTAGAAGAAGTCCGGTTGGTCTGCCTCCCTAAAATCCACTCATGCACACCTTCTCGATGATAAGCCCTGTTAGGTCACTTAGGTGGCAACGAACTTGTGGAGTGGTTCTCTTCAAGGCGCCTGGTCAGCGTGAATAGGAAAGGACCAAACCCTCCAGCATGTGACATCACGACAAAATAAATGGCCCTCAGTCCCCAGCGGCTTTCACTCCCCCTCTTACGGCAGCGAAAAGATCAGAGTGGAAGCAGAAGGTGCTAAGAATCTCTGGGTATGACCAGGCTGCCATGCACGGAAACTGAACTTGGCCTGTTACAACGTAAGATTACTCATCGGTGAAGACAGGATATTAGACCTGGAAGCGAAATTAGAAAATGTGAATTGGAACATCATCGGTTTGGCTGAAACACAAAGCAGATATGAATCACTTATAAGTTAATCAAGTGGAAATCTGCTGTACACCAATGGAAACAGTGAAAGGAGTGAAGGTGGAGTTGGGTTTCTGGTCCATAAAGATTTAAAAAACAACATATTGTAATTCAAAAGTTCATCACCAAGGGTGTCAAGACTAATACTCAAAATTTCTAAGAGGTACAAGCTAAAGATTATAATGATTTATGCACCAACATCGAGTCATGATGATGAAGAGGTTGAAGAAATGTACACCGAAATTGAGTCTTCTAGATGAGCAGAAAACCCACTACACTATTGTTATGGGGGACGTCAATACTAAGGTTGGAAAAGACAAAACAGCGCAGAAAGGGGAACTATAGGAAATTTTGGAATTGGTGAAAGAAATGAAAGAGGTGAAAGACTTGTGGAATTTGCAGAATCTCATGGATTGTCAGTAATGAAAACTTTTTTCAAGAAAAGGGTGAACAGAAAGTGGACATGGAAGAGTCCAAATGGTTAACAACTAATGAAATCGACTTCATCCTCACTAACAGAAGATATATTATAAATGTTACCGTCCTGAATAAGGTAAATGTTGGAAGTGATCACAGAATCGCAAGATGTACACTTGATATAGATGTAGGAAAGGAAAGGAAAAAACTGACTCGAGTAGTAGTAGTAGTTGTTGTAGTGGCATGTGATGCAAGAAAGCAAGTGTATGAGCTTATGCAGCATCAGCCAAAAAAAAAAAAAAAAACACACCATTCCCTCTAAATGCCTGTCAAGTTCCTCTTTAAATTTATTTAACCTATCAACTTCCACTACGACAGATGGAAGTTTTTTCAAGTAATTAACCACCCGCTGGCTAAAGCAAAATTTCCGCACATCTATTCTACATCTGTCTTTTCTTAATTTGAATTTATGCCCCCTTAGGTTCGTAATCTGAACAAGTGGAAGGATCCCATCCGAATTCAGCGTGCTCAACCCATTCAAGGCCTTATACACCTCAATCAGATCACCGCGCAGGTGCCTAGTCTCCAGCCATTGCAATTTGCAGAACTTAAGCCTCTCTTGGTAAGAAGATCCCTTCATTCGCCTCACCAATCTTGTTGCCCTTCTCTGTACATGCTCAAGCAAATCTACATCCTCCCTAAAATGAGGTCTCCAGACCTGTTACGCAGTATTCAAAGCGCTGCCTTATTGCCTTATTAGCATTAGCATTAGCATTAGTAGAGGCATTTGATGCAAGAAAGCAAGCTTATGCAGCATCAGCCAAAAAAAAAAAACCCACTTCCACTTCACCCCTCTGTTCGTTCAAAATACCTGTCCAGCTGAGCCTTAAACTTATTTAGGCTATCAACCTCCACCACAAGGGATGGCAGTCTGTTCCACCAACCAACCACCCGCTGGCTAAAGGCAAATTTCCGCACGTCTATCCTACATCTGTCTTTCCTCAATTTGAATTTATGCCCTCTCAGGTGATTATTCTGAGCTAGAGGAAGAATCCCATCAGCATTGAGCATGCTTAAACCATTCAAGGCTTTATACACCTCTATCAGATCACCTCGCTGGTGCCTAGTCTCCAGACACTGTAATTTGCAAAACTTAAGCCGTTCTTCGTAAGAGCACCCCTTTGTTCCATTCACTAATCTTGTTGCCCTTCTCTGTACTCGTTCCAGCAGCTCTACATCCTTCTTGAAATGAGGCCTCCAGACCTGTATACAGTACTCTAGGTGTGGCCTGACCATCGCCTTATACAATGGAATAATCACCTCCTTATCCCTGCTGGAAAAATTCCTGTATATCATTGACAATACTCCATGAGCTACTCTTGCAGCCCGTCTGCACTGCTCAGAGAACTTCATATCTGCCTGCACAACCACCCCCAAGTCCCTTTCATTCTCTACCACTGTCAGTGTTGTACCACAGAGTTGATACGTTGCTCTGGGGTTGCTGTTTCCCATGTGTAGTACTTTACATTTGTCAATGTTAAACTTCATTTGCCACCTCTCAGCCCATCTGCTCAACCTTTCCAGATCCTGTTGCAGCAGCATAGTGTCAGTAGTGTCCTTGACAACCCTGCCAACCTTTGTATCGTCTGCAAACTTGGACATTAATCCCGATATACCATCATCAATATCATTTATAAATACAGAAAACAATAATGGACCCAACACTGAGCCCTGAGGGACTCCACTAATAACATCAGTCCACGATGAGCAGTGTCCATTGATTACCACTCTCTGTCTTCTCCCCCTCAACCACCCCTTTATCCATAGCAGTAATTTGCCTCCAATGTCACACTGCTCCAATTTGTGTAGCAGTCTTCCATGTGCAACAGTATCAAAAGCCTTTCTAAGATCCAAGTATATAATATCAAAGTTATTCCCTGCATCCAGTTCTTTTGTGACTGCATCATAGTATCCAATCAAGTTGGTCAGGCAAGACTTCCCCTTAACAAAACCATGCTGTGTCTGAGCTATAACTGAAGTCTTGTCTAAATGATCCTGCAGTGCTTCTTTAACCAGTGCCTCCATTAATTTTCCTGGAACAGAAGTTAAGCTCACAGGTCTATAATTACTTGTGTCAGCCTTTGATCCTCCTTTGTGAATTGGGGTCACATTTGCACATTTCCAGTCTATGGGTACCTCCCCTGAGTCCAAGGAAGCTCTCATAATTATGGCTAAGGGTTTGCTTACTTCCTTTGCTGCCTCCTTTAATATAACTGGATAGATCCCATCCACCCCGGGTGCCTTTCTTGTGTTTATCTTCAACAGTTTCTCCTCCACTTTACTCCCAGTTATTTCAAGATTCTGTAACTTACTGCTAGAGTTGAATACACCTCTGGCATTCCCCTCGCTGAATAACTCCTCATGTGTGAATGTCGATGCAAAATATTCATTTAGTTTGTTAGCTACCTGAGCAGGATCATCAACACTTGACCCATCAATATCAAGAGGACCAATCTGATTCATCCCTCTCCTTCTAGAGTTTACATAAGTAAAGAACTCTTTGCTGTTTTTCTTTGCATCCCTTGCCAAGGATTTCTCGTAATCTGCCTTCGCCTGCCTAACCTCCTTTGTAACTTGGTTGCATATCAACTTGTATCTATCATAGGCTTCTGTGTCATGTGTTAATTTGTAAGTATCCCATGCATTTTTCTTCTCTGCCATATGCCTCATTAGTTCATCTGACATCCATTTTGGCCTAAACCTTGAACAATATTTCTTAGTTGGTATGTAAAGCCTAGTAGCTTCCAAGATAAGTTCTTTGAATGCTTCCCATTTTGAATTTGCTGTTGGTAACATCATCAGTTGGTCCCACTGTATAGAATTTAAATACTGTCTCAGTCCATCGTAGTCGCCTTTACGGAAGCAATAACCCTTCCCTTTACCCCTAATGGTAGTTACCTCTTTGAGTAAATCCCACTTCAGCACACTGTGATCACTGCCACCTAGTGGTTCATTTATCTGCAGATTCTTAATGCATGAAGAATCACTGCTGATAATCAAATCAAGAGTATTGCTCCCTCTAGTTGCCTCCCGAACATGCTGATGTAGAAAACAATCATCCAATAAATCCACAAAAGCCCTGCTAGTGTGTGAGTATCCAGCCCCCAAATTCCAGTCAATATCTGGGAAATTAAAATCTCCCATTATAAGACACTCTGATTTACTGGCCCATTCTATTTCCCTGTACAGTTCCTTATTATACTCATCAGAGTCATTAGGCCTATAGCACACTCCTACTCTCAATTTTGATCTCCCAATGTTTATGTCACACCAAACTGACTCCACACTGCACTGTCCAGCGATGTCGACTGGCTTCACTTCCTTGGTTTTTATGTGTTTCTTAACTAATAGCATAACACCTCCCCCCTTCCTATCCTGTCTATCCTTTCTGTAGACGTTGTACTCCCCAAATTGCAGTTCCGCATCCCTTATATCTGTGTGACACCACGTCTCTGATATCCCAACAATATCTGCCTTCGATGTTTTGAGCAATACCTCAAATTCATCAAATTTATTTACTAAACTCCTAGCATTGGTGTACACGCAAGTATACCTGCACCTGTTTCTATTCTTAGCTACCCTAACACAACCCATGTGTTTACTTGTACCACAATGGCTCCCAGCAGTCTCTGAAATACCATGCATCTTGTTTTTCAGGCTTCTGCTCATTCTAATAGAAGCAGTGCAAGAATCTCTTTCACCTCTGCCAGTGGCTACTGTCAATCTATTGGTCTTTGTCTCCCCCCAAGCTAGCAGTTTTCCGACCCACCTAACACTGCCTCGACAGCATCAGCAAAAATTCTTGCACCCTTTCTATTTAAGTGTATCCCATCCCTGTAGAAGCAATCTCTCCTGTTAACAAGTACAGTCCAGGCTGAAAAAAATTCTACCCCTTGAGCCTTGCACAATCTTTCCAGGGCCGAATTGATCGACAAGGCTCTCATCATATACTCCCTCCTATCGTGTCTGGGCAGAATTGCAGACACTTTCAAATTCAACCCTAATTCTCGGCTTTTGTTCAACAGTGACCTGTACTTGTTAAGTAATTCTGCCGGTCTCCTACTCTTAATATTATTAGTGCCAACGTGTACAACTATATCACCTTTTGTGCCCTTAAAAGATGATATTCGCTCTACAACGTCATCAACCTTTGCCCCTGGCAGACATACCCTGGTCCTGTTCCACCTATCTTTTTTACAAAGCATGTTCCCCGTTTCCCTGACAATAGAGTCACCAACAACTACTAGTTCCTTCGGGACCAGCGCATTCTGCCTTGGGGGTTGTCTCTGTGTCACGCGATGCCCAAGTGCAAGCTCTGGCGTTGATGTGGGCAGCTGAGAGCTTGATGGGCCCCTCAATTTAGTTTCTTCGAGGGCATCCACCCTGTCCTTCAAGCTCTCATATAGGCCCAAAAGAACGCCGAGTTGTTGCCTGATATCGATACACTCCTTGCATCGCGCACACACAAAGACATCCCCCTTGGCAGTATCATGTCCCGTACCCGATTGCTCTGCAAACATCAAGCAAACAGTGCATTTTATAAGGCTGTGAGTCAGAGGACAACTGCCCCCCTCAGTTCTGCTCTGAGCCACAGCACTTCCATTAGCTTGAGCCTTTTGCTTTGCTGCTCTGGTCTGAGTCATGATTCTATTAATTTATTAATTAATTATGTTATGTTATTAATTATATTACGTTTGTAATCTAAGTCGTTATATGTATTTATTTAAACGTACAATTTAACTGCTAACGAAGTTCAACTAACGCTATCTAGTACGGTATATAACCTACGGTATATCTAGTACGGTATCACAATGGCGGGAAAATTAATAACGGTAGCGGTAGTTACGAACACGTGGAAACCCTTACCGATACTTTTACAAGGCCGAGTAAAGAATAAATACACCAAATTAATCAAAAAATCACAAAATAATGTTATACTACTAAATTTAAATCAAAAGTTTTAGAAAAATAATAATTTCAAATCAATAAATAAGAAAAATCCACTTAGCGGCTTGGAACACGACCGTCACTAGTGGCCTCGTCAGCAGACAGAGGGACAATCAGCTCCTTCTCCCTGCTAGCAAAATTCCTATATATCATTGACAAAACCCCATGACCTTCCCTGGGAGCCTGTCTGCATTGCTCAGAAAACTTCATATCTGACTGTACAATTACCCCCAGGTCTTTTTCATTTTCTACCACCATAAGAGTAGTACCACACAGTTGGTATGTTTCTCTGGGGTTACTTCTACCCATATGCAGTACTTTGCATTTGTCAAGGTTAAACATCAGTTACCACTTCTTAGCCCATCTGCCCAAATTATCTAGATCCTGTTGCAGTAGCACACTGCCATTACTGTCATTAACAACCCTGCCAACCTTTGTATCATCTGCAAACTTCGACGCTAAGCCTGATTACCTTCATCAATATCATTGAGAAATATACAAAACAACAGTGGGCCCAAAACCGAACCCTGTGGGACTCCACTAATAAAATTAGTCCACGAAGAGCAGCACCCATTAATTACCACCCTCTGTCTTCTCCCACTCAACCATCCTTTTATTCATTGTAGCAACATACCCTTAATACCATTCTGCTCCAAATTGTACAATAGTCTTCTATGCGCAACAGTGTCAAAAGCTTTCCTGAAATCCAAATATATGATATCAAAATTAATTTTTGCATCCAGTTCCTTTGTAACCACATCATAATATCCTATCAAATTTGTCGGACAAGACTTTCCCTTAACAAACCCATGCTGTGTCTGAATTATTGTTGCAGTCTTGTCTAGATGATCCTGCAATGCATCTTTAACCAGTGACTCCATTATTTTACCCGGAACAGAAGTTAAACTAACTGGTGTGTAATTACTCGTGTCACTCTTCGATCCCCCTTTGTGAATTGGGGATACAATTACACATCTCCAGTCCGTGGGGCCTCCCCTGAGTCCGAGGATGATCTCATAATTATAGCTAAGGGTTTGCGTAATATAACACGATAGATCCCATCCACCCCAGGTGCCTTTCTTATGTTTAACTTCAACAATTTCTCCCCCACTTTGCTCTCAGTTATTACAAAATCATTAAGCACCCTGCTGCAATTTGATAACCTTGTGGAATTTTCAAACCTTAATAATTCCTCATGTGTGAATATAGATGCAAAATACTCATTCAGTTTGTTTGCTTTCTGATCAGGATCATCATCAGTCGAACCATCCATATCTAGTGGACCAAAAAGATTCATCCCCTTCCTTTTAGAGTTTATATAAGTAAAGAAATCCTTGCTGTTTTTCGTAGCATCTTTTGCCAAAGATTTCTCATAATCTGCCTTCGTCTGCCTAACCTCCTTTGTGACCTTATTACAGACAAGCTTATATCTGCCATAGGCTTCTGAGTCACTTGATAATTTATATGCATCCCATGCATTTTTCTTCTCTGTCACGAGTCTCGTTAGTTCATTTGATAACCGTTTAGGAGTAAAACCTTGAACAATATTTCTTAATAGGTATGAAACTTTTAGTAGCTTCCACGATTAATTCCTTGAATGCTTCCCACTTAGAATTTACTGTTGGTAACATCGTCAGTTGATCCCACTGTACAGAATTTAAAAACTGTCTGAGACCACTGTACTCATCTTAACGAAAGCAAAAACCCTTTCCTTTACCCCTGATGGTAATTATATCTTTAAGTAAATCCCACATCAGTACACTCTGATCACTGCCTTTATCTGCAAATTCTTAATACACGAATGATCACTGCTGATAACCAGATCAAGAGTATTACCCTCTCTGGTTGCCTCTCGAACATTCTGCTGCAGAAAACAATCATCCAATAAATCCACAAAAGTCTTACTAGTGTGTGAGTGACCAATCCACAAGTTCCAATCAATATCTGGGTAGTTAAAATTCCCCATTATAAGACATTCTCATTTATTAGCAAACTCTAAAGTTTGTCACACCAAACTGACTCAACAGAACATTGTTCATCTATATCAACTGGATGCACTTCTTTTGATTTTATGTTTCTTTTGATTTTATGTTATCTCAAAGACGAAGGTTTTTGAGATAACAGAAGGGGAGAAAAAGAAGTATGTACTGGAACTTAAGAACAAGTTTGAGCTTCTGCAGACTGCTCAGGACCAAGATATCGACGAGGAATATTACAACTTTCTGAAAGTGATAAAGCCCATGAAACCTATAGGGAAAAAGAAATCCAAAGAAGAAAATTAGTCAAGAAACACTTGTTATTAAGAATCGAAGGCGAAAAATGAAAAGCAAGATAAACACTGACAAGGAAAAAATTGAGCATACTGAGTTATGCAAAACCATTAGAAAGAGACTCAGAGAGGACATAAGAAGATTTAGCACAAGAAAAGTAGAACAAGCATTAAGGGAAAACAAAGGATTTAAATCAGCAGCCATGAGCAGTACAGTAATACAGAAAGACAAATGATACTGACACTGAAGAATAGCGATGGTGTACTTATAAACAGCAGAGAAGGCATAATTCAAATAGCAGAATTACAACTTCTTCTTCCCCAGGGGCTTTCTGATTCTTCAATTTCTTCAATGCATGTTCTACCTCATCAGGAAGAATATCGGGTATTTCGTATGTGTTGCTAATTTGCAATGCATCTTCCCCACTGCTGGCATCATTCCCTCGCTCTTACTATAGAGAATTATACAAGGAGCGAGGGAATGATGCCAGCAGTGGGGAAGTTGGATTGCAAATTAGCAACACATACGGCATACCCGATATTCTTCCTGATGAGGTAGAACATGCATTGAAGAAAATGAGGAATCAGAAAGCCCCGGGGGAAGATGAAGTTACTGTAGAGTTGTTAAAATTGGGAGGAAGAGACATAACACGAAAAATGGCAAGACCCTTCACAAAGTGCATTAGAAAAGGTGTGACGCCTAAGCAGTGGAATAATGCAATCATAGTTTTGCTGCATAAGAAAGGAGATAAATCAGAAATTGTAAATTATAGATTACTTAGCTTGTTATCCCACATCTACAAGTTGTTCACAAGGGTCATTACTAACAGATTAGAAAGAATACTTGATGCGAATCAACCGAAAGAGCAGCTGGCTTTAGGACAGGATTCTCAACTATGGATCACCTTCACGTAATATCACAGCTAATGGAGAAAGCAAATGAATATAAAACACCATTATGTCTGGCATTTGTGGATTATGAAAAGGCATTTGACTCCATACAGCAAAAGGCAATGTTTCGGGCACAGGAAAGACAAGGCACAGATACCCCATATATTATGATTTTGAATAAAATATATGAGAATACTACCTCCTTTATTAGACTAGACAAAGACAGTAGGAAATTTAAAATCGAGAAAGGAGTTCGACAAGGAGACACAAATATCTCCGAAACTGTTTATTGCTTCCCTGGAGGAAGCTTTCAGAAGATTAGACTGGTCGCAGAAAGGAATCAATGTGAACGGAGAGTACCTAAACCATTTACGATTTGCAAATGACATTGTGGTCATAAGCCACGATCCAAAAGAATTTGAGAAAAATCTTTAAAAAAATCAATTATGCAGAGTTAGTAAGGATTTTGGACTAAAGATGAATATAGCTAAATCAAAGGTAACAAGTATGAAAAAGTATGCCACAGAAAAGGAAATAATGATTGAAGGAACAGTAATTGAAAAGGTGGAGTGATATACTTATCTGGGACAAGTTATTAGCTGTAATAATGATAAATGGCTGGAAGTCAAGAGAAGAATAAATTTTGGATGGATAGCATTCAGGAAATACAGTCACATACTGAAGAGCAATATCCCAGTTTGTCTGAAACGTATAATAATGAACCAACGTATACCCCACCATGACTTATGGAAGTGAAACTTGGGCACTCACCAAAAGGATGAAAGAGAAGCTGAGAACTACGCAGCGAAGAATGGAACGAATTATATTGGGAATCAGACTGTTAGATAAGAACTCAAGTAAAGGACATTCTTATCAAAATTAAAGAACTAAAATGGCTTTGGGCAGGACAAATAGCTCGAAGACGTGATGACAGATGGACTAAGAAAATAACAGAATGGTATCCAAGAGAAGCTAGAAGAAAACCTCGAAGACAAAGGCAGAGATCGATAGATGAAATTCATGAGTTTGTGGGTAGTAAATGGATGGCCAGTGCTCAAAACAGAAGGAACTGGAAAGTTGCTGGAGAGGCCTTCATCCTGCAGTGGATTGAAAATGGCTGATGATGATGATGGTCTGAATAAATAATCGGAGATGGTTCGGTGTCGGTGGTAGGAGATCGTGTTTGTTTGTTGCACTATAAGTTACCTTAGTCCAGTGGTTTTCAACCCTTTTTTAATAGCGGCACCCCTAAGTAATTTCTTTTGTTTTGCGGCACCCCTACTCAATTTTTATCCCGTTAGATCCGATTCTGTGTGTGTGTGTGTGTGTGTATATATATATATATATATATATATATATATCCAATAATTCAAAATAAAACAAAATAGATCATAAGCTAGTAGTATGGCAAAAACTATAGAGCGAAAATTAACATAAAATAATGTAAAATAAAATAAACCAACAGGGAGGGGGAAGTAAAGGTAATAAGACATAAACAGTAGCCGAAAGTCTCCTATATTTTAGCACTTTAAATCCAATTAATAAAACCGATATAAAATTTAAAATAATACCAATTATATTATAATTTAGCGGTACCTCCCTCGAAGGTACTAGTTCCAAAAACCGTGAAATATCACCAAAAAGGGTTAAAAGAACTACTAAGTGAAAAACAAAATATGAAAATAATAGACTGATCATTAAGCCCCATATCGACAGAGGACCACGAGGCTAATAATTGTCACGGAATCGCTGCATTTCAATCGCTATACAAATCGTCGCATTGGCAAAAATATCGAATAACCAAACCACCTATTCCTCCTCCTCCATTATTTAAATATAACTCAGTGGTAGTAGTGGGTTGATATGCTAAATAAGCAGCGCCTGTGCTGCCATCTATTCTTTTCTTTTATATGTGGACATGTGTATATGTAAAGGGCGGCTCCTGGAACGTTTGTTCAACTCCGCCTCGTATCTCTGTGAAGAACAGTAGCACTACAAATGGGCCAGATATGTGTGTGACGTCGGTTTGTGTGTATTGTGTGTGTGTTTTGTTGTTCTGTTCTGGCCGCTTGGCTACCCAGAAGCATCAGTCACCTGGACAGATGATTCTGGGTACTCGTTCACACCACGGGAAGGTGGGCCAGTCCATGTAAAGCACGTACTGTCTCAAGAGCGACTCTGACCCACCTAACGTTGTCAGAAGGTAGGCCAGGATCCTCTGGGGGCCCATTCCAGAGGGGAAAAAAAAAAAAAAAAGGATCACCCGTGGTGCTGGATTTGGAACCAAAATTATTAAAATAAAACATTTATGTAACTAAATAATAAAATAAATAAAATTAAAAAATAAATAAAATTAAAAAAAAAAAAAAAGGAAGAAAGCACTTAATTTTGTCTGCAGGCCGAGGAAAATTTCATTTCTTGAGGATTTGAGTTTATGTATTATTAAAGGAGATCTAACCAGCTATGCATCAGCAGGACCGTTATGCTGCATCCTGTTGAGATCTGTCGACACTGAACGCCTTCGAAGAAATACGCCTTGAGCAAAAGCCTGAAGAATCTGAAATGACTCCGAGCTTTGAAGCAGAGACGACTCCTGTCCTGATTGAAAATTAGTAAGTACTTGAAGAGGAAGTCTGAGATCGTCATACAGGGAGCAATGAAACAAGATGTGATCCCAACTCTCTGGTGATCTTTTCTTTTATATAAGCTGGCTAAGCTTACATTTTGTCAGTGGTGTGGCTTTGCTTTAGAGTGTTGTATAATTTATTTTTCTCTGCATAAGGACTACCGCCGTGCAAATTCTTTGCATTTGTGGATCGGTCGGAGGAGGACTGCGTGGTTTGATTGTTCAATATTTTCGCCATGGCGACGATTTGTATAGCGATTGAAATGCAACGATTCCATGACCATTATTGGCTTCGTGGTCTTATGTCGATATGGGGCATAATGGTCAGTCTGATATTTTGTTTTTCTCTTAGTAGTTCTTTTAACCCTTTTTGGTGATATTTCACGTTTTTTTGGAACTGTTACCTTCGAGGAGGGTACCGCTAAATTATAATATAATTGGTATTATTTTAAATTTTATATACTCTATATCTAGGGTATGTTCTTTTTATAAAGAATATATTTTATTCTTTATATAGAGGTACTAAATAAACATCAATTATATAGATCACCACAAAATTAAAAAGATACTGTACACCTTTTTATAATGAAATAAATTAAACTTTTTAAATAACTTAAACCCAAATTACATGGCACCCCTGGAATGCTGTTGCGGCACCCTGGTTGAAAACCACTGCCTTAGTCGTTGATCCTGGATGGAGATTGAATATTAGTGACCTATCTAGATAGGGGCTGATTGTGTTGCATTAGTGACTGACCTAGATGGTGGGTTATTATGCTGACCTGGTTTAGTGACTGTCCTGAATGGTGTGCTACCTAGATAGTGGCTCATTACCTTACCGAGTGACACATTTCAGATGGTGCTCACTGTTATCTAGTGACTCATTCCAGATGGTGGTCCATTGTGTTGACTTGGTAATTAACTCAGTTCGTTGAGTTTAGATCAGTAGTTTTCAACCGGGGTGCCGCAACAACATTCCAGGGGTAGCACGTAATTTTGGTTACTGAAACTTTTTTATCTCATTATATAACTATGTACAGTATCTTTAATTTTCTGGTGATTTATAATTGATGTTTACTTAGTACCTCTATATAAAGAATAAAATTATTATATACAGTAGACTCTGTATATAATAATTTTCCGGGATAGATGGTAAGAACCCCTAGCATTGTCGCTGTTGTGGGTATTATTGCATCAGGCAATCATGTAACCAATCACTGCCTGCAATAAAGATATATTAAAGAAACAACTCCCGGATAATTGATTTCCCGGTTAATACAGAAGTCCCCGACATACGTAAGAGAGGTTCCAGGACTACTTACTTCGTCGAGTTTTACGTAACTCGGAAATGATTAATAACATATTGCTACTATATTATTATTGACAAATCTGAATTCAGCGCGATACTTGATTATTAGTTTAATTTTCTGATCCAAATCTATCGCGTTCCTTTTCTTGGTAGATTCAGTAGTACCGCTGTCACTATTCGCCGGCACCATGTTAACGGTCAAAATGAATTTTCTGTAAAGAATTTCACAGGATTAAGGCGCTAACTCACTTATCATCCCGCACGAGCTCACATCTTACTAAAGCACATTTCTGGAGGTCACTACCAAAAAACAACTTGCACTTTCCGTGTTATTGAGCTTTTCTGTTCGTGCATGTAATTATAAACGGTAGTAAACTCATCTTATTGCATTTGCGAAAATAACTGCAATTCTGTGAATTTTTGCGTTATGGTGAAATGTGTGTCCCCTTCACTGAAATCATTAGTCATATAATATATAAAAAACCATAAATAAATTGTTAGTTTTTTTTTTTTTTTTTTTTTGCTTGTTACTCTGTATCTCATTTGTGCGTGCTGTGATCGTCCTTATTGATTTTTTTTTTTAAATGTTACAATCCTAAAAAGAAAAAAATTGCGTAAGTCGGGAAATTGCTGTATCGAATTCAGCAACCAACATAAAAAATATGGCGATAAATGAAAAAATTTACTACTCGCGTGTCCAATACGATGCTTCCCTTTATTTTTTACAATGTTGCGTATGATTTGGTTACCAACATTATAATGGTTGAATTTTTAACCATTGAAGATTTAACGGATTGTAACTTAAGTTATCACACTTTTGAATAATTTCTACTTTTTATTTAACTGAAAGCGGAACTCCTTTGCGTTTACCCATCATTTTCGCGATTTCTAAACAAACAAAAAAAATTTCGACATAAAATAACAAAACAAAATTTGTCTTTTTGCGGTGCAACGGAACACAACAATCGACGCGACGCACTAAACAAACGCACTTTTTTTTTTTTAATTTGGAGTCTTGAAGTGTTCCGGTAAATAGTCTGATATATAATTCGTATTATGAAATGTAATTTTTATAATTATATTATTGTAATAACTATCATATAACATGTATATACACAGGGTGTCTCAAAAATATTGGTACAAACGTTTAGGGGAGGTAGGTAACATCTAAAGGAATGTGAATCGCATAGGAACCCATAACCGGAAACGTTGCCGTAAGTCGGTAGACGGTGCTGTTCATCAGTTCGCGAGAGGGAAAATTTCTGATTTACTCATTCAAGCAGGGGTCGCCGCACGAAGAGCATGCATCGATATACGAACTGTGAGCTGGCAGACATGCACCTAGCGTATGGATTAGCAGAGGACAATGGACAAGCCGCTCAACGAATTTACGGAGAACGCTTCCCAGACAGACATGTACCGGACCACCGTTTGTTTGCCCGTGTGCATCAAAATTTGTGCGATTATGGGTCATTTAGAGGTAACAGGAATAGTGCGGGCAGACCACGTTCGACACGAACTCCCGCCATGGAAGATAGTGTTGAATGCCGTCCAGAATAATCGTACTACCAGCACACGTGCCGTTGCCTCTGCCTTACGAGTGTCTCGTTGCAGTGTACAGCGTGTCTGGCACGACGATTCCTTACACTCCTTTCGGCTCCAAAGGGTTCAGTTACCGCTCACCCAAGATCATCCTGCACGTGTGGCTTTTGCGCAGTGGATTCTCCAAGAAAGTGTTCAAGACTTGAATTTTCCAGCCTATGTTTTGTTCACGGATGAGGTTTATTTCACTCGGGAAGGCTTGTTCAATCGGCATAATGCTCATGTGTGGGCTCACAACAACCCACACGGTGTGAGCCCCATGCGGCCCAACATCGCTTCGCAATAAATGTGTGGGCAGGTATGGTCGGTAACTGCTTAGTCGGCCCATACCTGTTACCATCCCGCATGAACTCCGCTAAATATCGTATCTTTCTTGAACAAGTTCTACCAGGGTTACCTGACGATGTTCCTGCAAATGTGAGACGCAACATTTGGTTTCAACATGACGGGGCGCCTGCCCATTATGGAAGGTGTTCATGAACATTTGAACAGGCCTTTTGGGCGTCGATGGATTGACCGTGGTGGACCCGTTGCCTGGCCCCCACGCTCACTTGATTTATCGAGCCTTGATTTTTTTCTGTGGGGAGGCTCTCAAATCTATCGTGTATGAATCGCCTGTGGAGACGGAAATGGATCTTGTGGCGAGACTCGTCGGTGTGACGCATGCATCGCGTCTCGTGGTGGAACCCTTCGAGAATCTGTTGTAATATTATGAAATGCATCCATCTCTTGCTCAATTGTTAATATTATGTCCAATAAATGTTTTCCACTAATTACTGTCTGGTCATTTCTGCTTGTGCCTCTGCTACTACTTTCTCGTGACTTTTCCGGCTATGGGTTCCTATGCGATTCACATTCCTTTTAGATGTTACCTACCTCACCTAAACGTTTGTACCAATATTTTTGCGACACCCTCTATATATATCATATAAATTAGAATAAGGTTAAAAATAAAATAATGCCAGTAGCACGGCAATAAAAGAGCGAAAAAACAAAATCAAACCTAAATTCAAATAAAGCAGTGAGGGAAGAGAGGTAACAAGAATAAAAATATTGCAGTAGAAAATCTAAATATAAGAATAATATTTCTTTGAAATTTATAAGCCAATTAAATGGAAATTTAACGGTGCCACCTCTGATGGGCACCAGGTCCAAATTTATGTGAAATATCACCAAAGAGATTTAAACCACTACAATAAAACGAAGCCAAAAATGGACTTTTTTTTTTTATTTTTAACCTTATTCTAATTTGATTATATTTCATGCAGAGGAATATGCTTTTTGCTGCCCCTGATGTATGCTGTACCCTCCTTTTTATTTTTATTATGAAATATTCCGTTTTTCAACTAGTTCAACATTATTTAAATATGTATAATTATATATATACACACAGAATCTGATATAACAGGGCAGAAAATAAAATTAGGGGTGTCGTTATTAAAAACAGGTTGAAAATCATTGGTTTAGATGACGGCGCATTGTCGCTCAATGTTGCCCTAGTCCTCTGGCGCATGTCACCTTAGCTAATTATCCTGGGACGGTTGCGCATTGCTCTATTTTCTGATTTTGGACAGTGGCTTAATGTGCTGCCTTAGTGATTGGCACGAGGTGGCGAGAATGCTGCCGAAGACTAACTCGCACCGCTTAAACGCAATAACCGTAAATGTAATGTAGATCGTACTAGCTAAAGCCAGTCAACGAAGTAGTATCATGCTTCATCCGTGCTGAATGACTGGCCATCAGAACAACAGCAAAAACCTTCTAGTGTCTGGTTACTGTCCCTGCCCCGTGGAGCAGCGACAAACATTTTTTTTTTTTTTTCTTCCTTTCCAGAATGTAGTTTTCTGTTTGACAAAATACAACGTTGTTTTTTGTGTATAGTTATTTACTATTGAATAAAAGGAGTCAACCTAGAGTACTGTATTGGGTCGGGTCAGCATTAGTTTTGCGGATCGCGGGTATGCGCAGTTTCAGTTTTGGAATGTAAATAATTTTAATACAGTAATACCAAAACTTAATATATTAACTCATAAAGCAGTTTTTGCTAAGTAACATTGTAAATGTCGATAGGTGGTGATTATCCAAAGATAATGTCACGTCAAAAATGTAATGAAATACGTCACACCACTCTTAAACAGTTATACCCGTAAATAATTCAAAGATATTTTATTACGTACTTAATAAACTAACTTTGAGTATTCACGTGTTGTAAAAGTTTCGTTAAACAATTAATCCAAGTGACGTTTTTTTTTAAAAGTGTACGAGAGCAGCAGGCAAACATAGGAAACCAGAATGGACGAGCATCGATTATACACATGCTGAACACCATATCTTTGCAGTAATTAATACAAAACTGGATGGAGAGCCCTAAAAATATTGAAATGAAATCTGTTAGAAAGGATAACTTTTCTAACAGATTTAATTATTTCAATTCAACCAGAGTAGCAGTATGCGTTAATGTAAGGCTTATTTTGTAGTACAGTTTTTACACTTTAATAGCTCATAAATTATTTAAAAAAAAAAATTTATTTAGTTTCTATTTCCCGTGACGTTTAAAACGATCCCCACCTAAGGTTGAAGCAGTGCCAAAAAGATTGTCTAATTAGAAGATTATTGACTTTGTTGAACGTAGGTTCAACATCCGTTATCACGATCGGACACAACATTTCAAGGGAAAGTTGACGGAGTGTGATCTACAGTACCATAAAATGTTGTAGGTCATTACGTCGGTTGACTGCGGTAATTCATCAGAATCTATTATAGGAGTCTGATCAAGTGATTGTCTTCTTCTAAACGGAAAATGAAGACCTGCAACGTAACCATCGCGAGTAACACGGTGGGGTTAGAGTCTCGTCGATGACGCGAGCAATTTTTATGGCTTTTTTACAACATGGGTGATGTAACCTCAGGCGAGGGTAATGTGGTTTTTCGTGCATCCGACAGCAAAATCAGCCACGCAATTTACAAACGTATTACATACGGCAAAATATGGCCCAAATCACATCAACATTCAGTTACTGTACTAATTCTATCAACTTGTCCTTTCATGCTAATTAAATGTTTCACGCGGTCAAGTTCCGATTAAATTTTCAGACTTAGTGGTGTCGCTAAGCTTCAAAAGGGTGAATAATTTATATTCACCCTTTTGAAGTTTAATACCAATTGTGTTCGTTGCTGTCGATCTATCCCTCTAATTATTTCTCTTCTGGAAACTAAACACTTTGAAAGCAGAGATTTGCTGACATGGAAAACAAAAAAAAAAATGAGTGAGCAGCTCTAGCGATTCCATAAACTGTTTCTCAGCATCCCTTTAAACAGTCGCAGAAATGTGTTCTTCTTAACAGCACTCTTCCTGCAAAGCTGAAGAGAAAATTTAAAAAAGGGACTACCTCTGTATGCAATTCAGAATCATTGCATGCTTATTTTATGTAGAATCAGGGTGGGTTTTGTAAGTTTGTTTGTTTGCTTGCAGGGCCCCACAGACAACGCTGGAAACACCCGCAGCACTGGAATATTGGATGCGTAAAGTGGCACTGCTAAAATTTGGGTATCCTTTTACTAATTATCTCAAAAAGGAAAATTCAGTAATCGGAAAACCGAAGCATTTTTGATGCTCACTTGTGCTTCTCGACATAACACTTCGTATTTAACCTAATCTCTGGAACAATCGAGCCAGTGGAATCCCCAAAAAGTCATCGGTAGGAAAAAATAAAATGATTTTCATGCACGTACGTTCGATAGGTGCACATACCGAACAAAAATTAGAAAGTATTCAGAAAGAGCGATGTAAGAAAGATTGTGTGTGCATCGTGAAACCGTATTTCTAATTGTTTGAGTAAACAGCGTGTATGCCTTATTGTAATTATTTTCCAGAGGAAATTTTAGAACTTTGGAGTTAGTAAGCCGATTCTCACCGTACTTAAATTATTAGTTAGTATGAATCAGAGCTGTTCTACGTTGATAATAATACTAGTAAAATAACGAGTTTACCTCAATATAGTACGTAGAACACTTCCGTATGATACCCTCCAGAAATTAAAACGAAAAAATCGACAACTTACCGGTACATTAGAGTAAAATATAAATAATTAAATCATCAATTTAACACAATTCAAAACTAAAAATCAAATTAACGCAATTAAAAGAATCTAACGAAAATATTCAAAACGATTTTCCTTCCTAAAGCTGACAACACTTTTCGACCGTATGTCGTGATCACAGAAATGAAAATTAACGAATCGGGTTAAATCTGATACTTAAATAGAGATTATTTGTCTTCGCGCATGCGCGTAAAGGTCCACGCATCGGAGATCAAATGGCCGCCGAACATTAACAGAATTCTCGTGTAATTTAATTTCAACGGTAATTTAATTTCATACGCGACTATTAATTGCAGAAACCGTTGAAATTAGGTAGATGACTTTCATCAACCGGTGCAATACCACCACTTTGCTTATTGGAGGCTTGAAGTGGTGAAACCCATGTTTAGTCTCTAGAGCAAAGTTTCCGGCATCCCCCTCCCCCCATACTTCTCCTTCAACCCATGCACGGTACTAAGTACTATACGTTTTGATACCTTTCGTGTTTGGGGTTTTCATAAAAAAAAACAAAAAAAAAAAAAAAAAAAAACACGAGAATTCTGTTAATGTTCGGCGGCCATATTTGATCTCCGATGCGTGGACCTTTACGCGCATGCGCGAAGACAAATAATCTCTATTTAAGTATCAGATTTAACCCGATTCGTTAATTTTCATTCCTGTGATCACGACATACGGTCGAAAAGCGTTGTCAGCTTTAGGAAGGAAAATCGTTTTGAATATTTTCGTTAGATTCTTTTAATTGCGTTAATTTGATTTGAATTGTGTTAAATTGATCATTTATATTTTACTCTAATGTACCGGTAAGTTGTCGGTTTTTTTCCGTTTTAATTTCTGGAGGGTATCATACGGAAGTGTTCTACGTACTATATTGAGGTAAACTCCTTATTATTTTACTAATTAAATTATTAATATGCAATATTTTTGGATAACCTTGAGATTGGTAATATTCACATTATTTCAAGCGCTGTTGTGAGCATCTATGAACAAAAAGTTTAAATAATCAAATCATTGAAAGGTTTATTTGTAGAATGCAGTCCAAAGAGTTTTTTTTTAAACACTGGTAAAAAAAAAAAAAACGGAAAAATTCACGACTTGTGGTTAAAGTCGGTGGCAAAACTATAAATTCTGGATGCCCCCCGCCAGATTGCCGAATGGTTCCCATATGATCTGTAACTCTAACAACATTGTTGTCTTTTCGAAATTCTGTACAAGGAGAACGATGGAATTCCAAATTTGAATTTAAAAGTGCTAAAATGGTTACGAGTTATTGAGAACGAGAAGTTTTACAAAACAAAACACCCAGCCACGAAGCTGAAGAAATGAATATGATGGAACGCTTGCCATTATTTCTCCCGCGCACCCCACCAACTGAGGAAGCAGAATATGAAAAGGATTTAGATTTACACGAAGAATAGGCTTAAAATTCATCAGGCAGAATTTAGTCCTGCTGCAATTTCCTTTCTATTTTCAAAAATATTTTTCCCTATTAAATTATTTCAGTATTTTCTAACTTGTTTGCTTATCTTCTTATTTCGGGTGAAAATAGATTAAAATGTTTTTTTTTTTCATTTTTTATTAATCTATACTGGTGTAGTCAGTTTAGCCATTCAGTAAACAGCCGATCGTTTTCAATGTTTTTAATTTAGTAATCTTTGACTCTTTTACTACAACGGTTACTAAACGATTTTATTGCGTTGCTTTATTTTTCTCTGATGAGGTAATAAATGCGAGAAAGACTTACACCACCCTGATTCTCACCGGCCCGATTATTAGTCTGCAAACAGCGGTGGGGGTCATCACCTCTACGTTAATAACGATTCCAGTGTACAGAACTCGTCTCGCTAGAGTGGATCAAATAGATTGGTTCTCAATTCGGCCCTCCTCCCGAAATTAATCTATAAATCGACACCATATACTGTGCATGAAGTTATTCTATGCCGGTTTACGTTTATTAGCACCGTGTTATTGAAGAAATGTTGAGTTCGCTTTGCTGGCATTTTCTGAAAGCGTATCGTAGAGAGAAAAAGGTCAGTTTGCAGCCAGACTCGTTATTTCCGATGATTAACAGTGTTAACAGTCCGCTCACTTTTTGCTAAAGAGGTGGCAGTGAGATTAGTGCACTTTGGAAACCTGGTATTACATGCAGCAACCATGTATCAGTTTATCTCGTCATGCTACGTTTCCTCTGAACGTTTCGCAATATCAGTTACGTGATCATTTGCATCTTAATGATCCCGTGAGTGTGTAATTTTCTCTGCGTTCGTGTAATGTATGATGTCGGTACAGTCAACTCTCCTTTCTACATAATAAGAGTTTTCGCTTGTGTATTTCCCAGACACCCCTTCATTAGGAGGTCATTAATAAATTTCGGGTGAAACGACGCGATAACGTGTTTATTAGAGTATCCATTATGCAGAATGGAGGTAGCTGCACCGTTTGTATGCGGATCATGCGCGCGCTCTCAGTAAGACAGCTGTCTCCTGTCAGGACCGCTGACCCAACAAGGGAGGGGCTGTAACTGCTTAGTGATGGATTAACGGAGGTCAGAAACCACAGACTTTGATAATTATGTTTACTTAAGACGTGGTCACCGTCAGTGCAACGTATGAGAAATGATTGCTGCCTTTTCGTTTCTGTTGATGGATTTCTACCTGCTCGTTTCCTTTCTTTGAACCAAAGAATTGAGCATGCATACAGGTGTTTGATTGGATACCTGGTTGGTAGTTCCTCCCCCCCCTCGGGAGAGAGAGAGAGAGAGAGATCAGAATTCTCTTTATCCACTGATAAAAAATTGTTTTTATTTTAATTTGTATAGTGCATTTAACGTCCAAGACCAAATTGCTGCGTGTGCTATAATAGTACATAGTGTTCACAGGCTGATTTGCACTGTGTGCCGCCTGAAATCGATAATAAGTTAAACTACAAAATTTCTATATTAAAAATAATAATAAAGAAGTTAATCTTGATATGTTTATTATGAATAAATAAACAAATATGATACAGAAAGAAATGATAAAAATAAGTAAACAGAATATAAGTAATGTAAGAAACGTAAATAATGGAAAAACAGAATGTAAGAAATCATTCAATTAATACATATATTCAAAAATAATAACTGTTTGTAGTAGGTATTTATAAAATCATGCGTATTATATATATATATATATATATATATATAGTGTTAGAGGTTATATGGCAATTATAAAGTGCGCCAAGCAGCAAAGGATAAAAAAGTATATAATTAAGTGTGATTTAAAACACATGATAGAAAATGCATACAGATAGAACTGTAAAGAAGACAAGGCGCCAAAACTAGTAGGAAAAGGAAAGTAAGAAATAGAAAAAAAAATAAGATTAAAAAGGAAAGGAATGTGAAGAATGTGAAGAACGTAAAAGATGAATCGAATTATCCGAAATTCATTTCGCATAATTCGTATCTAGAAAAGAAAATCAAAACAGATCGGTTCAAACAGGCAGCCCATCATAAGTTATCTGAATGAGTAACTTAAGTCCAAATAATGCGTGCACTTCTTCAGTGGAATTGTTGTGGGATTCGCAGTTATCAAAGATCTCATTTCTTTCTACAATCCTGCAAATGTTTGTTTGCGAGAAAAAAACCTAACTGCGCACATAAGTATTTCAATAAAGAAGTACAATATACTGTATATAGGCAAAATCGTAAAACCACAACAACCGCTCATGGAGGGTTCGCCATTTCGGTCGACTCTAATATTCCATCTAGGCCTATTCAGCTGCCAACCCCTTGGAGCAGTCACTGTACGCATCCTGACTGGAATTACCTTTACTGTGGTTTCACTCTATCATCCACCTAACCATACATATACGTTGAAAGACTTCGAGAACTTAATTGACCAATGACCATCTCCATTCTGTTTGATGGGGATCTTAATGGGCATCATATCATTTAAGGTTCACTTCATACAGACAAAAGAGAGCAGCTGATAGAACAATTTCTAGATAGCAGGAACTTCACACAGGTTCTCACGCCCATGTCCATTTACCAACAGGGCAATTGATCTCGCCATCTGTTCCCCGACTTTCTTTCCTATTCTTGACTGGTCTGTTTCCAATGATCCCTATAGCTGTAATCATTACCCATTTATTTGTCACCTATTAACAAATGAGGTACCGCAATTGAGGTAAAAAAAACGGAAATTTTGCAAAGGAAACTGGGAAAAATACAAATATGCTACTTCTTTATATCAGAAAACTATAATATTCTAATATCAATAGTGCTGTTACTATGTCACAAATCAAATAATCTCTGCAACAAATATTACAATACCAAAGTAATGTTTATGTAACTAATCAGTATCATAAACATTACAAACCAGTAGGTATTCAGATATAATCATAAGGATGCAGGGCGACCAGGTTTTTCGGTGTTTTTTTTTTAGATAGGAAAAGAAATATACGCGCATAAATAATGTTTGATTATCTTTATTTGAATATTAGGAAAGCGTGTGAATAATACGTTATTAATCAAATGACAATAATACATTATTTCCAAAACTTTGGCAATACAACACACGGAGCAAACAAGGTTATGAAATATGTAAGAAAATTATAAAAAGAAAGAGGAATAGAAGTACGTGTATAGACTAAAATTATGCATAAAAATTGTAAAAACATTACGCTCAAAGGACTCCTTAATATATCATCAATCGCTCAAAGTAAACTAAATTCTGAAATAGGTAACAAAAGAAATGAATGAATAATATAAGTTCATGTTCATGTTACAGATTAAAAAGAAAAGAACAGAATTGCAAAATATAATTTAAAAAGAATTATGCTTAATAACTTGACGATGTTTATCTTTCTGTAGAATATTACTTTAGAATATTGACTGTTTTTAAACAGTCAATATCTACAGTTAACGTTATACAAAAGTGCTAGTCCATCCATCCATTCATTCTGTCTTGTCCTTCGTAGATATGTTTTCAATTACTTTAAAGTTGAGAGCGTTCCTTTCACGGTAAATGTTGTTACTGGCTGGGTAGTCAAACTATTCAAGAGTTTGTGCATTGGGGAAAATTAATTCAAATCAAGGGGGATTATGAAGCCCAGTAAGTCCTATTATAATAATCTTAAATTATAGGAGAAAACTTACTACTTTTTTTAGTATGACTGTTAATCTCTCAACACTCAATCGCGAATGACTATAATATGAACCTACCCCCGTGCATAGTCATAAATAAATCAAATTAAAATAGCTATTAATTAAAATCATCATGCTTTCAACTCTCACGTCAAACGAATCGAAAATGCCACCATGAGAATTTAAAAACAATTTTCGCAAAAACCTAAAAAAAATAAATATCCATTAATACACACATAAATTAAACTTTAAAATCGTCTTAACTTCTTTTAAGAGACCACCTTATTCGGTTTGTTACCGCGTTCACAAAATGTACAAAAGTGATTCGCGAATGATATCCCCCCATTTTTTATATAAAATTAACGAAACCTGACACGAGATTATTTACATAGACCAATGTATGAATTACTATTCATGCATGCGCGTGAATGAATTACAATGCATGCAAGCGTCCACGAGTCCGAAATATATAAGGTCTGCGTATAAATGTTAACTCTATTAATAACTAGTAATAAATATTAAGGCGTACCCAAAATTATTAGTTGGAGTAAACTCCACTAGGCGAGTGGGAGAAGAGATACTAGAGGAAGAAGTGAAGGAAGGAATACCAGAGGGAGTGAAGAGATACTAGACAAGATAGTCTGGTATTAATCGCCACTTGGCGCACACAAAGAATAGTAAAAAAATCAAATAAATGTACAGCAATGAGTAACATACCTATATTAGTATCAAAACTGGACGACGTTTGACGTCATGGACCACTCATAATTTGTGAATGGTTCATCATCCAGAGGTTCCCAACCAGTCGTTCGCGAAAATGTTCGAACAAAAAATTCTGTTCTGGCATCTGCTTAGATTTGCATAGGTAATATTAAAGTACAGATAGTTTAATATTAATTTATGCGGTTCGGTTCAAAATTTACATTTTGCACCGAACCGCATAAATTAATATTAAAATTTACATTTTGAACCGAACCATTTTGCGTTGTGGTTTGGGTCATGCGCCCTTACATAGCGAGCATACGCGACAAAATTAATTTTATTTTTCATTCTCAAAGATCACTTATCTATAGGAACTTAATAATTTTATATTATAACACAATATCGCTTATAAAAACCTAGTACTGGAAATATTTGATAATAAAAATTGGGAACTGTTATACAATTTCAGAGAATATAGGCTTAGTGGTTCACGATAAAAATATTATGTTGAAATGGGTTTGCGAGTCAAAGGTTGGGAACTGCTAAATTGTAAGCTAATGAAAACTGTAATAATAAATTTACTTACATCTTCAGGCTTTATATCAGAAGTTAGAAAAGAATGGTGGAAATGGGTAAATTTTTTCGTGCTTTGAGAAACGTGAAAATGTAGAATCACAGAATAGTACATGCTTGATAACAGCTGCAGAACTTGCTTTCTCTGCAATAAAGCAAATGAAAATCCCTGTGATTGGTTGAAGTTTTTTGTTTCATTTCCCAACTCCAAGTAATTTTGCAACAAATTCTCCCACCAAAAAAGAAAACGTAACAGACACATACAGTATAAAATGTATTATTCAGGGCCGGCAAGTCCAAGGATCTGGAAACAAAACAATAGACAAAAGTAGTGCTGTGAAAATGGCAAATGAACCTCAAATCACAATTTGATTAGACAAAACTACTTGCTTTGGAGTGACCATAGTAGACGCTTTACTCTGCCTGGTCATTGTTTATTCAACTCTATGAACACCACAGGATAAACGCTAATTACAGGAAGAGTTCCTCCCGATCAGTTTCAGAACGTTATGAACATACACGATCATCAACGGATTCGTAATTTAGATGTCTCTGGTTAGCATAAAAAAAAAAAAATCTAGCGCGAAAGCGGCTAAAACGACAACACTGGCCATAGCTAGACTGTTATGTGGCAAATTTGTGTATTGTGAAATAAAACAAATTGCCCTCCGAAAATAATCAGCACACATACATAAAAATTGTAAAATAAATTAACCAACACTAGTCTGATTTAATTCTAACGTATATTTTTATTTGACACTGCTTTTGCTGAATATTTCACGACTATTTTCTATATTTAATTATAGAAATATATAAGTAAATAAAAAAATTTCTATAAATGGGGCATCAGTTTAAACAATACTCAAGCTGTCAGTTGCTGGCTTGATCAGGATGTGTTACATATAATGAAAAATTGCTCGTTTATTAATGAAATTCGTTGATTATCTTGAGAAATGAATATTGGGCCCCAACGCAACTGCATTGGCATATTAGGCCACTGAACAAAATCATTGGTTTTTCTGGAGATTTTAGACTGGAACCTCTTGAGAGAATAGAGAAGAAGCGAATCGCCTCCTGCATTATTTTTCTTTAATTTCCAATTTTTCGTTAAGGGAGTGCATATGCCCCCCCGAATATGCCCCTGTTACAAACAGTGGAATGAAGAATACTTGAAAGAAAAAAATAAGACTTGGAATTAATTCAGAAAGTTCCCAACCACCACTAATCTCATAAAATATAAGAAAGCCAGAGCAAAAGCACATTGTATACATGGAAATCTGAGTCTTGGATATCTTTTGCTAGCAAAATTAATATAAATACAAATACTATAATTAACTGGAATAAAATTATACAAATCTCAGGCAAATATTCAACATCACATAAACCTAATTAGCTGGGATAGGTCAAGACAAAACTGAACCAGAAAAAAATTGCAAACCTACAAGGGAAAATTAATTTTATGTATGATGGCGTTGCTGACAATCCCTCTGAGGAATTGTCAGCAACATCATCATCATACCTAAAATTAAGACCTGAAATTATTCTAGAATATCTTAGGACTTACAAGTCGGATGCTCTCTACAATAAACTGGTGGAAGAAGCTACCGATTTCTGACCTGGGTGCTTCGAAGAAGATAAGAATCGTCAAAAAAACCAAACCGTAGTTCAACAAGGTTTTAAGAAAGGCGTTCGTGGCCAAGAAAGGCTTAACATAAATGGAGAAATTCGGCATTAAAAGAAGACCTCCCGGACTATAAAAAAAGAGCATCTTCTTGAAAAAGAAATGATTGCTCGAATTGATTCTAAGAAAACTACGACATTCAAAACAAATTGTCAGCAACAATTTGAAATGAGGGAAACTACATTCAGACAGTGGGCTAAGGAATGCTTTGAAAGGATATCAGGTGAAGGGAAAGCTATAAATCATCAAAAATATCGGCCGGAGGACGTGGCACGTCATTTTTTGACAAATGGCGCTGTTTGTGTGAATGCATGACCCGACGTTACTGTTTCTAGAGAAGATGTTATTAATGCCTTGCCTAACAAATCTACCATCGGCCCCGATAGGTTCCTAATTTTTATTTTAAAAATATGTAGCGCCTATATTGTTCACGTGCACATATTCCAAAACATCCTGAATGATGAAGTCCCCCTGCAGGAGATGGCATCACTACTATGTGAGGTCTGTGCCAAAAAAAGAACTCTAAAGACCTTTCAGACTTAAAGGCCCAAATTGATTTCATATTCCTTGACATTAAGGCAGCTTTTGAAAATGTTTCCTTATCAGCCCTTGAAAATATTTTGTCAGTTTACTTCTGCATTGAAGGAAAACTATTACAGATTATCAAGACCATTTTGAAGACAAGGCACATAATCGTACAACATCAAGAATTTCGTGAAGAATACACCTTCAATTGGGACATCCCTCAGGGATGTGTTTTATGAGCTTTGCTTTTCGCGCCCATATAGGAACCTTTTCTATCGCAGAATCATAGTTTTATTTCGTACGCCGATGACACTAAGTATTTTGTTGTCTCTAACGAACTAGCCCTTGTGTCCTACGTCAATTCCCACGCTAACGCTCGGCTTCATGAACTGCATTTATACTTAGGTAAAATAGGGTTATGGCTAAACTCTGACAAGTCAACACAACCGACAGTAACTAATAAGAAGATAAAAAATAGAATTGAGTTATCTATAATTGGAGCACAGATTAAGAAAGTCAGCACATCCACTGACCTTGAATCGACGTGGAATGAGGGCCTTACCTTTAAGGGGATAGATTCCTGCCCATGGAGATGCTCCACAATGTCCAGGAGATGGATGTGGATTACAAAAAGTTCATAGAGGACAAATCGTACAGAAGACGCATCATCAGGGACCAGCTTTCGTCTTCAACCGAGTGACTCGTCCTTTCATCGCTTTTCATGTGTCTTCATTTCACATGTTAATATTAATTTTATATGTAAAATATGCAATTATACGTTTTATGTCCTAATATATGTTTTAAGTAATTCTTCTTTTATAAGTTATTTCATGTTAAATCTCTAGCATTGTCGCTGTTGTGGGTATTATTGCATCAGGCAATCATGTAACCAATCACTGCCTGCAATAAAGATATATATATATATATAAAAGGCACTTTCAGAACAAAAACTCGCGCTGCCATTTGGGCTGTAAGACAGGAGATAACTGGGATTCGGAATCAATAAGTGACGCAATACATCCGAACATGTATTGTTCCTGTTTCCCTTTATGCCTCAATTATTTGGTCTTCTGCCCGAAATACCTATATTAGGAAGTTTCTTAGTTTGTAACACTGGGTGCTCCGGAGGTTGAATAGGATTGTCGGGAAGCCCTTTACAATTTCAAAATCCATACTCTTTACAAACTTAAACGTAGCTCCGTGGATATAGATAGTCACCATGCGTAACATCAGAACTCTTGCACAACTTTTGACTGGGAGTTTAGATGCCCCTCAAATTGTTAATTTGGTGGTCAGACCACGCCCTGGGGCCCGGGCTCTACTACCCTCATAGTCACCGAAGCGGTCTACATCACACGGCGGGATTAAGGCGGGAGGCTGTTTCCTGCCAATAATCTGGAACTCTTTCGAGACTTCAAAATCGACCCGAACATGTACTGCCATGACAAAACCTACAGGAAGTTGATAGCAGCAGACTTGTATACTACATTTGTTTTGGAATTTGAACTGTTGATCATCTGTAATGAACGAGTCTTCAAAAGACTGATGGCTGCAGAAATTCTATAGGATTCATTCATAAGTGACTGTTGATGTACTTATTCTTATGTATTTATCGATGCATTTATTGTTATATATTTGCTGATGTATTTATTCTTATGTATTTTCTGATTTTCAATGTTGCCGTCTAAATCAAGACGGCAACATTGTTGCCGTCTAAACTCAAGACTTGAAGGAATCTGCAAGGCTTTAGGGGGTAAATTTCTATCAGCATGGCCCACACTTGTAGGTAGAAGGAATTTGTTTTGTAGAGACGGGATACACTTAAACAAAGGTGGTGCAAAAGTTTTTGCCAGTATTATTGAGGATACCTTAAAGGCTCAGGGAAACTGCTAGTTAGGGGGGATGTGGGTAATACTGACACGCGTTTATCTGATAATATTGGTCAATGGAACTCTTGCACATACCTTAAGAGTTCTTATCTGTTACCCCAACTGGACGTATTATCTAGATGTTCTGGGGCCAAAGACGTTTCACGTGAGCGGGTAGCTAATATCAGGGAAGAGAGCCTAAAAAACTTCAAGGGTTGTGTTAGGGTTGTTAAATATACAAGAACATTAAATCTTAATTGTTTATACAGTAACGTTAGAAGTGTCGTCAATAAAATGAGCGAATTCGAACTGCTGGTTAAAACAAGTAACGCGGACATAATAGGGCTTACAGAGACGTGGTGCCACCCGGAAATTGGGGATGATGAGTTTCAGTATGGCTTGTATAATGTATTTAGGAAGGATAGAGTAGATAGAAGGGGTGGTGGGGTAATGCTTCTTATCAGAAGCAGCCTGAGTGCGACGATAGCTTTCCCGGATTCTTTTTTTTTTTTTTGGTAGTTGTTGGCGCATCGGCTTCTGTGGCCATAGTGCACCTCCCAAGGTTTTTGCAGTACTTTGATCCAAGCCCGAGGCGGGATTCGAACCCGCGACCTTTGGGTTGCCAGGTAGGCACTTTACCCACCTGGCTAGCCCGGTCGGCTCCCGGATTCAGACATTTCACATGCTAGTATAGAGTCTGTATGGTGTGAGATAGTTGGAAACAAAGGTACAATGCGAGTAGGAGTAATCTACAGACCAGGTGATTGTGAAGACTATGACAAAAGCCTCTACATGCAAATGGAATGGGCAAGTAAGCGTCAATGCCTTATTATGGGTGATTTCAATTTGCCTCTAATTGATTGCAGTAAATGGGAAGGAAACTCGACATGGGGAACAAAATTTTTAAATCAACTAGATGACTGTTATTTGTATCAACATGTCAGGGAAAGTACTAGAGAAAAGAATATCCTAGACCTCATCATCACACATGAATCAGATGACATAACAGGGCTGACAGTAGAGGAACCAGTAGCAGGAAGTGATCACGGAGTTCTACGGTGGATGATGACGAGAGAGAGAGAGAGAGAGAGAGAGAGAGAGAGAGAGAGAGAGAGAGGGGTAGCAGAAGTAAAAGGCAAAGGAATGGGTTTTAATTTCAGAAAAGGAAATTACGATGCCTTAAGGTACTACATGGCCTCTATTAACTGGGTAGATATCGCGCAGAGAATGAATACAATTGAACTGTGGTACGCTTTTAAAACATTAATCACAGATGCCTTGAATGCGTATATACCATTAAAAAAATACTCCACGAGAAGGGTTCCAAGTTGGATGAATAGTGAAGTTGCCACATTACTTGAGCAGAAAAAGGTGGCATGGAAAAGTTACAGAGCAATAAAAAGTACTGAAGCCTATAGCAGCTACAAGGTGATGTGTAATAGAGCCACAGAAAAGGTTCGACAGGCAAAGGCAGTTTATGAGAAATCACTAGCAAACAGAGCAAAGAGGGGGGTTAAAGAATTCTTCACATATATAAATGCCAAGAAGAGCAGGACAAACCAGATCGGACCTTTACGTAAGGGAAAGGGGATAGTAATAAATACACCAGCTGCCGTTGCAGATGAACTCAATAGTTATTTTGCATCGATATTTACAAATGAAAAGCCTTTTGTGGCAATGGGAAATTGTGGGAGCGAAGTTAAAAAATATGTAATTAATGATATTGAAATTTCGCAAGATTATTTAATGAAAAAACTTTCAAGCCTACAGACCAGTAAGGCTCCTGGAGTTGATGGAATATACCCTATAATCTTGAGAGAGGCGGCAAGCGAGTGCATTGAACCACTGAGGCTGGTTATGCGAGCATCACTAGACTCTGGGGAGATTCCCTTGGATTGGTAAAGTGCAAATGTATCTCCCATACATAAGGGTGGCTCTAAAAGTGAAGTGGGAAATTATCGACCTGTCAGTCTGACTTCAGTAGTAGGGAAAATCATGGCGGCAATGATCAAGGGTGGAATTCAGGATCATTTGTATCGAATTGAAATTCTCAAGGATACTCAGCATGGTTTTGTAAAGGGAAAATCATGTTTAACAAATCTGGTTCGCTATTTCGAAAGGGTCACTCACGAGCTGGATTTAGGGAATAATTTCGACATTGTTTATTTAGATTTCAGCAAAGCCTTCATGGGTGGTAGAGGCCGACAGTTTGGGGAAAAAGCTTTTGACTCAGTCCCACATGAGCGGTTGCTTTATAAGCTGGAACAGGTTGGAATCACTGGGAAAATCCTTAGATGGATAGAAGGATGGCTTCAGGGCAGGAGGCAGAGGGTTGTGATAAATGGCTATTCCTCAGATTGGGTTGATGTAAGAAGTGGGGTTCCCCAAGGATCAGTATTAGGACCACTGTTGTTTTTAATTTTCATAAACGACATTGATGAAGGGATAGAGTGCGTGATGTCTAAATTTGCAGATGATGTTAAAATTGGTAGAGTAGTTAATGATCACTGTCAAGCTGAGCTTCTTCAGAGAGAGACCTAGATAGACTCCACGAATGGTCAGAAAAATGGCAGCTGTGCTTTAATTCAACAAAGTGTAAGGTATTACACCTGGGAAACAGTAATCCCAAAATAACTTATTCACTTGGTGGAGTTCAACTAAACCCAGTACTGGAGGAAAGGGACTTGGGTGTTACGATACGGTCAGACATGAAATTCTCTGAGCATTGTAAACAGGTTGCAAGGAAGGCCCATGGTGTCCTATCGATGATCTATCGAACTTTTGCAAGTAGAGATAGGGACGTGATAATCCCATTATATAAGGCTTATGTTAGACCACACTTGGAATACTGTGTTCAAGTATGGAGACCGCACCTAAAGAAAGACATCGAGCTTCTTGAAAGGGTGCAAAGAAGGGTAACTCGCCTGGTGAGATCGGCAAAAGGGCGTCCTTATGAAGAAAGACTTCGAATATGTGGGTTGCAGAGTTTGGAAACTAGACACCTTAGAGGAGATTTGATTGAGGTGTTTAAGGCTCTGAGAGGCATCAGTAAAATGAATGAGGTCGAAATTTTCAAGATTATAAATGATGCTAGAACTAGGGGACATAAATTCAAGTTACGGGGGGAAATGTTTAGATTGGACTGCAGGAAGTTTTATTTTAGCCAGCGAGTTATAAATTACTGGAATAAGTTGCCTTCATGGGTGGTAGAGGCCGACAGTTTGGGGAAATTCAAAGGTCATCTGGATAGTACTTTCGGGTAAGGGAAGCGCATAGGATGATAGGATTAATTTCCTTTTTATTTATTTTTTATTTCATTTTATTATTTTTATTTATTTATTAATTATTATTATTTATTTAATTTTTGTTTTTATCATTGTTTTGTTCGGATTTTTTTTTTTTTTTTTTGGCTGGTGCAGCATAAGCCATAGGCTTTCTTGCACCATACGGCCGTTACTAATACTAATACTAATACTAAATAATAATAATAAAGCGAAGAAAGTGTACTGTACTAAAAGTACGAACCCCAGGCATCACTAGAGACCCAAACCCACAAGCTGTACTGGGACCGCGCAATAAGAACAGATAGGACAATCCCGCACAACAGACCGGTCATAACCCTTGTGGACAATAAGGAAAAGGCTACCTACCTGATTAACATAAAGGAACCCAACACTGGCAACCTGCAGAAAACCCATGGGGGAGAAATCACGCGAACCTAAGACAGGAGATCAAAGATGTGGCATATACAACAAGTAACGACCATACCGATCATCGTGTCAACCACAGGTATAGTGCCAAAAACCGTACATAACAGCCTAGCAGCAATAGGTCTGCCAGCGAACATCTACAAGAAACTCCAGAAAGTCGCAATCCTGGATACCTGTAGGATAGTCAGAGTTCTTCGACCAACAGTAACACCAGACATAACAACCGCCCTGTGTACTTGTTAGCAATACCCGTCACGAGGTGGAACCCCCAATCAGGAAGAAATGATATAAGAGCAATAATAAGAATAATAATAACCAGATCAATCCCCATCAGAAAAGGAACCATTCAAGGAGATGCTCTCAGCCCACGTGGTTCTGTCTAGCAACTCAACCCGCTATCCACCATGCTTAACACCTTCCGCAAAGAAGGAATAAATAACCTGTACCCCCTCACCCACCTGATGTACATGGATGACATCAAGCTCTACGCGGCAACCGAGAAACAACTCCAGAAACTACTCCGGATCACCGAAGAATTCAGCAAGGATATCAGGATAAAATTTGGACTAGACAAATGCACCAGGGAAAATTATTCGGCCGAAACTTCCAGCTGCTCACTGGTAAAGAGATCGAAGCTATGACGAAAGGAAAGACCTACAAATACCTAGGGATGATGCAGGCTCAGCAGTTAGAGCACAAGAAAATCGAGAAGTGCCTGACCCAAAAATATCATCAGAGATTCAGAAGCCTGCTGAAATTGAATGGGGAGAACACAGTTAAAGCCATAAACACCTATGCAACTCCAGTACTAATATACTCCTTTGGAGTCATAGATTGGACTAACACCGAGCTAGAAGATATCATGCAAAGGACAATGATGAACAAAAGCCGCCAACACCACCCGAAGTCAGCAGTGGAGAGAGAGAGAGGGAGAGAGAATAACAATAGCTCGGAAAGAGGGAGGAACGGGCCTGAGAGACCTGATAGAGCAACAGAAAACAGCGATAGTTGACCTGAAGGATTACTTCGAGAACAACACAGTACCACTCCACCAGACCATAAGGAAGAGAGATAAGTGGTATACCCCACTCAACCTAAGCGAGGAAACCCCTCCCGCCCAAACGGTACAAGAAACGAAGATAGAAAGATGGGCAAAGGAGACACTCCATGGCAGACACTACAATGACCTCCATCAAGATCACATCGATAACATTGCTTTCAATGCATGGCTCACAAGCGGGACGCTCTTCCACGAGACTGAAGGATTTATGCTGGCCATCCAAGACCAGGTAATCAACACCAGAATCTAGAGAAAATACATCTCAAAGGAGCCCGGACTGTCAGAAGACACATGTCGACGATGCAAACAGCACCGCGGGGTGCAAGGTGATTACCCATACTGAGTACTTTAATAGACACGACCAGGTAGTCAGGATAATACATCAGAAGCTAGCGAGGAAATACCAGTTGACCAAAGAAAGTGACCATACTACAAGTACGAACCCCAGGCAGTACTAGAGACCCGAACCCACAATCTGTACTGGGACCGCGCCATAATAACGGATAAGACCATCCCGCACAACAGACCGGACATAACCCTTGTGGACAAGATGGAAAAGGCTACCTATCTGATTGACATAGCGGTGCCGAACATTAGCAATGTCCAGAAAACCCATGAGGATAACATTAGGAAGCACACGAACGTGAGAAATGAGGTCAAGGAGATGAAGCATATGCAAGAAGTATAATAATAATAAAATTCTTTATTCATAGAAATGTAGGACACGATTCCCGCTACAGGCAACCAGAGGGATCTTACAATTAACTGGACACATTACATTCAGTACATAAAAACTACGTGGGTACACAGCAAATACATAGAGAGTGCAATATACACAGCTAATATTGCAATCAATGAATTTTATAGTTATTATAATAGATTAATTATACGGAGCTTATATTGCATTATAGTAAATAGATTTTATAGTTATTATAGCCAAGCTGCAACACACTGAGGTACTCTGGAGACTTTCACTGGGAGTTGACTAGTTCCGCTGACAATTGCAAGAATGCTGACAGCACTTGACTATGGATTTGCGCTTTTCTTCTCTGTAGGCAGAATCTCTGGACCACACATCTAAATCAATGTTTGCGGAGTTCAACGCGCCGATGATGCTGTTCGGAAAGTGCCGCTTGAAGGTCGACAGCTACTGTAGATTAGAACAGAGCACTGGACGGTTTCTGAAGGCTTCACCAGGGATTTCCCAGCCTACGATTTCCCAGATATTAACGAGGTCGAAAGCAGCGGAGCACAGATCAAGCGCCATTGTGAGCTTCCTCGCATATGCCAGGTGCTGGGCCGGGGTGTATCTCACATTCATGCAGAGCTGTGATTTTGATGTTCTATAGGGTAAGTGAGTCCAATTGTCGGCCCACTTTAGGACCCAGAATTCCAGACCTAAGAGCGTCTTCTGACTGGATATAGGAGCAGCCGACCAAACTTCAATACCATAACTGATGATAGAACTAAAGTAGTAGAGGATAAATTTTCTGACTGTTTCCTTGTTTTGGGCTCTGCAGAGATCAAGTTTCATACCCCAGAAAGCCCGTAATGCTCTTGAACGCAGTTTCTGGATTTGTTCCTTATACGTTAGGTTTTCGTCCATTACCATTCCTAGGAATTTTACTGAATAACTGGCGACGAGAACATGCCTCGCAATGGAGGGCTGCGTGATTGAGGTCTGCTTGTGCTCTAGGTGAGAAGATGATATATTTGGATTTTTCAGGGTTTATTTTAAGCCCAAAATAGGTAGCTTATTCACAGAAAGAGGACAGATATTTGTTCAGGATGACAGAATTCGATAATTTCTGAGGAGCTTCGAGACATTACCCGTGAAACCGTAGAAGTTCTCCAGGAGGCACATAAGTGGCTTAACTTGCACTGAGCCAAAGGCCGCTTTCAGATCCAGAAAAACAGCATGCATAACATAGCCTTGCTCCCAGGCTTGAAAGGCTTCAAATTCAGAACCTGCATGCATGTTATCGGTGATCTTTGTGAGAGCGCGTAATGTATATGCTGAGGTCTCTGGGAAAGGATCTGATTGGCAACCACTTTAAACAAGCACTTCTCCAGGCATTTGAGAAAAGGGGAGGATATTGAAATAGGCCTATAGTCCTCAGTAGAGATCGGATTCTGCACCTTCGGTATTGGGATGACTCTGTAATTTAGCCAAGCGTTTGGGACGGCTCCCTGTTGTAAAATTCTATTAAACAACTTTGTTAGCTCATCGCTGATGAGTAGGAGGCAACTTTAAGGCAAAAGGTGGGAATAGTTACTTCCCATTGATTTCTTATTGGAGAGGGCGTTGATGGCTTTGATTAACTCCTCTTCGCCAATTGTCACTTTAGTGAGATTAGTTATGTCGTAGTGTGCCCTGTTCCAGGGGAAGTCCGCAGCTGCGCTGTCTGTTTCGACGAACTGGGTTACATTATCGCACCATTCGGATAGGTCTAACGATTCTGCTGACCTGATGTGATTGTCCGACCAGGATCGCTGGCCACACGCTATCCTGTTCTCTATGAACGAGTTTATAGCCTGCTTTTTGGATTTCTGGAAACTATATCTGGCTATTGAGTACGCTGAGTGTAAACTTTCTGTGGGTGATCTCTTGAATTGGACATGTAGCCGTTGTTTATTCTTTAAACTGGTGCATAAGGATGCTGGACCACCACTGCTTCGAGTGTGGGCAGATGATGCAAACTCTTGACATGGCCCCTCTAGCATCGACCATCCCGATCATCCTGTAAACTACCGGTATGGTACGAAAGATTCTACATAGCAGCCTAGCAGCAATAGGTCTCCCAGAGAACACCTATAAAGAACTCCAGAAAATCGCAATCCTGAACACCTGTAGGACAGTCAGAGATTTCCTCGACCAACAGTAATACCAGACATAACAACCACTGTGTACTTGGTAGCAGTACCCGTCACAGTGTGGAATCCCCCAATCAGGGAGAAATAATATAAGAGCAACAATAATAAAAGCGCAATATAGAAAGAAAAGGTGAATACACGAGACGAATTGCTTGCTCGCATTTTGATTTGCAAAGTGTATTCAGGTGGGATTTTCGAACATTTATGAATTATAAAAAAATTGTAAATTATTTATGTTTTGACGTTAAAAAATGTTTTTACTGTCGTTAATCCAAATTTTTTTTTAACGAAAAACCCTCATTCGAAAAGCGTTACGAAAATTTATTCAAGTTTAATTTATCGTCTACTGTACCAAATTTAAAAATTTGGTACAGTAGACTATCAAACCTCTGAAAATTGCCGTAGTTTTTCCAGACTACTGGAAAATATGAACATGCGATCGAGGAATTTTTCTCACGTAATAAATGGGACAATGTGGACATATAGCCTGTCACTGAAAAGCTGCGGAATTTAGAAACAGAAATATTAAGGCTTTAAGGTGGCCAAACAAAGATAAATTTTCTGCGCAATCCTGGATGAAATTATTTTTTTTTAACGATTGGTAGAATTTTAATGAAAGCTATTTTTATTGAATGAAGGGAAATTAAAGTGAAACATCAGAATTTCGGTGTGCGCTCCGAATCACAGAAGGTAGAACGTTTACAATATAGTAAGTGCACACACTGCGAATTATATGAAACTTACGACAAGCAATACTTAAAAATAAGTTATATAGTATCGGTGTAAATACACCCATAAATTTGAACTACGTAAGTAGGCATCGTTTTAATTGTATCTTCATATTGTGGTTGCCTTCACAACGAGATAGCGGTATTGCACTACTTCAAATAAATAACTCTTCTCTGGTAGAGAAGACTACTGTTATTTATTTTCAGAGGATACCACCACCCAGACGATTGTTTCAAAGCTATTGAGCTTCATCATCAGTGGGCGGGCAGGTACCCTGGTAATAATCTTTATTGCAGGCAGTGATTGGTTACACGATTGCCTGATGCAATAATACCCACAGCAGTGACAGTGCTAGGGGTTTAACATGAAATAACTAATACAAGAAAAATTACATAAAACATATATTAGGACATAAAACGTATAATTACATATAAAATTAATATTAACATGTGAAATGAAGACACATGAAAAGACTATGGCAGTAACTCCGTCGCTGGTCTTCTGATGATGCGTCTTCTGTACGATTTGTCCTCTATGAACTTTTTGTAGTTCATCTATCTCCTGGACGTTGTGGAGCATCTCCATGGGCAGGAATCTGTCATCACGGTTACGAAGTTATATCCACAATATGAGAGATGCCAAAGGGTGTTGGTAAAAATGTAATTTGAAAATGAATTGCACAAGGCATAATGAGATACAATTAAAACGATGCTTTCTACACTACTTACGTAGTTCAAATTTATGGGTTAACTATGGTGTATTTACAGCGATACTGTATAGTTAATTACCAAAACTCATAAGAATCATGCCTTGTGCATTTTATTTTCAAATTAAAAATAAGTGCATGAACTGTCACCGTGCCTTTAGGATGGGCACATTTCTGGAGGGGTGAAATACCTGGAATGACAAGGTAATCCCTGCGATACAATGTAATTTGTTTGTTATTTCGTTTTTAGGAGCATTAGCAACTAAGGCCATATTGTTCTCGGATATGCGGTGGTCATTCCCTGACCTTTTCGCATTCTCCGTATTTGGTGGTCACGGGCTCGAACCCCGGTCTAATCAAGAAGCGTGTGCACTGCTGCTATTGCCCACCCGGCTATGGAGGCGCCACAATGTCATTTGTCTTTAACTCTGTCGTCTAAGGTATATCCCCATTACATGAGTGATGAGGAATGCTCGCGTAGCCCCTAATGGACGCAGAGGATGCTGAAGTCGATCTGATGTGATGGTTGTGAGAACCATGTCCAACCGATAAGGTAAACAAACCTTCTCTGAGATCATATGACTTATGACAGAAAGTTGGAGTAAGTAGTGGGGGGATGAGAGGGAGGGAGAGAGAGAGAATTTCACATAAAAAAAAAAAAAAAGTCTCATATTCGAAAGGCACCTATCTTTCATACGATTTATGTTTCTTTCCATTTCAGTTAAATAACTCGGTGTGTTGATTGTTTAATTTATTGAATTGATTGGTATATTTGAGTTCACCACCCCCTATTGGGGAAAGGGGTTAGTTAATTTTTATTTATTTATTTTTTTTTTACTAATCAGTTCCTAAATGCTTTATTAGGGAGCTTATTTCTACATTTATGATTAAAATCGATTATCTACCATTGTTTTTTAAAATATATTTAATTTATCTTATTCATTTTTTATCCAATTATATTAACTTATACTTTTTACATTTTTTTATATTAATCGCTATTTTAATTCACATTAATTTAGCGTGATGATTTTTGTAAATTCGCAGCTTGTACTTCGTTTTTATGCACAAATTTTGAAAATTATATGCAGTATGCTCCACCTAAGTAAGGCTCCGGCTGTTTTGCCAGAATTAATAAGAAAACACACCCACACAAATTAAACAAAGTTGTTATTCCAACAATAACAACGAAGCTTCTTCTGAAAAAAAGGCATTTGGAGGCGTTAAAAAAGGCGTTAGCAGAAAGATGGCGTACGTTAGCTACATAGGGAAAATTTCATGGGTAAAAATATATTTGGAGAGATTATCCTTACACTGCAAAAAATACCAATACGCGCTTTGTTTTTTTTCTTCAAGGAACTTCGAATTTCCATCTCTAATTGTTTCAAGCAATTCAAGAAAAGAATCTCTGGATGACTCCCGCCAATTCGAATGTAAAAACATTCGAATTGGTTAGAAGGTAAAAGAAACCTCTAAAGGTTTCTTACCTTAGCCGTTGAAGGTCAAGTGCGCTGTTCCTACGGTATCTCACAGTCATTGATTGCAGAACGCTTGATTCTCTCGGGACTTTAATTACAGTAAGATTCGTAGAATTGCAATCAATCAAGCCAACTTTAAAGCATTTTCATAAATTATATCAATAATAGATCTATACTGTGGGTAGCATTCATTAATTATCCGCTCCTTTTAGGAGACATTTCGCATTGGAACACGTGCATAGTAACGACCCCACATACGAGGTTATTAGAAATTTCTGATTACCTTAGGTTGTCTAACCAGTTGTTGAAGCTTTTATGTTCTTTCTGGCCTCCGTATATCGTTAACCTTTTGCCTCAGCAGCGCGTGGGCTAAGGAAACAAACAGGCACGCAAAGGGTGAAAAAATGCGAGAAAGAAAAAATGTTCTTATAGCGGTAACAGTGGGGACCCTTTACACTCGTTTAGTTTAATGTGCGCCCGTGAATCGCAGGAAGAGTTATTAGGACGTCGTACAAGTTTTTACTCCCACATTCAAACAAATGTTATAGCTTTATGTACACTGGCTATTCTTCAGCTTCCGAGGTTTCTGATTTATAGCCAGTTTGCTGACATCTGATGACATTATTACATACAGATCGCTGGGAGGTCATCCGTTCATTAGAAAGGGTACGGGATCCACAGGCCAAATTGACATATGTCAAGTAGATTTTAAGTGTCCAATTCAAAGGTTAAGGGTTTTAAAATTCTTCTAATCGACGTTTTCTTGTTCGCTCTGTGCAAGAGGCAGGTGGAAAACGCAACGATTTCAAGAAGCGCTCAGATTTAAAGGGCAAAGAGCTACGTCGCAAATGAACGCGGGAAACAAATATCCATCTCAGAGGGATCTGCTTAAGAAATATTCTGCGAACGCGTAACTACCAGAAACATCACAAAAAAATTGGCTGACTCCGTAGTAGCAATTTATGAAAAAAGGTTGATCAAGTAAGACAGAACTAAATTAAAGACAGTATCGCCTTAGTAAAATACTCGTAAACACGATTCAGTACCTATTAAATAACTTTAACATTATTAAAATGCAAATTAATGTTACTTCTATAGATGTACTACAGCTAATTGCAGTTACTCATGGAGTCAAGAATCTTTTTTGGTGCCAAGGTACTGTTCACATCTGGTTAAGGTGCTTATTGAAAATGATTGTACGTTATGGCGTGCGAGTGCTTTCTGAGTGTATGTTGCTGTTGTAAATAGTTTTACGAGCATCACGACTGAGGCCATATTGATCCCTAATCCGTATATATAAATTGCGCGTGTTCTGCAGTCGATTTTCGGTTTGCTGGAGAAAAAACCATGCCACCTTCGCCTGAGACCGACTACTCAGCCACGTTGTGAAAAATGCTCATAAACATTTCTCACGCACGGACGGGATTCAAACTCCGGTCTTTTCCACCCAGTGTGGGGAAGACGGCGATTCTACCAAGTGTACAATAGCATCTGCATGTAAGTCGACCTCTATGGTTTGCCCTGGAAACAGACGCTATTTTTTTTAAAGTGTTTAGGGTGGAAAATTTGTCATAATAGGTTTACGCGAGAACAACCTCATCCATTCATATGTATTATGTCGTAAATTACGCGTGATGTTGTGGTCTGCTTGCCTGTTTTTTCTGCACCTAAAGCTAGAGTTTCTGGCGGAAAAAATCTATCCGTACCCGGAAACCGACTAACTAAGCGGCGGAGCGAAAAAAAGCCCATAACAGTTAGTTCCTTTCGTCATTGACGTGATTTGAACCCAGACCATTCCCTCCCGGTGTAGGGAAGACGGTGATTGTAATCACTGTGCAACCGCAAGGTGTACCCCGCACCAACAAAGGGCTTAAGCCTAATAGCTTCGGGGAGGGGGAGTACTGGTCGAGGTAGCTAGACGGTGTTCACCAGCGGGACCAACAAAAAATTTAGGTCATCGACTAATAGTCGTCACGTGGAAAGTGTTTTAGTTGGAGCTAACATTGCTGGGAGCCACTGGGAAAAACACCTGACAGTTCGGTGCTGGTCGTAAGCCAATCATGACAAACAGCACTCTAATGTCCTCCTCTCTTGTCAGAACTTGACGTGCTCATCCTTGGTACATATTATAGATCCCCCATACTTCTTCTCTGAGCTCTTCTGCCTTAGCTAGTTGGCAGAGTTTTCTCCTTCTCAAGTATCTTTCACTGTATCTTTCAAATTCTGACTTACGCTCAGGTCTTTGGTCTTCTTCCTAGCACTTTTATGTACTTTCCAAATTGTCTCTTCGCTAGACCTCTGCCTTCACCTAAAGCTGTCTCCTCTGAAATTACCTGTTGCACTTTCCTGTCCCGCTTTTATCGCTGTTATCTTCTTCCCACACGGTCAATCTTATTCTGATTTCCCCAGCTATCATTTTTAACTGTTATAGCGCTCCTTTTTAAACGATTTCCTACTTATATAGGAAATTAAGAAGGTTAATATAATCCCCCTTCCTCTCCGTCTTCAGCTTTGGCTTCGAAAAAGGGATGATATAGACTTTATTTTTTAAATCGTGTGATAATCACAAAGATGGCATAATCACCGTCCCCTCCACATTGGAAGAAAGAAACCCAAATTGGAATCCCATAAATGACCCAAAGAACGTTTTTGGGTCTTTCATAACGTGGCTGAGTTAATGGGTCTCAGGGATGGGTAGCATGATTTTCTCTTCCTAAAACTACTGGTTTTGTCCAGAATACACAGCAAATCGAGCAGAGAACACACGCAATGTATAGACGCAATATGACATGAGTTGTTGATGCCTATTACAACCAAGAAATCAGTGTCTAACTATTGGTTATTCATTGCATTATCTCTTTAGCTTTTTTTCCTAAATTCAATATTATTCGTCACTTTTCTTGCTGGTTTAAGTACATTAGTATCTTTTGTGTAAGTGTGTTCAACATACCATCAATAAATTTTATTGATGACAGCATAATTATTATTATTATCTCCTCTCCTAATTGGTTTTTCCCATCCCACAAGTACAGTACTCCTACTGTAGTAGTAATAGTAGTGGCATTTGATGCGAGAAAGCAAGTGTATGAGCTTATGTAGCATCACCCAAAAAAAAAAAAAAAAAAAAATCACGCCATTCCCTCCAAATGCCTGTCCAGTTCCTCCTTAAATTTATTCAACCTATCAACTTCCACAACGACAGATGGAAGTTTGTTCCAGCAATTAACCACCCGATGGCTAAAGGCAAATTTACGCACATCTATTCTACATGTCTTTTCTTAATTGGAATTTATGAACCCCTTAGGTTCGTAATCTGAACAAGTGGAAGGATCCCATCAGAGTTCAGCGTGCTTAACCCATTCAAGGCCTTATACACCTCAATCAGATCACCGCACAGGTGCCTAGTCTCCAGCCACTTCAATTTGCAGAACTTAAGCCTCTCTCGGTAAGAGGATCCCTTAATTCCCTCACCAATCTCGTTGCCCTTCTCTGTACACGCTCAAGCAAATCTACATCCTTCCTAAAATGAGGCCTCCAGACCTGTATGCAGTACTCAAGGCGCGGCCTGGCCATTGCCTTATACAGAGGGACAATCACCTCCTTCTCCCTGCTAGCAAAATTCATATATATCATTGACAAAACCACATGACCTGCCTTGGCCACATGTCTGCATTGCTCAGAAAACTTCATATCTGACTGCACAATTACTCCCAGGTCTTTTTCCTCTCTGACTATCCTACATTGGTAGAATAGTCAGAAAGTAAAAGACGCGAATTCCATAAAGCCATAAACTGTCTGACTATCCTACCACTGTAGGACAGTTCGACAGTCAGACAGTTCGCGTCTTTTTCGAGTTCCATGTAAGTGTTAACTGGGAAGTCTAGTGACGATAGGATGTTATGGAAGGTTTTAAGAATCATGCCGGAAGTTGACACGGTGATTGCGATGGTTATTACTTGTTCCATATGTCACATTTCGCTCCTGCCTCCACGTGGCAGGAGCGAAATGTGACATAACTATGGACAACACAAAACAGTCCTATGGACCTCTTGATCCAGATTCAAGTAGACATGACGACCATGATAATTTGAATAAATCCCATGCTAAGAGACAAAAAAAAGAAGGGACAGATTTTTCTGCTCCTCTCTTCTTAATATTGCATTCCTCTACAGACCAACCATTGAGTAAGCTCTCCCCATTTTTGATTCAGAAATGTCTCGAAAATGTGGCTGGGCCTCCAAAAATGGTTCGGCGACTAAGATCTGGAGACCTATTAGTGGAGATGAGTGAACACAGACATGCTGAAAGACTCTTGAAAATATCTACCTTTGGTGGAATTCCCACAAAGGTTACCCCACATGCCACCTTGAGAACTCCTCTAAAGGGGTAATATCTGAATGGGATCTTCTAAATGTATCAGAGGATGAACTTGTCTCCGAATTAAGTAACCAAAATGTAGTCCGGGCAAAAAGAATTGTCATCAAAAAAGATGGAGAGCCTGTCCCTACACGAACAGTCATATTGACATTTAAGTCACCAAATCTCCCGACAACTATAAAAGCTGGATATCTCAGATGCCATGTTCCACCGTACATTCCCAACCCAGTTCGGTGCTTTAAGTGCCAAAAATTCGGTCATTCGCAAACTGTGTGCAGAGGTATAGTCACTTCTGTTTCTTGTGGTTCAAAAGAACACAAACATACGGACTATAATAATGAAACCCAAAACTGTCCTAACTGCCAGGGAAATCATTCTGCCTTCTCTAAGGACTGTATCCAATGGAAAAGAGAGAAGAACATTCAGAGATATAAAATAGAGAATAAAGTGTCATATCAAGAGGCAAAGAAACACTTTGCAATCCCTACTAAATCATCTACATACGCCTCAGTTACTCAACAGCTACGCACAATATCAACTCAGACTGACTGCTCCGTCCCTCCAAATATCTCTATATCTGGTTGGGCAAAATCATTACTTACTTCATTAAAAGAACCATCTCCCTCAAAATATGCAACCCAAGAAGTAAATACTCCGGTAACAATACCTCCAGATAAGAATCCCAATCAGCAACCGAAAGTACAAACTAAGAGCTCTGAAAGAACTGATACACACACATTCAGATCTGATACCATGGACACTGATGAAAAAGCGGATGAAGATGACACATTTCTTGAAATTCATCCAGAAGGTGACATTGACACAAGCTTATCTCAAAGAATGATAAAGGAAAAACAGACAGACGTAAGCAAACTACCTCACGGAAGTTAGCAGACACTAGCTAAAACCAAACAATGGATACAGTTATTCAATCGAATTGTCGTGGGCTCCGTGCTAACTTCGACGATTTTCACGATCTCCTATCTGAATACAAGCCTGTTGCAGTATGCATTCAAGAAACAAATCTCACAAATGCGGTATCTATGACAATTAAGCATTACAATATGTATAGAAAAGATAGAAACTCATCTAATTTAGCTCATGGAGGAGTAGCACTCATAGTGAACTCGTTGTTGCCCTCTAGACCTGCAAACATCTTTAGAGGCAATTGCTGTCCGTGTCACCTTCGGAATCACAATAACATTAGTTTCATTGTATCTATCACCAAATCATACATACACCTTTTGCTGATTTAGATAATTTAGTAATGCAAATACCTGCTCCCTTTTGTATTATGGGTGACTGGAATGGCCATCACCCGCTATGGGGTTCTCAACATCTTGACTCCAGAGGACAGATATTTGAAAAAAAAAAAAAAAAATAGATAAACATAACCTGACTATTTTAAACACTGGTGCTCACACATACGTGCATTTACCATCTGGCTCAAGCTCTGCTATTGATCTTTCAATATGCTCTCCAGTGATATTTCCTCTCATAGACTGGACCGTTACTAATAACCCTCGTGGTAGCGATCACTTTCCTATCATCTGTATTTTCTGTATAAATTCTACTCCTCAGAGTAACATTAGGACAATCTGGAAATTTGCTAAGGCTAACTGGATTAAATACCAAGAAATAGCTCACTTAGATACTGTCTTCATAGCAACCCACACAATTGCCTCTGCAGTAAGCTACATTACAGATAAAATAACGAAAGCATCCGAGACTGCTATACCAAAATCTTCATCCAAAATCCGGCTTCATCCAAAAATGTGGTGGAACGAAGCATACAACAGTGCTAAAAAAGAAAGGAACAAATATTGGAATATTTTTCGAAAACCACAGCTAACCTCCTACATTTTAAGAGAGTCAGAGCTAAAGCTCGTCATATAAGACGAGAGAGTAAAAAAGAAGCATGGGCGCATTATGCCTCCACCATAAACAGATCCACAGATACTTCTACAATACGGAAAAAAATCAAAAGAATTAATGGTAAATACTGGCAGATAACTTCTCCTATTCTACTTGTAAAAGGGAAGGAAATCGCTGAACCTGCAGAAATTGCCAGTGCCTTAGGTACTACGGTTGAAACGCTTTCAGCTGTTGCCACATATGAACCAGCATTTCAATTGTTAAAATGCCAGACAGAAAAATACGAACTAAATTTTAATTCTGTCATCCTTCATTCTTATCTGCCTCTGACCATGAATGAATTGCGTAATGCACTTGCTCGAGTGAAAAACAGTGCTCCAGGTCCCGACGGGATTTATTACACCATGGTCTGTCATTTAAGTGAGGAATCATTAACTATACTCTTACAACTGTATAACAGAATTTTCTTAGAGGAGTATTACCCCGTTAGCTGATGCCATTCTTATGTGCTAGCGTTCCCGAGACCAGGGAAAGACCACACAGATCCCAAAAATTACCGTCCTATTTCTCTAACCAGTTGTCTGGGTAAAACATTGAAAAAATAATTAACGCCAGACTGACATGGTTTTTAGAGATTCAAAACATTCTAAGTCCAAGTCAGTATGGTTTCCGGAGAAAAAGATGTACATTTGATCTCATTATCAAGGCCGAAACAAATATCTGGAACGCGTTTCTGAGAAATGAACACCTAGTCATGGTATGTGTTGACATCGACAAAGCCTTTGATACAACTTAGCGATATGGGATTCTTCAGGACTTGCATAAATTTGGACTTCGGGGTCATCTCTCAAAATTTATTAAGAACTTTCTAGGCAATAGATCCTTTCAGGTCCGATTCCACTCTTCATTATCTCGAGCATATGTACAAAAAGAGGGAGTTCCCCAAGGATCAGTGTTGAGCGCCACACTCTTTGCCATAAGGATTGATTCTATTACCAAGTGCATACCTAACACAGTTGACGCATACTTGTACCCTAACGATCTTGCCATGTCATGTCATTCTCAAAATATGGGACTTATTGAAAGACAACTACAAGGCACCATTAACAAAATAGTCTCTTGGGCCAAAAATAATGGATATCGGCTTTCTAAACCAAAAACGACTGCTGTGCACTTCTGTCGCAAACGTTCTTTACATCCGGATCCAGACCTTCAGTTGGATTCTCATTGTATTACTTTCCAACCTAGTATTAGATTTCTTGGTTTAATACTTGATAAAAAATTAAACTTCCTAGAACATATAAAACATATTCGTACAAGTTGTCTTAGAAAACTAAGTCTTCTCAGTAATTTATTCTATGTCATGGGGTGCAGATCGTTACGTGCTGTTACATCTATACCGCTCACTGATCAGATCCCGGTTAGACTATGGGTCTCCTGCATATGACTCAGCCAGGCCAAGTGTATTGAAATGGCTCGATCCTGTACATCACAGTGCACTAAGAGTTGCACTGGGGGCTTTTCGCACATCACCAATCTTAAGCCTCTATACCGAAGCCTATGAACCACCGTTACACCTTAAGCGAGAAACTATACTACTAAATCATGCAGCCAAAATTAGCAGTCTCCCACATCACCCCATGTGGCAATGCCTCTTCATGCCAAAATGGAGAGAAATCTATCAAACTAAACACGCCGTTTACAACAAATCATCTGGCATTAAGCTTCAAGCTTTGATCACAAGCTGGGGCCTGAAGTTTTCTAACACTCTCCAGGATACTAGCATGGAAACCCAGCCATGGCAATTGCCTCCAGTACATATTGATAGACATTTTCAGCAATAGGGAAAGAATAACTTCCCCGATATCAACATTAGACAAATACATATGGCTCACTCCACCGAGTTTAGCAGTTTCATTCAACTATACACAGATGGACCCAAAACTGGTAATAAAGTTGGCACAGCTGTAGTATTACCAAATGCCGCCATCTCCAGACAGCTCCCACCAGAATGCAGTACTTATACCTCAGAGTGATATGGTATTCTACTAGCCCTAGAGAATATAAAGAAGCTTCGTACGCTAAATTCATCATATATACGGACTCGTTAAACGGCCTCCGTAGCCAAGTGAGCAGGAGCGGGAGTGCAGTAGCACACGCTCTTTGAGTAGACCGGGATTCAAGCCCCTGACTGCTGAATACGGTCGATCTGCCAACCCGTACTGGACCAGCGTGGCAGATTATGGTCCATTTCCCTCAGCATGAATTGTTGAGGCGGCTTCCACCCTGCAGTGGGTTGATAATGGCTGCACTTTACTTTTTTTTTTAAGTGCTGTTAACGTTCTACAGTGTAAATCCTTCCCTAGTCATCCTCTGATACAGAAAAGTTTAGCACACGTGGACAGCTCGTAATAATTTGCTGGATTCCTGGACACGTTGGAATCCTAGGAAACGAGCAGGCAGATTTAGCTGCTAAAATTGCTACAAATGTGATGCCATCTAATTTCAGGACACCTTATAGTGATCATAAGTCCTTTATCAAACAGACATATGAAGAAGTATGGACACGCATGTGGAAAGATCAGACAAATAATAACCTTTAATAAACAAGAGAAAACCTAAACAGTGGCAATCCAGCCTGAGACGAAACAGAAAGGAAGAAACTATTCTAGCCAGATTACGCACTGGTCATACTTTCCTCACTCATAGCTATCTACTAACAAACAGTGACCCTCCACAATGCAGTAATTGTTTATGCCCACTAACAGTAAAGCATATCATCATAGAATGCCCGCAATATCAAAAAGAACGGAAACAACTTTTATCTCTAATTTTCATAATTACAATCATTTAACACTACAGTGTGTCCTAGGAGAGCGAGAGAACATGGATGACATTTTTATTTTTCTACAATTTATTAATAAACATCACCTTATCTGAACCACTATCACCTGTAAGAAAAACGAAGAAAATATCAGGCAGTAATTAGTGCATTATAGCCCAAGTTGCTGATGCACCAATAAATCTAACAAACAACAACATATGTCACATTTCTTTGACGTAGGATGCCAACATAAGCAAAGATCGAGGTGAGCGCCTACACCACACGGAGGAATGCCGCCCCTCAGGGATACCAGGCAATACTAGATGGTAGTGGACATCGTCCGGTGCATTATAATTTTTCAATATAATTTTGCTTATCGGAGGCTTGAATTGGTGGAACGAATGTTTAGTTTTCAGAACAAAGTTTAGTCAACCCCCCTCCTCCCCCACATATCTTCCATCCTGTAATATTATATATACCTTTTGAGTTTATGATGGACATCATAGAAAGATCCAATATTCCTTAGATTTCGAGGGTACAGGTCTAAAATGATGTTCGCCGTCCGACCGCTAGATAGACAACCGAAGCGGAACCTATTGGTAACCCTAAGAAGTTTCCAGATCAGCTAGTCACGCAGTGTTTTCAACCTTTTATTAATAACGGCACCCCTAAGTAATTTATTTTATTTTGCGGCCCCCGTACTCAATTCTCTCTCTCTCTCTCTCTCTCTCTCTCTCTCTCTCTCTCTCTCTCTCTCTCTCTTCTCTGCCAGATGGCGAGGGAGAGAGTCCGAATAGTGTTTGCAAGGGGCATTGTCGAGGCCACATTTATATCAAGCAGTTAGGTTTATTCTTTCCATGTGTACGCCATATACAAAAATTACTGAATAGACTACGAATTGTCGAACTAATAGAAACAGACTTATTTGCGAAACGATCTGAACTTCCCAAACACTTACTCGTTCATATTTCACAAATATACGTCGTCACAGTTCTAATCTCAATGACGTCCATTTCCACTTAAAAAAAACAAACAATTGCATTATAGGGCCACCCAGATTTTCTCCCATATACCAATATACACCGTGCTGCCTCTTTATTAGCGTGTTGAGCCTCCTTTAGGCTTTAAAACAGCCTGAATTCGTCTAGGCATGGATTGAACAAGATGCTGAAAACGTTGTGCAGGAATGGAGTACCATGCAGACATGAGTGTATCACTCAGTTCCTCGAGATTCGACGGAGGTGTAGGCCAGCAGCGAACAGCCCTTTCCAGCTCATCCCGAAGATGTTCAATAGGATTGAGATCCACGGAGTGAGCGGGACACTGCAGCAAAGAAAAGTCAATGTCACGTTCCTGGAATAATCTCATAGTGATTCGGGCTTTGTGCACCGGCGCATTATCCTACTGGAAGTAACCATCTGACTGAGGATAAACTATCAACATGAATGAACGGATTCACTTGGTCAGCAACGATGTTTAGGTACGATGTGGCATTCAGACGTGAATCTATGGGTATCAATGGACCCAATGTGTGCCAAGAAAACATACCCCACACCATAACACTGCCCCCACTACCTTGCAGAGTAGTCGTCAGACATGACGGATCCATGGATTCATGTTGTTTTCGCAAAATTCTGAGCCTTCCATTAACATGATGCATCAGTAACTTCGACTCGTCACACCAAGCAACTGTTTTCCAGTGCTGGTGTTGCTGTGCCCACAGGAGGCGTGCTATCTTATTCTTAATTGATAATAATGGTACGCGATGTGACCGTCGGCTGTTGTAGCCCATTCGCGACAAAGTGCGACTAGTGGTCCGTTGCGATATTTTGTTCTGCGCACCAAGGTTGTATTCTGAGGTGATGCGCGACATTGTGGCCCGTCTGTTTGCTTGCACAATTCTAGCCATTCTTCTCTGACTTCTCTCATCAACAAGCGATTTTCTTCCACAGGAGTGCCGTTGAGAGGATGTTTCATGTTCGTTCCATCATTCTCGATAAAGCCTTGAAACTGTGGTGCGTGAAAGGTTTAGGAGAACTGCCGTTTCAGAGATGCTTTGTTCAGCACGTCTTTCACCTAATACCATGCCACTTTCGAAGTCCGTTAGATCACTCCTTTCCCCATTCTTGCTACCGTTTGTACGCTTAACTGATACTAGAAAGGTTATTCTGCTGCATTTATATCCACAACTGCGGTCATGTGACTTGCAACGTTGCGGGACAAACCATTTCTGTGCACAGCAGGGGTGTACCTAATAAAGTGGCAGCACAGTGTATATGTATTGTCTGTAAATTGCGTGTGTTCTATGGTCGATTTGCCTGTTTTGCTGGAAGAAAAAACCCCAGTTTCTGTGGAAAAAACCTTGCTATCTACGCCTGAGACCGACTAACTCAGCCAATAGTTAAAAAGCCTATTAAAGTTCCTTGCTTCTTTGACAGGAATCGAACCCAGTCCTTTTTCACCCAGTGTGGGAAGGACGGTTACGATACCACTGTGGTACAGGCGTAGACATATCTACTTACAGTATACCAAACCCCATGTACTTTATTTGACAGAATTTCAATTAGTTATTATTATTATTATCAGTTTGATTCAAGCACTGCTCATCTCGGTCGTCCGAATTATTCGCTGCATGGTTCCTTTCACTTCAAAAATGTTTTTTTTTTTTTTTTGTAGTTGTTGGCGCATCGGCCTCTGTGGCCATAATGCACCTCCCAAGGTTTTTTTTTTTTTTGCAGTCCTTTGATCCAAGCCCGAGGCGGGATTCGAATCCAAAAACGACACTGGTAGTTAACAAAAGAACACTAGAAATGACCCAAAGGACAATACTGCTATCAACAACGCGCGCTTGCAGCACGGTAAGTACTCCAGCATTGCAGGTACTTGCTGGAGCACTCCCTCTGGACCTGGTGGCAGTTCGGGCGGGGCTACTGTTTTTGCTGGCCAGGGGAGTGGCCGCTACCCACCAAGGATACACGACTGACCCGGCGGGCAACCTAAAACACAAAAAAATAGGCTACAGACCCACCTCCTAGATCTTTGGCAGAGAAGGTGGACAGGGACTACAAAAGGCGAAGTGACAAAAAGATTTCTGCCAGACCTCCGGAAAATATACCCAAAGCAGCCACTGTGGTACTTCCCAGGGTACCATATGACAACACTATTAACCGGACATGGACCCTACAAGGAGAAGCTGTTTGGCTTCGGACTCGTTGAGGACCCCAACTGCATATGTGGGGAAAGTGAAAGCTGGAGCCACATAGTCTATGATTGTCAACACTATGAAGACCTCAGAGGGCTACTAATAACAAGATTGAGATACTTCCCAAAAGGACTGGAGCACCACTTCCTGGACATTGAGGATGAATATAGGGCACTCTCCCAGTATGCGCAAGACCTATTCACCAGGAGAAAAACACTAAAGCTGTCTACAGCAATGTACACAGAGATTGAAAAAAATCGGCGCCAAATGTGATAAAAAATTTAAACTCTGCAGAGGACCAGCACTTGGACAAGAAGAGTGCTGATCACATGAAAAAGAAAAGCAAGGACGGGGCTCACCCCATGTGTGACAAAGCAGAACAGAACGCAGCACAGCTGCAAACAGCCTGATGGTGATCTGAAGAGGACACCCTAGCCCTCTTCACCTATTATTCCCACTTCCTTGGGGGGAGGGGACGTTTTTTGTTCCCTCTCCTCCACCCCTAAACTTCTACTCTGGTGGGGCATGCCTCACTGAAAACTGGGGCTATCTACTCTATTGGCCCCATATTTCTGTCTTTTCTCCCCAATCTCCAGTCTTCCTCCTCTCTCTACCTTCATCATAGCGAAAGCCCCACACGTCAAAACCTTAATATGATAAAATTACCTTACGCCCAAAACTCGGCCTAGCAAACCAAAGCGATATTACCCCTACGATAGTGAAGATTTTTCACTTATTCATATTTTTTCTTTATATATATATATATATATATATTTTTTTTTTTTTTAAATTAATTTATTTATTTATTTTTTATTTGTTTTTATTTTTATTTTATTTATTTGTTTTTATTATTTTTTTTTATTTTATTTATTTTATTTTATTATTTTTTTTATTTGTTTTTATTTTTATTTTATTTATTTGTTTTTATTATTATTTATTTTATTTTATTATTATTTTTTATTATTTTATATATATATATATATATATAATTTTTATTTTATTTTTTTTTTTTAAGGTCCTAGCCGCCGAAATCCCAGGAAATTAAGCGGCAGGACCTGCCAGAGTGAATCTACAGCTACTGGGTTCCTGGTCTGCCTCCACGGGGCGTAAGTGGGACAACGTTGGGCCTCAATAGGGGTACAATGACTAAATGACCAGATGAACAACGGTACAGAACACAACACATGAACAATTCCCACACAATTTTAAATCTCTGGCATTTCCCAGTGAACTGGTTCACCACAATGAAAGCAACGCAGAGATGGGGGAAACCCCTGGTGCCGTAAGACAACAACACACACTTACACCCGCGACCTTTGGGTTGCCCAGGCAGGCACTTTACCCACCCGGCTAGCCCGGTCGGCTCAAAAGTGGTACTTGTGGCTATGTCCGTTTCGATATTCCCTCTCAGAGATTTAGTAATTTGGAATCTGTCTTCAAATCTCTTTATCACATTCTGTCAAATTCATCTGTTGTCTCTGTCGTTCTCCCAACTCCACCAAGTCCTCGTGGGTAGCACATTTGGTAGGATCGCAGTCCTGCCAACATTGAATGGAAAAGACCTGAGTTCGAGTCCCGTCGATGCGAGTGAAATTTCTATGGAGCATTTTCGCAACGCGGTTTATTCGATCTCAGGCGGAGGTAGCATGGTTTTTTCTCCCAGGAACTTGGGTTTTTCGTCCAGCAAACAGAAAATCTAGCCCAGAACACGCACAATTTACAGACAATACACAATATGCAGCAATATGACCTTAGTCGCTTGTGCTCGTAAAACCCTACAACAACAATATCAGTAATCACTGGGAACTCTGACTTTCTCTCTTTGAAACTTGACTTTCTTCAATCCAATTTTCCTAACAGTAAGGTAAATTTCCTCGGTGATTTTAATATCTTGTTTGGGTAGAATTGTACACGCTTTCAGGTTTAATCCTAACTCGCAATTTTTTCTCAACATTGCCCTGTACTTTTTAACAAAGTCCTCAGATCTACTATTAATGTCATTAATGGCAACGTTTAGAACAATATCACCTTTAGTGTCCTTATAAGTTTATTTACTGTACAACGTAATCTTCTTTTGCCCCCTGGCACACATACTGTAGTTCAATTCCACCTATCCTTTTCGTGCAATATGGTTCCCGTTTTCCTTTAATCATGGCGGTTGCAGAGCACTTGTTCAATTTCGCTTTCTTGCAATGTGGCGGAGCATCTCTGCCAAGCCAGGCGTGTGTGGGCGGGTTACTTTAATTGGGTGTCTTGGCAGGATGAAATGGTTGTTTAGGCTGATGACTGATTTCATGTAGCAGTGCGAATGCTGGTGTGTTCTATGTGCTCTTAAACGTTGCGCAACTAATTGAGTTCAATAAAATGCTTGGTTGAATTCCTTGAGTTTTACAAAATCGTTTCATCAGAAGTGATAAGAATTCCCGGTGTGGAAGAGCGAGATCTTTACTGATTAACCGAATGATTGTCTGAACATTCATTAATAAAGGAACCTCTGAATGGCCTTCCCCACCTGTGTTGGGGTGGAGGAGGAGATTAATTGTTACTTGCAACGTTAGTTCTCTGGCTGAGGAGTCTGATTGCGATGCTTCCTTTGCTTTGTCATTTTTGCGTCGACGTTGATGTGCGCTAAGTTCAGTTTTCGTCTGGTGGGGTTGGGTGACTGCGGATCCTCTTGTGATGATAACCTTCTTAACTTTTTTTCTTCTACATTAGAATAAAAATTTCCGGAAGGCCTTAATTTTTGTAAAGTTCTTCAAGTAGCGGAAACTTCAATTTTGCTTATTATTCAATTCAATTTTGCAGTTTATTCAATTTTACTATTTAAACTTCAATTTTACTTCGCTATGCAATAAAAGTAACAAAACAACAAGAGACTCAACTTCTACACACATCGACCGAACTTTTATACGTCAATTGAATATATGGCATTAAAGATGATGAAATGTAAATAACCGCTGGGACACATCAAAGGAATAGGTGCCATGCTTGAACGCCTCCGAAAGAGACTCGATGTAAAAGAAGAAGGAAAAAAAAAAGCCAAAAAATAATCTGTTCGGTCAAAGCAGAGGCTGTGGTCCTCACCCCCCACCCAATAAAAATCCTCGGTGTGCTACTGTATAACCATCGTTCGAAAGTTAGTTGCTATTTAAGTTAAACACAAGTTTCACCCACCGGTAGAAATTTTAAAACAAAAAAGGCAGGTGTAAATAGCGATATATCTGATTTTTCAAAGGTAATTAAAAATTATTGTAAAAAGTGGAACCGAAATAAAATATCGTAAATAGCAGGCAAAGTAAATACCGAGGACGCGATACCGCATTTCCCTCTGTATGTGGCTCTGTCTTGACATGGGCAGGTCACGAACAAGCTCTATCAGATAAAGCCTGTAATTAAACCACAGCAGTCGAGTCTGCGCAGGAAACGGCGTGAGGAAATTGTTCTAGCTCGCCTCCGCATAGGACAGTCATCTTACTCACTCACTCATTCATTCCTGCTGAGGGCGGACGACTCTACTATGTGTGAGCAATGTGACACCTTTTTAACCATAAGACACTTTATCCGAGTGTCCACTTTACATTTACTGTATATCCTTTTATGCAGTCGTTTATATTTTTGTGCTTTTAGCCATCTGACTGAGTCTTATACACTCAGTCAGATTTTGTCCGACAATGTCAATTTGTCAGCTGTTTTTAGTTATTTATAATGTTTTAATATTTTTCACATATTTAAAAGTTACTGTTTTATTAATTTTTTCTACATATTTCTATTTCTGTACATCTTAACCCCTGGCTTGCAGCCGTGAAGGATATTGTGTACGGCGTGTGGTTTTTGTACGCAATAAAGAGTTCTTTATCGTAGTGACCTAATTCCTTAGGTCATAAAAAAGAGAGGATTGATATTTCAGTGACCTAATTCCTTAGGTAACTGAAATATCAATCCACTCCTTTTTATGACCTGGCTTTGGCCCATTATAGTCGCTTAGTCGCCGATGCGCCAATAAAACTATAAACAACAACAACAACAACAACAACAACAACATCCTGTGTACGTGTACACACACAATTTATTTAACGAAATCTTGATATATTTGCAATGCCTTAGGAACCGATAAATGAATGGGCTTCGGGGAGATTGTTTTGCTTTATTCTTAAATTTACTAGCAGTCGTTATATTTTTATTTTTTTCCTAAAATCGTATTTGAAATATTTTTCTTAACCAATCAGATTACAACCTATATAAGATGTTCTCTTACAGCCTGTATAAGATGTTCTGCTTTATTTGTGCAACTCAATGCAAGCAGATATTGAAACGCATCATCACTGCGAGAGTCGCTAAAACTCCAACGGGATATGCTGTTTGGAGTAATTGTTACTTGTTTTAGCTAATTTCCTGCTCTCAGAACTCCCTTTCCCTAATCTATTTAACATCGTTTGACAGCAGCGGGACAGTTCCTTATCTTAACACCCTTTCGCAGCCCCAGCGGGCTTGGTTGTCGGAAACTGCGGTTGTAGGATCTCTGTTATTTAACGGAAACTGGGGCTTCAAAGAAACCAGGAGAATGGACAACGGCCACCCGCACTGAACCGGCTCAGTGAAAGCATCAGATAATCGGCCTCAGACGCCCAAAGCAGAGAAGAGTGACAGTAATCTCCATTCTGCCGGTGTCTTCTCCTATTTCGTTGGTGTGTGGCAGACATCATCTTGACAACCCCTGCAGGATAAGAAGAAAACGGCTATTTTACATTTTGGAGGTTTTTGAACCGGAGAGGAAATAGTCGCATCATTCAAGTTATTTTAATGAGATTTGCATGTAAAGTTTTCAGCACTCATAATTAATGGCTGTTGTAGCCGAGTGGCAAATGCAATGGCATATCAAAGGCACGCTTTGACTGTGTCTTAAGCTCGCGTGACAGCTAAATACTGTGATGTTCTTTTGTTGTTTGTATGTCGTGAACTCCTCTGGCCGTATATACAGCCGATGTGGAATAAATATAAAAGGAACGTTTATTTTATTTTTTTACGCCACAAATCTGTAAACAGTCGAATAGGGTTGTAAACATCCTTTTGGATCATAAACAGATCCAAAAGGAGATTTTCGCCGTTGATACTTTTGGAAGAAGACGCTGTTGCAATTAGAGAAATGCAATTAAGATTATCTAAGCAGTTTATCTTAATCTGCTCAGTGGGATCAAACTTTCTTGTTCCTTTCCTGAAAAGGAATTAATCATTTTACATTCCTTCCTACATAATTTGAGGGTTAAATCGATTACAGTTCTTAATCCCATGTGCATCCATTAACCTGAATATGTGTCTGCCTATTCTTATTTATCTATTTTTTTTTTCTTTATTTTTCGTAGAGAAATCCATAACCATTTTTAAAATTCAAATAGCCATAGTTCCGTAGCCGTTCATATTTATATGAACCTCTTCCTATTTTCAGGTCATGAATCGATTCAACGTGTTATGAAACGCACGGCTTGTTATCACCAATATATCTTATGAAACGCCCTCTAGAAATATGTTTGCAATTTTAAAGCTTCGGTTAGTTAATTTTTCGAAAATCGATCGGTAGTCTTCACAAAAAGTTAAAATCAATATTACTATTATTAGCATTACTATTACTAATAATATTACTAATATTAGTATTAACTAGTGATGAAAGCACATTTTGATACTCTTATATGCAATTGATACTTTTGTATTCATTAAAGAGTTCATCTCCTTCTTAGCTGGCTAACTAAAAAAAAAAAATTCTCGTTATATATATATAATAGCAGGATGTTTCAAAAATGTAAATCTTGTAGAATTACGCGTTTTGTAGCAGAAATGTCGTCTGCGCCGGTAGCACAGTGGTATCGTCACCGTCCTTCCCACACCGTTTGGAAAAGGCCTGGGTTCGAATCCCGTCGATAACGCGAGGAACTTTAATGAGCTTTCTTCACTCCGTGGCTGAGTTAGTAGGTCTCAGGTGTAGATAGCAAGGTTTCCCCCCCCAGAAACTGGGGTTTTTCGTTCAGCAAACAGACAAATCGACCACAGAACACACGCAATTAACAGACATAAGACACAACACGGCAGATAAATTTAATTATTCGGGTGGCCTAAATATAATAGTTTGTTTTTTTTATAGCAGAAATGTTGGGAAAAAATAAATAAAATAAAACTACTTCTTCTTCTTGGATTTCTCCGTTGTATCAACAGTTATCCTCGATATATCTTTTTTTTTTTTTTTTAATTTAATTTTGTTCCTCGACTCTTTTCTGTCCTCCCATTCTTCAATTTCCTCTTTGCCATAGCTTTCCTCACTCCCTCCATCCATGTGCTTCTAGTTCTTCCTCTCCTTTTCCTTCTAGGGGGGGGGGGGGTATCCATTCCATTGCTTTTTTTAGGTAACCTCTCTTCCTCCATTCTCATAACATGTGCTTACCATTGTAATCTTTTTTTGTTCTATTTTGTCGATGTTTATTTGAGAGTCCATTGCTTTTCTTATGTCTTTCTAGTTCTCCTAACTCTTTCTAGTTTACATTTTCGTGGCTACAAGAAAAAAAAAAAAAAAGATATGGAATAGAAGCATTACGGCATATGCACTGTCCTCGGACATGTATTTGGGGATCATATCCCACGGAAGTAATGGTTAATGCCAGACGTCATATGACAGGTAGATGGCAGCGTTAGTCAAAATCAGGATGTAAGAAGCATGCGCGATCAGGGATGGACAAAAGAATAGGATGGTTTTACTGTACAAAAAGTGCAAAAGTTATCACATAGCAGATATGGTCATTCGTCGGATAGCAGAACAGCGAAGTTCGTCTTACAGCTATGGAAACACGCTTTATGGAAGAGCTGTCCAAAAATCTATTAGCGGCTGTTTCGTAGCAATGTAAGTCATGACTGTCCCGATGGAGAGAATTGGGCAGTAGAGACATGATATGGTGAAGAGTCATGCATGGTTTGGCCCCAAACGATAGTGCCAACCGATTTTCTCTGCGATTGTGCTCTTCACAAGTGACTTAGTATTATTTCAGTTTTAGTGTGATTCTCTCTTCAGTTCTTTCAATTGATTCTCTACTTAAAGGGTTCAAGTAAGAACTCAGAAAGTAAATCCAACATTCTTTTTATTTAATTTTATTATTATTATTATTATTTTTTTTTTTTTTTGGTATATACAAGCAGTGATCACGGAATTATGACAACCTACCTAATGCAGTGTTGGGCCAACGTTCACACGAATAACAACCTAGGCATGTATTCCCTCCACTAGATGTCTGAAAGGCAATATGTCGGTAGGGACCTGCAGCTATGATGCCTGTAAGGATTTCCACAGTGTCGGAATAGATTATGTTTGCTGCGGTGAGAAGAGGTGTAGGTATATTTTTGTTGTGGTAGCACCTGGAATGTTAGTTCAACTTCGCCTCGTATCACTGTGCAGGTACAGAACTCTGTAAAAGGCCAGGCATGTGGGCCTATCAATAGTGTTATATTTATGTAAATTGTACGTGTCGTGTGGAGTGCTGGCCACATGGCGAAATGCTAACGGTCTCAAAAGGGAACGAAACCCTACACCCACAACAGACAAGGGGAAAAACCCTGGAAGCCCAAGCCTGGAAACAAGGGAAGAAAAAAAAAAAAAAAACAATGTAAATGATCTCAAAATATCATACAAAGGCCAGTAAATATACAAAGTTAGCTTCCCTCCTTACCATTCCGATGTAACACAGATTGAACTCCAGACTTGGTTACCCACAAGCCTAGCCCCTACTCAACAAACTGTTGTAGGTGGAGACTACAATATGCCAGTCCCAAGACGTGTAAAAGCTCTACAAGACTTAACATTATCCTTGCATTCTTTAGACCTCAGGAGACAATCACACCACCAACGAGAGCAGGTCAAGCTTTAGACCTAGTATTCCACAATTTCCCCAACTGTAATAACATACCCAGCCCTTTCTCATTCTTATCAGATCACTCACCTATCACCTGTACCTTCTCCATACCAACGTTATCGGGAAAGAAAATTAGAAATTTCTATTCGGATACTCATTCTGATTCGATTTCTTTCTCCAAATTCCTGAAACCTGAAATAGTTATCAACCACTTCTCCACCATTTATTGGGATAATTTATCTTCTCTATCTGTTGAAGAGGCAATCCAGACTCTTGCTGAGCAGTTGAGACATATCGCCACCATCGGAGCATCTATACAAGTCAGAATTACTGAGAGAACCCAGCGGTTGTTCCATCCGGATATGAAAATTGCCTTTAGAAGTAAGCAAAGGGCATATAGAAAATGGAAATTGTTAAAATCGAGAAGCAATACAGACCACGAAACCTTTAAAAGAGAGAGAGCTCGTTTCCTTCGCTTCAAGAGAGGAGCACATCAACAGTATATATTATCCCAAATTACAAAATCCCGAAGAATTTTACCAAATTTCAATAACCATCTCAACATGGATGAAACGCTATTTGAGGAGTGGACTCGCATATCTTTCAATCATCAAGATGGGACCACTGAAATTTCAACTCTACCTAGTGTAAACCAGAAAACTCTTTCTGCCATGGATGATGTTATTATCACTAAGCAGCCGCCCATTGACGTGATAAATGGCCCGCCCAACAAAGCTACTAAGGGCCCTGACTGTATACCACTGTTTATAGTTAAGGTGTGCTCTGTGTACATTGTGGAGCTTCTCCTAAACATCTTCCAGAAGATTCTAAAGACAGGCACCATACCGGAAATCTTATAATGTCAAACCAGTTCCTAAAATTGGAAATCCCAAGACTCCTAAGGATTCTTGGGGTTTCCAATTAAAGGTTTTAAATTTAAGGATTAAAGATAGTTGAAAAACTCATACACCCATTGATTATTCAACAATGTTTTGCTCACCGACCATCCTACCGCCACACAGTCCTGCACCACAGGTCCACTACCTCTAATCTCCTCGGTACTCTCTTCAGAGCACAAAAAGCCTTGAATGACAGAGCCCAACTGGACATAATCTTCTTCGATATCAAATCTGCCTTCGATACTGTCTCCATTCCTACTCTTATAGGCATCTTAATAGAATAGTTCAAAGTATCTGACCAAATTGTCATGATTCTGAAGTACTTATTACAGCGGAGACACTTAATTATAGCCAATGGAACTCACCAGAAAACAGCCTATGCAACGAGGGGTGTACCTCAAAAAAAAAAAAAAAAAAAAAAATCAAATTATTATTTTAGGGTTGCCCGTAATTAAATACATTAACCCGTATTTGTGTCTGTAAATTGCATATGTTCTATGGTTGATTTTCCTGTTTTGCTGGACGAAAAAACCCCAGTTACTGGGGAGAAAAACCTTGCTATCTACGTCTGAGACCAACTAACTCAGCCACGGAGTGAAAAAAGTCCATTAAAGTTCCTCGCGTCATCGATGAGATTCGAACCCAGGCCTTTTCCACCCGGTGTGGGGAGGACGGTGACGATACCACTGTGCTACCCGCGCAGACGGGGTGTACCTCAAGGTGGGGTACACCCCCCTCGTTGTCGAAAACCCTCTTTGCAGTGCTACTTGAATCATTCCTCGCAAAAAATCCAAATTTTAGCTCCGCCGATGATCTAAAATTCTTTATCAATTCAAAAGACCCTAAACAGATACAAGAAATTAATAATGAAACCTCCAAGCAAATTCAAAAGTCAATTAACCTCCAAGTTAATTGACTTTTTACAGCGAGCTGAACTCCAACTAAACAATGACAAGTCAGCCCACATGATAATCACGAAGAGGAAGGTCAAGAATGACATACGAGTTACAGTTAATGATGAAACAGTCCCCAAAGTTTCATCTCATACTATCCTGGGACTAACGTGGGATGAAGACTTAAATTTCAAGGAACACTTCCTAAAGACAAAGAAGACGCATGCTGCTTTCTGGGCTATCCGCCAGGGGCTCGCAAGCTGTCACAACACCAAACTGATCGGACAATATATTAATAGCTGTTTCACACCTATACCACTATATGCCTCAGAAATCTGGTCCTCTGCATCTACCTCTCGATGTAATGAATTTCTGTCAATGGAATATTGGATTCTGCGGTGGCTGAACCGTCTGGGAGGGAACCCGTTCACCATCTCAAAATCCATTCTCCTAGTCTACCTAGGCATGACCTCCTGGAAGCTCACTGTCCTCAAAAAAAATCTGTTAACACCCACTAACCTGCTAACTCGCCAGATGCCCCATCAATAGAAGATATCATCGCACTAACAAAAGGAAGAAATAGAAGCCATTCCCAATTTAGGATGAAGCTATCAAACTTGGACTCCCTAAAAGGAATGTTCCCATGTAACACCATTGAACACTTCAACACCTTCTCCGTTGATCCGATAAAGTTTGAAGTCAATAAAACGTACAGATGCCAAATTATAGACTAAATCACCGGGATTTCTGTGAAAATTGAGCAGTTTTTATCAGAAATTTGTATAATATGAACAATTAAATGCAATAATATAACGAAAAATAAATAAATGTGTTATTTTTGTTGCTGAAGAAAAGATAAAGAAGTCAACCTGTGTATTTAACTCTTCAATTATTAAGATCTATGCTATTTAAAGGTGAATACAATTAAGTAAATGTATATATCTATTTAATAATTATTACAATACAATAATTATATTGCAAAGATCAGAAAATTTGAAAAAAGATCAGAAATTTCAAAATTTCTGTACAGCTTCCGAGCCCACTAGCTGTACAGGGAGTGAACCTTGAGTTAATAAACTGATAACAATAATAATGTATGATCAATACAATATAATACAACAGTAATTAATATTAACAACAATTAATTACAATAAGCTAATTTATCTTAAAATAGACGGTGGGTACCATGGATAAAGATTCTTTCAGATAAATTTCTCAAAATGTTTGGAGGACCGTAAAAATATACAATTCACGTACCCAAATCAAATGGATATATGCCTATGCAAAATGATAGACAACATGGCCCAATTAACAAGTATGTTAACAGGATTCTATATCATCTCAGAAGGAAATATAAGATTTGTTGGTCTAAAAATAGTTTGAACACTAAACTCTTAATATAAGAAAGGCACCTGGGGTGGATGGATCTATCCAATTATATTAAAGGAAGTAAGCAAACTCTTAGCCATAATTATTAGAGCTTCCTTGGACTCAGGGAAGGTACCCATGGACTGGAGATGTGCAAATGACCCCTATTCGCGAAGGAGGATCAAAGGGCAACACAAGTAATTACAGACCTGTTAGTTTAACGTCTGTTCCAGGGAAATTAACGAAGCACTGGTTAAAGAAGCACTGAAAAATCATCTAGACCAGACTTCAGTTATAGCTCGGACACAGCATGGTTTTGTTAAGGGGAAGTCTTGTCAGACCAATTTGATTGGATACTATGATGTGGTCACAAAGGAACTGGATTTTTTTTTTTTTTTTTTTTGGCTGATGCTGCACAAGCTTTCTTTCTGGCATCGGATGCCTATGCTAATGTTAACAATATTTTATTATTTTTTTATTTTATTTATTAACACACAACTGTATATACATTCTCAAGATATATTAATCAATTTATATTCAATATTTATATACAGATTTTTTATACATACTCTTATATATACTGTAGTCTTTCTGTACATTGATTGTGTGTGTCCTGATATGAAGGGTGGTTCCTAGACATAAGCCCATCTCCACCTTTTACTCCTGTGAAAGCTAAGAACGTCTGCAAAACAGGCCTGAAAAAAGAGCGTTATGTCAGGCCAATTCACCACCAGAGATTAACCAACATCTGGATCAACCATTCTCTATACGTGCTGTAATGCACAAATCCTGCACCTACCGAAAGTAGTGCTATACTGGTAGGTGCCAGCAATCCCGCCCCCAAGGCTGCCCAAACTTGGAGGCCAGCGAAAAAATAATAAAAATAATAAAAAATAAATAATAATAATAATAAAAAAATTTTTTTTAATCCTCCCTGCACTGCCACCACCAAGTCATCTGCATATGCAACTTTGATGAACTCTTCGCTATCCTCCGTGAGCCACTGGTCTAGCACTGCATTCCAAAAGAGAGGTCCCAAGACTGAACCCTGAGGGCATCCTCTTGAAACGGTAGTCGTGTATGATAAATGCTTTGCACATACTCTAATTTGTCGATCCTTAAAGTAAGATCTGAGGACTCTGAACAGGTAGTCATCACACTTTGCCAGTTGCAGTAACCTGAGAGCACTCTCCCACCAAAGGGAAGCGAAAGCGCCCTCAAAGTCAATAAAAACAGCAAGAACATATTTGCTGTTTGCCTCCTGAATGTAAGTCAGCAAGGTTGAGATTGCGTCCTCAGTGGAACGTCCTTTTTTGAATCCAAACTGGCAATCAGAGGAGAGTTTATGTTCTGTAAATAATTTAAAAATCCTTGGGGCAATCATCCTTTCAAATAATTTGCCAAGACTGGCCAATAAAGAGATTGGCCTGTATGCTCTGGGGTTTGTTTTTGGCTTTCCCGGTTTATGCAAGATTTTTAAGAGTGCAAGCTTCCATTCAAGAGGGAAAAGCCCTTCTAGCGAGCATTTATTAAATAAGTTCAATAAAATCTCAGGGAAGAATTCATAAAATTTTTCAATTACTTGATTCTCAATGAGGTCAATGCCAGGACATTTTTTATGGTTCAATGTAGCTACTGCAGCTCCTAGCTCAAGCATATTAAAAATGGCAGTTTCGGTTGTCCCCTTATATTCCCTATTAATGCATCTAATTTCCGCTTGATCAGGGCTGTCCATATACGGCAAGTTTTCCGGAAATAGGCTACCCACTATCCCTTCGACTGTAGATTCCCAGTCCGAAGTTTCTTGATTCTCTCTAATTATCGTGTTGTAAATTTCACCACACAAAAGTTTATTTCTTGAAAGCTTATAGATTATACCCCAAGGGTCAGCATTTCCTGTTTCCTTCACCAGACGTTGCCAACAATTTTGCCTGCTATCAGCAATTGCTTTATGGTACCTCTTCCTCAAGTCTCTGTAATCATTTTTCAAAGCCTGAGTGTCTGCGTCCGACAGATGCCTATTCCTTTGGTATGGTTTTCGTGCTTGTTGAGTTTGTTGTCTCAATTCAGCTAGTGCTGAAGACCACCATGGGACAGAAGTTCTTCCTGTCTGTTTTCTTTTCGTCGAGTAGGCCATCGCTTGATATAAATGATATTGAACCAGAAAAACATATTCTTTTGCTGTTAAGGTGTTAATGATTACTTTGTCATCTCCATTAAAAATTGTATTCAGATATTCACGAAACTTGGTCCAGTTCACCCTGTCCATCCGAAAACGCCTTAAATCCCTTATTGTTATATCCACTTGCCTATCCTCCGATAAAATCGAGAAGGTGATTGCTCGACGGTCACTATTAATTAGATACGGATTGACGTCCCAATTTTGCACCCTATCCACCAGTTTAATGGAGGTTAAAGTAGCATCTATATTAGATTCACCATTTGTCGTCGAGAATGTATATGGTTTATTTGGCAAGTTCTTTACACAGAGATTATGATCCAAGATCAGATCAACCAACTGCTCGCCTCGAGCATCAGAAAAGCCGCTGTTCCAAAGTGTAGACTTAGCGTTGAAATCAGCTGTAATTAGTAAGTTGTTAGCTGAAAATCTGCTACATACCCTGTCAAGTCTGTGTAAGGCTGGCTGAATATCTTCCGAGGGAGGAAAATACTGGGAAACCAGATAAAACGACTGGTCCCTGGAGGAAACAGGATACAAACTGTGGTAGCAGAACATTCACTTGAGATAGTTGTTATTACTAGTTCACTGTTAAAGATAATTATGGCGGCCTTGGGTCGATCGTCACTTGAGGCAATAATCCTTGCCGAAATTGGATATCCTATAACTTTATACGCTGAACCCCCTACCTGAGAAGAGTAATACGGTTCTTGCAAGCATACAATATCAAACCCCAGATCATCAGCAGCTTTCCTAATCTCGTCCGCCGTTGCACGAGATCTTTGCCCATTAATTTGAAGAATTTTTATTTCGCCGTATTGCAGGTTAACACTTGTTGAATCATTTACCGTTGTATTATTCATGTCTGGTTCTTCAGTCTGTCAATTTAAGATAGCTTTAAGATACTCAGGGCATTTATTATCCCTGACCAAGTGATTACAATCAGAAGAAGAACTCTTTATTGTATACAGAAGGCACATTGCTGTACACAACATCTTTCATAGCTACAAGCCAGGGGTTTACAGTATCGCCGAAGACACTGTTCACAATAAATAGGAGGCCCGGCTTTAACCTAAAAACGATTCTAGACGTTGTTTCACCTGGAGACAACGAGGAATGTGGTGCCATTCCTCCTCCTCCAACATCAGGGCTGAATAATAATCAACGTCTGCACATGTTTTTGATAGGGGTACCGTAACTAGGCAGAGGTACAGAGAACAGATCTTCGAGCCTAATGTCATACATTTTAGGCCCATTTTTACTTTTTCATGTATGGCAACCCCACTGCACATAAAGCTCAAGTGAAATTGAAACTGAAGATATCCGACTATTGCCGTGGCCAGCACAATCGATTGACTTAAACTCGATTGAACACTCGTAGGACGCCCTTGGTCATCGCTTTTCACAGCCTCTGTCACTTGATGAGCGCTGGTGGAAGAATGGGATTTGTCGTCACCACAGAATCTTATGAACATCCTTATATCCAGCATATTTCACCGCTGGCGAATGCCCCCTATACCTGTCCGAAGTTTCTCGCTGTCTCCTCATTCCATCGATATTCTAACATACATCACCACTATACCAAATTTGGTCCCGCTTCATCGCAAACTGCACGAGTTACACCACGTTTTCGATGTGTTCTGTTAATTTTGTCGAGCAGTGTAACAGACAATATAAAAAGTCCAATTATCATTAACGTTAATAGGAATTTATATCTTCCCAGAAGGGAACAACATAAAAAGTAAGACCCACAAAATAGTTTTTACACTACATTCTTAATAGATCGCTGTCTATACAAATAAATAACTTTTCTCTTGTATCCACTGAACCAAGCAGAGTGACTTCACATAATATAAAGTATTTTATAGCAGTAAATCGTTCCTCCGTAGTAAAGATAGAATATATGAGGTGGTATAATAGAACTCGTACCAAGTGTAGTAGTTGTTGAAGCAGGAGTTTAAATAATATCAGATAGCGCAATAATTTCTTATGATGATGCAGCAGTGGTCGATGAAATCATAGTTGTCGTAGGAACAGTTGAAGCTGTAGTTGTTGAAATGTCCACAGGACAGAAGTTGTATTTAGGTTGGAATTAAGAGAGACCTTACAGCAAAGACATTTGCTGTAAGGTCTCTCTGCGGAAATTTGCCTTTAGCCAGCGGGTGGTTAATTGCTGGAACAAACTTCCATCTGTCGTTGTGGAAGTTGATAGGTTAAATAAATTTAAGGAGGAACTGGGACAGGCATTTGGAGGGAATGGTGTGATTTTTTTTTTTTTTTTTTTTTGCTGATGCTGCATAAGCTCCTACACTTGCTTTCTTGCATCATGTGCCACTACTACTACTACTACATCATGGGCAAACAACTAACCTTTTATCGCTTGGTCACTGTTGGCACCGCTCCTGTCTCCACGTGGCAGGACTGTTAACATGAGTATAAATTCATGTTACCACTCAGGGCAAAAAGGAGCAAATATTGATCCCTTAATATCACCAACAGTAGAGCCTACGTGCTGACGTCAACATGAGACATCCCAAGCTAAAAGAATCAATAAGTTTACATTCCTTGTCAACCAAAACTCTTAGCAGCTTGTCTCCAATTCTTGTGCAGAAAAGCAGAGGCTGTAGCAGGTACTCCTATGCCCGACTAGTCAAAAATAAATAGTCAAACGACTTCGCTCAGGAGACCTTACAGAAACATTTAATCCCAATCATTCTAGACAACTCCTGAAGCAAATGACCTTTCTCAGCCTTCCCATTTCTGTAACCCCACGCAGAACTTTAAACACCTCAAAAGGGGGTAATTTCGAAATGGGACCTCCTTAATGTTTCCGAGGAAGAAATTTCTGAAAAACTTAAGACACAAAAAATGCGTCATCAGTGCCTAAAGAATAATAACCAAACAGAGGTGTCCTTATACCTACAAGAAACATTATCGTCACCTTCAACACTCCGAATCTTCCTGCATCAGTTAAAGCTGGCTACCTTTCCTGTAAGTAAGTTTCGACCATATATTCCAAATCCACGTAGATATTTTAAATTCCAGATATATGGTCATTCTTAAACAGCATGTCAAAGGTAAGGCCATTTGCCCCCATGTGTGGCTCACGGGACTACTCCCAAACTGAAGGTACGGAAGCAGCGCCAAAGTGTCCCAACTACCAGAGTGCTCACCCTACATATTCCAGAACTTGTACTTCAATATTTTCTTCTGAAATACAAGGTAGAGAAAAATGCCTCATACCAAAAAAGCACGAAAACAGATATTAAACGTGATGTATTCCAATGCAGTCATACATTACAATTCCTCCTAAATCATCCCTTGCTCAATGGGTCAGATCGATCCTCATTGATGGTGAGACACAAACAGCAACAAAGTCCAAGAGTACATCAAATTTTACTAATACCCATCCAAGCCACAACAAGACAATGCCCCAAGTCAGGAAAGTTAACAAAGAAGAAAGATGCAAATCTGGCACAGAAAAAACCAATCGATCGAACTATGGAAATTGATGAGAAGTCGGATAATGAAGATGCAATCTTCATTATCCGACCAATCTGATTCATCCCCTGAGCAAAGACTTCTTTGGTTATATAAACTCTAAACGGAAGTTTAGAGTTTATATATGTAAAGAATAGCTTATATCAACCATAGGCTTCTGTGTCGGCTGATAATTTATATGCATCCCATGCATTTTTCTTCTCTACCATGAGTCTCATTAGTTCATATAACATCCATTTGGGCCAAAACCTTGAAAGTTATTTCTTAGTTGATATGAAATCCCTAGTGGCTTCCAAGATTAATTGCGGGATACTTCCGGATCATTGGCAAAGAGAATGATCTCATCATCAATCGTAAGTGATTTAGGTAATCTCCATTTATCTTGAGTCCTTTATTGTCCCAATTTAGATTGCAAAAATTTCTTCTAAACGGGCAGGGAATAGTTTTGGGGAGATTGTACATCCCTGTTGGATGCCTTTTCTATATTGATCTGAACTTTATCATTGTTGACCATATTGACGCAGTCACCATTTCAGATATTCATTGGATTATATATTGATTGATGTAAGCTCTATCTATACCTTGGTTGATTAGGGCGTTGATTATTGCTTGTTTTGTGACTGAGTCCAATGGTTTTTCATGGTCGATGAATTTGGGATAGAGCTTCTGAAATAAGTCTATAATGGAAGATTGTATTCATTATGCACTCTTGCTGCACTGTTCGGATGTGATCTATTGTACTGAAGCCGCTTCTGAAACCTGCTTGCTCTTTGTATTGTGCCGCATCAAGCATTGTACCTATTCTTGAAAGTGAGTTTCTGAAGACCTTGTAGATAACTGGCAATCAGCTTATTGGTGGATAGTGTTTTAAATCTGCCTTGTCACCTTTGTTGTGCAATAGGATGGCTTCTGCATTTTTCCATGCTAAAGGTACTTTTTTAAGTAGCTGGCATTTTGAAAATAGTTTGGCTAGAACTTTAGATACTGGCTGGCCTCCAGCTTTCAACATTTCGACAGGGACTTTATCGGGTCCTGCTGTATTGCCATTTTTCATTGATTTGATAGCATCTTTTACTTTTGCCAAAATTCCCGTCACGGCCAACGGCCAGGGGTTCACATCAGAATAGATAATTAGTTAATAGATAATGCTCACATCAGAATAGATAATTAGTTAATAGATAATGCTCACATCAGAATAGATAATTAGTTAATAGATAATGCTCACATCAGAATAGATAATGGATAATTCACACTGTAAAATTAAAAATGTAAAATGTAAACATGCCATTACACTTCCTCACATTACGCAGTATTAACTATATTTACAAGTTACATCATACGGTTATATTTACAATAAAATTTACAATAAAAATATCTTATTTACAATTTTATTATTTAAAATTTTTATTTACAATAAAAATATCTAATATACATCAATGACACTTCTCTGTCAAACGAATTTTGTCGTGGCACAGGAGAGCTTGGCAGATGGCGGAGGGCGCACGAACTTCTTATTCGATTCTGGGATTGGAGCGAGCTGCTAACACTTCTTTCCTGTCGGTTTTATTGCTGCAAAACGTATGCATGTCAGCATCGAGGTGCTGTACTTCAGGTAGCATTTGATTTGGGAGGACGCTGTCTGAGATATGAAGCCTCCGATTCCTCGAGCAGAGCATCGGTGTTGATCGAAGTTCTGGCTTGGGTATTTGCCAGTAATACGAATCCCAAATGGACGGTGTTGAGATCTGACCGTGATCATTTTAACTGTAGCTATCAGTCGTTGTATTTCCATGATATTAGGCAGTCGCTGCATCCCCAGTGAAGTAGCTAAGGCTGTAGTTCTGTCCTGTGGTGGGAGACAAGTTTTCCGGTTAGCCCATTTAAGTAGCCAGAATTCTGCAGCGAGGATTGGTTTCTTCGTTGTAGTAGTTGCTGATGCCCACACTTCAGCAGCATAGAGGAGTAGAGAATAGATTATTGTTCTGATGAATTTCTTAATTAAAGGAGGCTGCTTAACATAAATTATTTGTTGTTTAGCTAGCCATCGGAGAGAGGTTGCTCTGGAAGTAAGCTTGTCTACATGAGCGTGAAATCGGAGTTTTGGGTCAAATACTATTCCTAAATCCGCATGTGTAGGAGTGGCAGATATTACAATTCCATCGAGTGTTGGGGCTATTATTGTAGGGATTGGTCTGAGAGAGAGAACACCATTAGTTTTGTTTTTTGTGGGTTGATCGAGGATCCATACTGTTTGAGGTAAGAGGCGACGTTGATGAGACTATCATTAATGCTTGCTGTAGCTTCAAGGTGATTGTTCGAAGCAATACGCGTTAGAATTTTTATATCATCTGCATAGGTGATGGTTTTCTCATTGTCACGGACAAGAGGCGCAATGATAACTGTAAATAATAAGCCAGATATGACTCCTCCTTGCGGAACGCCAGCAGAAATTGCCTTCTTGTGCGATTGTCCATAGGCATCAACTTGTAGTACTCTATCATAGAGGAGTGATGCTACGAACCAGAGGGTATTACCTTGGATTAGATAGTGGTCTTCCAGTAAGCGGATGAGCGTCGACACGTTGATGGCGTCAAAGGCAGCTTCAATATTCAGGTACGTGATTGCGAGTTCCTCTTGCTGTGGTTGCAAGGAGGTTCGTCACTGTGGATCGGTTTCGGATTGCGTAGTGGATCTGTGGCGGCTTATCTCCAAGAATCCGATTCATTAAGGTGGGCAGCATCTGGTTGTGTAAGTCAGAGTAATAAAGTAAGAATTATAGGATGTAAGAAAAATTAAAACGGAGTTTCAAAAGTGGTGGAAGCTCGTGCTTCGGGTGCGTCCCTATCGGAAGTAGCATGTCTTGTTGGTTGCTCACTGTGCACACTGGTTAAGGTGTACAAAGAATGGTGTCGAACGGGTCAAACAATATCCCGCAGACATATTAATTTCAATACCAACTTACGAAGGTAGCAGATTAGTTGCTGATATTGCTCAGAAGCGAGTGATTGTTGTTATTTAGTTTTAGGAGCATTAGGGACTGAGGCCATATTGCTCTATAATACTATAGTATTATAGAGCAATATGTATCTACACCGATATTATATCCATATAATATCGGTGTAGATACACCATAGATAACTCTTAAGAAACTACGATGATAATGTGGGAGGCATCATTTGCTCTGTATCTCATATTGCGCTCTTCCTTCACAACGTGTTGCCATGGTATTGCATTACCTAGAGTAAGTAACACTTAACTAATAGAGAAATCTATTTTTACTAATTCTCAGTGAGTAGCACCACCCAGACGGCACCGTTTCAAAGCTATTGGCCTATCATCGGCGAGTGGGCAAGTACCCTGGTATTGCAGACATGACAACCCAGTTGTGAAGATAATCACACAATATGAAAGATGCCAAAAGGTTGGCATCTTTCATATTGTGTGATTATCTTCACTTAGTAAGTTCAGAGGTAAATTTTTGCTTTCGGAACATGAGAAGTTTATCTTGTTCGATGTCAGTTGAAACATGATTATCAAATGATAATGAGTTGTCTCTTTTAGCGTCAAGTTTTAATTTTTGAGTGTTCAGCGTAATAGGCTGAATATGAGAGATTGAATTTGGATTAATACGAATAATGCTATTTTGATTGTTAATGTTTTATTTTTCTTCGTTTGAGGGTGTGGCATTGTGTAGTGGAGGGGTAAAGTGGTAAATGGCCTCTAAACGTTTGCTATTCGCAGTAAGTGATGAATTTATTGTTTTGATGAATCCAGTTGCTATATAGTAAATGTTCGTTTTAACGGTTTTCAGTAGAATCGAATAGTATCCACTAAACACACCGACTCTTTGTCCGTACGGGACCATGTGACATAACACTGTCTCTCTCTCTCTTGTTTTTTTTTTTTTTTTTTTTTTTTTTGTTCTTCTGCGAAAAGATCCTTCCATGTTTCAAAATGCGCAGATACTTTCTTCCTGTTTAAAAATGGCAGAGATTCTTGTCGAAAACACTAAAGCCAAAATAAATAAATTTATTACTTTATTTATGTATGGTTAATTTATTAACATTTTTTAAGGAGTATGAAGGACTTTGTTTATGCATGGGTAATGCGCGCGCGCACACACACACATCATTTCTGCTACCCAGGTAGTTTTAATGCATATTTTTCATTATATCTCATATTGTGAATACCTTCACAATGAAATTTTGAATTTCATTCTGTTCTTACAGCAAGTCACGATTGAACCCATCGGTCAAATCGTGTAGTTAAAACGTGATTGCAAGCCACTTCAAAATAGTTAAATCTCTATTATTTGGTTTCGAATTCCAGTCAGTCGCTAAATTCAGCTTGCCAACATTTCATGTGCAGTATGTGCGTTCCATTCCAGACTATCTTATATCGAAGTTATATTTGCGACAATTGTAAAAGTCAGAAACAAGGATTATGCGCCTCCATCGTCAGCGATTCAATCATTCAGCCACTACGAGAATGTCACTGGATCATGCAGCATGTGTGGAAACATCGGGTGGTGACAAGTGAGCTCAGTAGTTTAACTAAATTTGCATATACACATCTTAATGTTTTTTTTTTTTTTTTTAAGGGGCGATGTAAGAATTTAAATTTGCATCTGTTTTGGATTTGTGAAAATCCCAATCTAAAGAGTGGGCGCATCATAGAACCAACCTTTTCGACAGCGCCAATCTGGTGAGGTGTTATGTGAGCATGGGTGTCTAAGGCCTCTTGAAAGGGGGGGGGGGAACTCCATGGGCCGAGGTTTCAGATGTTTGTTTCCGAGATCATACCTCACAACGTTTTCATAGCCAGTAACATCCGGCTGTTTAATATCAGTGAAGTAAGCCGAACGATGCCTAAATCATCTGAAATATGAGAAGACCTCTGGTATAGAGGAAATTCTGCCGAGTAAATAAGCACGTTTAGTTGATGTAACTTTCGGCATCGTCACAACTTAACTAAATGAAACACAACCGCACTGCTCGACAAATCCGAAAGTAACTGACAGAAGTACGCTGGTGTGAAAAACTTAAGGACCAACACTATTTCTAAAGTTTACAACTACAAAATCTTTACTTAAGGTACTCTTTACTAATGAGAGTAGATTCAGTCTCAGCAGCGATTCTCGACGTCAGCTAATCCTTTGGTATGCCTTTCCCATATCCATGCCAATCCTATGAGAAGCTACAGGTGAAACCTTAAGTGCTTGCCTGGCAACCCAAAGGTCGCGGGTTCGATTCCCGCCTCGGGCTTGGATCAAAGTACTGCAAAAACCTTGGGAGGTGCATTATGGCCACAGAAGCCTATGCGCCAACAACTACCAAAAAAAAAAAAAAAAAAGGTGAAACCTGACTGGTTCTTAAATTTTGCAGACTAGTGTAATTACTTTAACGAGTTGTTCAACTCTCGAAAACTAAAAACACGATTTGAAATCTAGTTAAATATCCTTGTAGCGCTCTGAAAGGGCAACAATTTTGGTGCTTACTGTTTTTGTCTAACATTTATAGTTTTCAAGATATTATGAAAACAAACTTGAAAATGCTCGAAACTTTCAACTCTCAACTTTTTATCCCATTACTCGGGAACCGTAAGAGCTACATCAAAACTATTTATAGGTGTAAAAACTACGTTTCCTACTGAACAATTTTGTCGCTTGCATTTATCTATCATAGTTATGTCTATCTATCATAGTTTAGAAGTTTTTGAGAGTGAAATTAATCAAGGCGCAGCGGTAATTGACTAAAATGTGAACTTTTTAGTTTTTCGAAAAAAAATATGATATTAATTATCAAAATTTCAAATTTTTTCTCGCATATTCGTCGACGGCATTATATATCCGACAAAATAAGTATAAATTATTTATACTATCGTCTGTTAGTTTCGGGGATATAACAGCAGTTAGACGTTTCACTTTTCGTTACAGCCTGAGCGCCGTAGGATACCCCAAGCATAGACGTTATTCATGTCAAAAAAAAAAAAAAGATTGTAAACAGCGTAATTTTCTCGCTTAGCTCTGTTATTGCCTTGCAGAATGCAAATACAAGAAACACATCTGGTTCTATAATAGGTGCAATATTCATTATCAAAGCTATTGCAAAGAAATCACAATACGGGTGATTTCTTTGCAATAGCTTTTAACGCTGATAACTCGTTCTTAACGCTGATAATCCGTTCTGGAAAAACAGAGCGCTAAGTGAATCAGCACTAAAAGGGCAATGCAATCCCGTAAAGTAACACGTGTGTTTGTGAGTCGCGGTGGCACTCACTAATAATAAACGGTAGCGAAAAGACGCCAATGTCGTTCAAAATGTTTAATATTAAAAATCTGTACATATAAAATATTCTCCATTACATACATATATAATTATGGGGAAAGTTACTACATCACGTATCAAAATTAAACTTAAAATGCCAATTAAAATCATAAATCTATTAATCCGATGGCCCTGGGCTGTCGAGTATTCGTATCTTTCGTCAATTATGGGTTATACTTTGGCTCTCTTCCTAGTAAAGTAAAAGGGGTTTTACTTTAAAATCTCCCGCAACTTCACCACTCAACAATAAAGTCAACCGATCCTTCGCCCCTTTGAAGCTTGGCATGTTTTTTTCTTCTTTCGATATGAAACTTCTTTTAAACATTCGTTTCCAAAAAAAGTCCTGTTTCATCTATGTTAAAAACTTGTTGAGAAGTATAACACCTCTCTTCGATAATTTTTAAGTTCTTTTTTTGAAAGTTTCGGCTCCTTCTTGATCTGCACTTACGGCTTCTCCCGGAATTTTAAATCTATCGAACCAGCCCTTACTAACTTTAAATGCTTCCACTTTTTTTTTTTTTTTTTTTTCTTAAGGTAAGCTTTCTTCTGATCGGAATTAACGGAATTGTGCGTTGGATGTTATCTTCAATAATTATCTTATTTAGAGGCGTCTCCATTTCAATTTAGTTGCTTGCAATGGAACAGCTGTCTTGCACGCTGCTAAAATTAATTCTTTATTTTTTATAATTGTTCTTACAATCGAATCTGCCAGTCCTAAATGATTGCACACATCCACTTGTCATTGAACGGAATTCGTTCGCTTCAAAACGTATAATTTAATTTTCAGTTTTCGAAAATTTAATTATACAGTCTTTTTCTTACCTTAGTAGGTTTCTAACCTTGTCCAGACGTTGTTGCTTTTTAATTCTTATCTGCCATTATTCATCTTCGAAATGTAACTGCGTTGCATTAATTATTATACAATGTTCCAGTAAACTGTCCGTTACATAACGCTGTTCTGAGTGATGACTACTAGACTTCGGATAAATGCGTATAACGCAAATATTACAAGCAATATACTTGATCACCGTTTAAAATGTTGATCTCGGAATTACGTAACAAGCCACCATATTGCAATTAGATTAGCGTGGGGAAGAAAATTTCACTGAGCGTGGGAAACTTTTTAATGCTGTTTTGCTATTCATTTTCAACCTATCGGCTACATCAGATGAAACGTTTTCATTAAATAAACATGAAAAAAATGTAATCTGGTTATTGTTAGTGCATCGGCTTCTGTGGCCATAATGCATCTCCCAAAGTTTTTGCATTTTACTCTGATCCAAGCCCAAGGCGGGATTCGAACCCGCAACCTTTGGGTTGCCAGGCAGGCACTTTACCCACCTGGCTAGCCCGGTCGGGGTGTAGGCTGGTAAAATAGCGTTATAGTGAGCTGTGACACCGTTAGAGTGAGATATGGGTTATAATATAATAACTGCGTTAGTATACGAATCAGTGTAGAGCGTAATCTGCGTAATAACGAGGGCCGGCTGTATCACAGTCTGCTGGATCCAGTTATTCCTGTGGCCACGCAGGAATAACTGGAAAGGAAAGAGCACAAAAAGCAGCAAGAGAAGCTGATTAGGCCTTTCACTCAATACCATATACAGACTAGTCCTTAATTCACCGAAGCAATTGAAAACAATAGGAAAGGCAAGATAAGGCCAACAGCAAACTTCATGTAATTAAACAAAACACTTCTACCATGGCCTATTAGCTTCCGATCGAACAGACGCGAAGACTCTTGCTGCATTGCGAACTGGGCAAACACAAATGACTCACTCTTACCTACTCAAGGTAAGAGAGTCATATTACCCTCCTCAATGCCGAAACTGTAAAGTTCTGTTAACTGTACATCACTTAATGGTGAAATGTCTAAGATTTAATAGATAATGTCTAAGGGCCTTTCACACAATAATGAATGTGCCTAACAACCTAATGATTAAAACAATTTTAGATGACCGGAGTAGTAATGGGATAGGATACTAACCAATTTCGCAGGGACGGGTCCACAAGAGGATGCGGGTCCCAACAATATGAACCAATTATGCAGAGATGGAGGCGGGAAATAAAAAACTTGTTTTTCTCTCGATAGATGGCGTTAGTTGTAATTTCAGAATTTAATTTTCAATTTATTATTTGGACCGGGTACGAACTGCGATCATTATGTGTGGTGAGCGGAGACGTTTCCTCATGACTGTGCAGGTTCCCCCGTTAGTTTCTGATTACATGTAATCAGAATTAATGGAGGCACTAGTTAAAGAAGCACTGCAGGATCATTTAGACAAGACTTCAGTTATAGCTCGGACACAGCATGGTTTTGTTAAGGGGAAGTATTGCCTGACCAATTTAATTGGATACTATGATGCAGTCACAAAAGAACTGGATGCAGGGAATAACTTTTATATTATATACTTAGAAAGGCTTTTGATACTATTGCACATGAAAGAGTGCTGCACAAATTTGAGCAGTGTGGCATTGGAGGCAAGTTGCTGCTATGGATGGAGGGGTGGTTGAGGGGGAGAGACAGAGAGCGGTAATCAATGGACACTGCTCATCGTGGACTAATGTTATTAGTGGAGTCCCTCACGGTTCAGTTTTGGGTCCATTATTGTTTTCTGTATTTATAAATAATATTCATGATGGTATATCAAGCTTAATGTCCCAGTCTGCAGACGATTCAAAGGTTGGCAGGGTTAAGGACACTACTGCCGCTATGCTGCTACAACAGGATCTGGAAAGGTTGAGCAGATGGGCTGAGAGGTGGCAAATGAAGTTTAACATTGACAAATGTAAAGTACAACATATGAGAAACAGCCCCAGAGCAACATATCAACTCTGTGGTACCACACTAACGGTGGTAGAGAATGAAAAGGACCTGGGGGTAATTGTGCAGGCAGATATGAAGTTCTCTGAGCAGTGCAGACGGGCTGCAAGACTAGCTCATGGAGTATTGTCAATGATATACAGGAATTTTTCCAGCAGGGATAAGGAGGTGATTATTCCATTGTATAAGGCGATGGTCAGGCCACACCTAGAGTACTGTATACAGGTTTGGAGGCCTCATTTCAAGAAGGATGTAGAGCTGCTGGAACGAGTACAGAGAAGGGCTACAAGAGTAGTGAATGGAACAAAGGGGTGCTCTTACGAAGAAAGGCTTAAGTTTTGCCAATTACAGTGTCTGGAAACTAGGCACCAGCGAGGTGATCTGATAGAGGTGTACAAAGCCTTGAATGGTTTTAGCATGCTTAATGCTGATGGGTTTTAGCATGCTTAATGCTGATGGGTTTTAGCATGCTTAATGCTGCTCAGAATAATCACCTGAGAGGGCATAAATTCAAATTGAAGAAAGACAGATGTAGGACAGATGTGCGGAAATTTGCCTTTAGCCAGCGGGTAATTGGTTGGTGGAACAGACTTCCATCCCTTGTTGTGGAAGTTGATAGCCTAAATAAGTTTAAGGGTCAGCTGGACAGGTATTTCCAACGAACGGAGGAGTGAAGTGGAAAATTTTTTTTTTTTTTTTTTTTTTGGCTGATGCTGAATAAGCTTGCTTTCTTGCATCATATGCTTCTACTAATGCTAATGCTGAAGACTACATCAAATCTGAATGTATCGATTGTGACATAATATGAATTTTTGTGCATAGTTTTAACGTTACGTGGCATTGCATTGTGGGTTTTAATGTGGAAGGTATATTTTTGAGTGCTTGTTGTGCGGGGGAGGGCAGCCCGCTCCGCGTCTGCGCTGCAGGCGCCTCACCTTGTGTGCGGTATGAAAAACCATGCGGGATGAAAAAAAAAAATTTCCTGAAAGATAAAAAATTCCTTGCTTTTCCATCTGTTGTTGAGACCTGAACATAAAATTATTTGTATTCTTAAAGTTTTTTTTTTTCTTCCAAAGTTCCACCTGATCTTGAAAATATGAAAAATTAAACCGAAGTTTTGTCAGTTTAATCTATAATGTTGGTTTGTAAATATATTCCAAAGTAAAATTAAACTGCTGTTAAAAGGTTATTACTTGTTCTTGAAAAGCTAAAAATTAAACCTATGTGCTGCCTTGAAGTCTTGTATAGTTTATCTGGAATGATTGTTATTTTCTCAAACCTCTGTATATGTACTTAATGTGTGATTCTTAAGTATTAGAGAGAAAAATAATCTTTTACATTGGTGTGCAAAACTTAAGGACCAACACTATTTCTAAAGGTTCCAACCACAAAATCAAACGCAGCTAGTGATTTGCATGACTGTGACTGTTCAGTAGAAAGCTGGTGCACATGGAAAAAATTCAATCGTGATGAGAGGGCTCATGTAAACAGATAAAGGCAGCAGTTCAGCAGTTATGTGCAAATTAACGACTGGTGAGCACGATTGTAACAGACGTTCGATTGGTTTCATACAGTGCTACAGACAACGAAATGGCCAGTAGACAACATCTGGATGACTTTACGCAGGGTGGAATAATTCGAAAGTAGGTCGAAGTGCGAGGAGTGTGACTGCAGAGTTCGGTATCGCTCATAGCATTGTCTCACGTGAGTGGTCGGCCTTCAGAACGACAGGTACAGCTGTTCGAAGGACCAGTGGTTGTTGTCTACGAAAAACAACGTCCAATGATGACTGCTATATACTCCTACAGGCCAAGAGAGACTGACACCAGACACCAGGATCCATTGCAAACCAGCTGCACAGGACGCAGAATATCGCGGTTTACTGTGGCCAGGCAACTCCACAAAGGTGGACTGTTTGCCCGACGGCCAGTACGCTGTGTCCCTTTAACACCTGCCCATCGGAGACACCGTTTATCGTGGTGCATTGAACACAAGGACTGGACAGCAGCGCAATTGGGTAAGGTACGCTTTACTGATGACAGTAGATTCAGTCTCAGCAGCGATTCTGCATATCAGCTAATCTGGCGAGAGGTTGGCTCACGGTATCAACCCGCAAACATCACTGAAAGGGATTGATATGGCGGTCGAGGGGTTCTCGTCTGGGGAGGCATTATCTTGGTTGATGTATACAACTCCAGATACTGGAAGGCGATATTTTAACCGGTGCACGCTACTGTACTCAGGTAATACTTCCCAATGTGCGTCTTTTCCGAGGTGCCATTGACCCCATGTTCGTGTTTATGGACGATAACGCCACACCCCATTGCAGCTGTTGATATGCCTTTCGAAGTGAGAACATTGTTCGGATGGATTGGCCTGCCCGTTTACCGATCTAAATCCCATCGAACACACATGGGATACTCGGGGGAGATGCCCAGCGACACGTCCACACCAACCAGAAAATGTTCACCAGCTGAAGATGGCAATGACAGAGGAACAGACGATGTTACCGCAAGAACTTATCAACAACATTGTTCTAAATATGGACAGGGGGTGCAAAGTCTGCATCGACATTAGGGGTGGCCTTATCTCCTACTGAGGACCACCTCTACCCTTTGTCCCATCTTTGGCAGTGATGCATCTGTATCCTGGCAGCCATTGCTGTGTCGCTCTGTACCGTTTTGTTTTGGTTCTTTTGTCGGTGTTGTTTCCTTCGTCCTTTCTGTACCTCACGAGGTTCCTTTGGTATGCTTTTCCCATATCCAGGCCACTCCTATGAGAAGCTACAGGTGAAAACCTGGCTGGTCCTTAAGTTTTGAACACAAGGGTAAGAGTTTAATTTTAAATCTTAACTTGGAATAGATTTCACACATTAAGTATATATACAGAGATTTGAGAAAATAACAATCATTGCAGATAAACTAGACAAGACTTCAAGGAAACACATAGGTTTAATTTTCAGATTTAGAAGATTTAGGTATGAACCTTTTAACAGCAGTTTAATTTTACTTTGAAATAGATTTTACAAACCAACATTACAATTTAAACTGACAAAACTTCAAGGAAACACACATGTTTTAATTTTTCAGGTTTTCAAGAACAGGGGAACTTCGAAGAAAAAAAACTTTTAAGGATAGAGATAATTTTATTTTCAGGTCTCAACAACAGATGGTTGTTGTTTTGCTGTTTAGCAATAAATTTTTTATCTTTTAGGAAAAAAAAAAAATTTCTTTTTCATTCCACATGGATTTTCATCTCGCAGACGTGCTGCTTATGCAACAAAGACGCGTTGTATGGGGCCACCTGGTGGCGGCGGGTAACCCCACACAACATAAAAACTCCAAAATAGACCTTCCCCATTAAGCCCCATAATGCGATGCCACATAATTAACGTTAAATTTATTCACAAAAATTCACTATGACGTTACAATCGATACATTCAAAGACTACATCTAACCTGAAGCTAACGTGGGAATCCGCACAGTCGCGAGGAAACGTCTCCACACACAGCGATCGCAGTTCGCTCCCCGGCCCAAATAATAAATTGAAAATCAAATTCTGAAATTACAACTAACGCCATCCTTCGAGAGAAAAACAAATCTTTTTATTTCCCGCCTAACCAGAATTCGCTCCGTTCCTGCAAAATCGGTTCATATTGTTGTGACCCGCATGCTCCTGGGGGCCCGTTCTAGCGAAATCGGTTAGTCCCATTACTACTGACCGGACAAATATTAACGACTTGTTCTTTTTTCTTAAGTTAATTGGATACTCACAAAACACATAAAATTAATAGATCACCATTTATGAAGAATATAAAGCACAATTTCGGCTTTCTTCTAAAACACATCAAGAAAGTGAAAATTGTTGATATTGTAAAACTCTCTTACCTAAGCTAGGCGATTTATAGCCTAAGCTGCTGTTGCGCCAATAGCTCTTAAACGACAACGTTCATTTGTATCTATAAGTGCCTCCAGGAATTGCACTCTTTATCGTTGCGTCCCCATACCATTTTAGCCAGACCTTGGGACCCCCCTTCGCTCTTAGAACTGTAAAGTGGGTATTGGCGATACATCTGAAAGTTCCATTCAAAGGTGTCTATTTAGTTATTAAATTTTAATAACTATAAGAACGCCTTTGAAAACCATATTCAGCAGACCAGTGATCTAGTTTATTTTAGTCCACTGTCAGCAGAATTGTGAACCTTGTTACATCGGGAACGCTGCTGTTAAATACGACAGTGTCAAACATCTGAGCTGACTACTGTATTACCAATTCAGTTTTCGCACGAAGTATTCCAGTACCGAACTCACCCAGCAGCCCTCTGTTGGCTAAAATCCAGATGAATTTTAATTTAGTTTACAAGTTGCTCAGACTTATATGAGGCTTTAACCATTGAATGATTTTAATATTTTTATTATGAAGTTATCCCATCTTCTCGCCAATATGACCCTCAAGTCACATTAAATTTCCAATTTGCGCACTTCATATGCATCTTGGTAACTAAATTAACTTTAAATAAATAATGTCTTGTTTGTACTCGTGGTATTTGAAGCAAGTCATGATGCTCCGCGAAGGTCCAGTGTTAGTTATCTTTGCATTTCCACGTATTTTAATATGGATTAATGAACAAATATTAGTAATAGTAATATTTCTTCATTACCTAAACCTAAAATATTAGTAATAGTAATATTGGTAAAGGACGCATGAAAGAATGCTTAATGAAAAAAATCCCATTACACCTATCCATCCCCTCCAGTAGTTCAAGGGATGGAATCTTGTTCCAACAAAAAACCACCCACTGGATGAAGGAAAACTGCTGTGCATCTATTCTGGAACCATTATTCCTCAATTTGAATTCATACCACCTCATGTGTGTATGTGTGTTCATTGTCTAACAGCCACACGGGTATCCCCCATCTCCGCGTTGTGTACTGTTTTTGAAGGCCAGAGATTTAAAAAGTGTAAGGTATATGTTTACGTTGTATTGTTCCTCTGACCTTTTAGCCGTTGGGCCCTAGTGGGACCCCCCCCCTCGTTGTTTACACTTTTCCCCCGTTGAGGCAGGTCAGGCATAGAGGGATCGCATTAAAAGTAAGTACTCTGGCAGGCCCTGCCACCTAATCTCCTAAGATTTCTGGCATAAAAAAAAGCGTATATTCAGAACACTGAAGAAGGGGGGGAACAGATAGAAGTATGGGGATGATAGGGAAGGCAACCCCAGAAAGGTCAATAGACACTGACACCACCAGGAGAAAAGTGTGTGGCAGGGAGGGGAAGGGTTTAAAGTGAACCGAGTTAGGACAAGCGGTTCAGAATGCCAGGTGGCCAAGAATGGCAATTGACATCTAGCGGCATGCTGGCGGCATTGTCAGTCTTCATCTAGGAGGTTGTGTTACTGGTCACATCCGTGAAAGAGTCAAGCCAGTAATATCCGAAACTTTCGTCTTTCGTAGGTTGTCTTAACTCGTGGGTTGGCTCTATTCATAGGTTTTGGAACATTTTCGGTGGTTGTTCCTGGGCAAGTTGTTCTTGACTTGATGGTTTTCTTTGGTGGGTAACATATTCGGAGCATGGATGGTGGTTCACACCAATGATACTAATGCCGGTCAAGTTTTCCTGCCTTATTCCAGTACCTTCAGGGTCCTGGGGTTCGATGAGTTGAGAGGGTTATCACGTTGCTGCGATTAGCTGTCTTCTACTTGAGAAAAGCTGCTGTGAGTATGTGTATTGTAAAGTGTGTTTGGGGTCAAACGGCACCAGGGATCTCCCCGACTCCGCTTAGATTACATTGTCGTGTGATACAGTACGCTGTAAAGGCCAGAGATTTAAAGGTGTATGTATATTGTAGTGTGTAATGTCATGTACCGTTGTTCTTCTGGCCATTTAGCCGCCAGGCCTCTGTTGTGGCCCGACGTTGCCTGCACTTCGCAGCGTGGAGCCAGACCAGGTACACCAATATTTTAAATAAGTACTCTGGCAGGTCCTGCCATCTAGTTTCCTGAGATTTCAGTCCTGCCATCTAGTTTCCTGAGATTTCAGTGGCTAGGACATAAAAAAAAAAAATAAATAAATAAAAAAAATTTTGAGAAGTGATCCCGTGGTGGTAGCACTAGAATTGTGAGGCCGAAAATTGTGGGCGAGTCTAATTTGGCTGTAATTAAATTTGAATGTGTGGGGCTTTCGCTTACGTACAGGTAGAATGGGAGCGAGACTGAAGGCGACAGACAGAAGAATGGAGTCGATAGGGAGGGTGACTCCAAGATTTGGTGGGGCATGCCCCACCAAAAGAGAAAGTGTGGGTGGTAAGGAGGTAAAGTGTAAAGTGTATTTAGGGTCATACGGCACCAGGGGTTTCCCCCATCTCCGCGTTGTTTACATTGTGATGGGTGTGCCAGTTTGCTGGAAATGCCAGAGATTTAAAAGTGTATGGATATTGTTCATATGTAGTGTCGTGTACCGTTGTTCATCTGGTCATTTAGCCGCTGGACCCCTACTGAGGCCCAACGTTGCCCCACTTTCGCCCCGTGGAGGCAGACCAGGTACACCAGTATTATAATTAATTTACTCTGGCAGGTCCTGCCACCTAATTTCCTGAGATTTCAGTGGCTAGGACCTTAAAAAAAAAAAAAAAAAAAAAAATTCGCACGTTGTATGTTGATCACATACATGTTTCCCGGTTTGAAGGGGTTGCATTTGAAAATTTAATGGCCGAGGAGAGGGCGAAATAATTTAGAGAAGCTAGAATTTTGGTGTGGGTCCTGCGCTGGCATAGAGATAGAGAGGGGAGGAGACTGAAGTCTAGGGGGGAATAGCTAGGAAAGACTGGGGTCAATAGAGTAGATGACCCCAGCATGTGCCAGTGGGGCATGCCCATGCCCCACCAGAGAGAAAGATGTGGGATGGCAGGGGGGAGGAGGCAACAAGAAGGCTGTCGCCTCCCCCTCTGCCAGGGAAGGGAGGAAAGTGTGCCCGGCAAGGGAGCTGGCACAGGTCGCCATATGGCCTGGCGGCTGCATGTCTGCTTGAGTCAGGTCCTTGTTGTCCCATCCGTGTGTAGGTTCCTGTCTGTGGTTGTCACTTGGCAGCAGGACAGGTGCCTTAGTCAGGTCCGTAGTTGTGGGTATTTAGTCCAGTCTGTACTTATGTCTCTATCTGGAGTCATGGTCATTAGTTATTGGATCCTGGGTCCATTTGTTGGATCCGAGTTTGTCGAGTCCGGGTGTTTTTTTTTTTTTTTTTTTTTAATGCTGTTTCTTCCTGGGATGCAATCCCTTTGTGGATTGTCTTGATGGTGACTGTCCGTGCACCTTATATGGTTGTTTGCAAAGTCATATATTGTGGGCCTGAGAAACGCTATTGTGGCTGTGGGGGCGGAAGAGTATACCTTCTGTGAAAAAGATCTTGTGCAAAGTTTGTCAGTGCTTTGTAGCTGTGCTCTTCCTCCAATAAGCGTTCCTCTTGATTCTCTGGTACATAATGTAATTCTGTAATTAGTCGGCATCGGAGGTCTTCATAAAGCTTGCAGTGGTACATTAAATGCTCCCACGTTTCCACTAAGCCACAATGACAGAGGGCAGTGTTGCTCAGTCCAAAGGTCATTAGTTTGAATCTGATGGCGCCGTGGCCAGCAATCCTGGGGAGAGCCAGCTTGGGTATTTTGGGTATACAGCCGAGACAGTTGGGAGGAATTTTCGCGTTATTTGCCCTTTTGTTGAGTTTTGCCACCGTGTTTGCCAGGTTTGCTGAAGATGTTCAGTTAGTCTTTTTTTCTCTATTTTCGGTTCGCTGGCTACATTTAATGTGAAATTTAGGCAGGTGGTAAGGAGGGGTGGAGACAGAAGGACCGTCATTTCCTCCCCGGCCAAGGAAAGAGAAGAAAAAGCGGGCCAGGCAAGGGCGCCGGCTCAGATCGCCAATAAGGCTAGTGTGCTGAGAGGCTCTGCAGTTTCTTCAGTCGGTGGAATGTCATTTCTGGGACATTGTCCCGTCCGAGGTTTCCAAAAGTCCAGTTTATTTTGTAGCCATTAATGGGTTCGGGTTCCGTCCGAGATTATTTATTCCAGTCAGTTTGGATGTGCAGTTGTGATTTTATTTTGGTCCTTCTGCTATGACGCCGGATCCCTGCGGGTTTGATTTGTTCTGGTGGTCCTTAGTGGTGTCAAATTGTGTTTCAGATTTGGGCAGCCTTGATGGGTACTTGCATTCTCTTCATTGCGGCGGTTGTGGCTGGGGAAAGGTCCGTCTTCTGCTGAAGAGGTCCTGAGCGAATTTTGTTAGCGCTTTGCAGCTGTCTTCTTCTTCCAAGATAGTCTGAGGAAGAAAAAGAATCCCACCAGCATTTAGCTGATGGGATTCCTCCTCTCAATCCGTTTAGAGCCTTAATCAGACCAATTCGCAGGTGTCTAGTCGCCAGATACTGTAATTTGCAAACTGAAGACTTTCCTTGGTAAGACCACCCTTTGTTTCTCTCACCGATTTCGTTGCCCTTCTCTGTACCAGTTCAGCAGATCTACTTTGGGAAGAGCACACTTTTTTTTTCCTACAGGAGATTCACAATATCAGGTTTTTTTTTGGTTTATCTAGTTTTTTTAGTAATTATTCTTTCATCATTTCAGTGATATTTAAAAGGTCAGGAGGTAAGTTTCATAATAAATAAAAAATACTATTTCATATAGGTAATAGAGTAGTCATATAGGTAATAGAGTATTTATATATTTCATATAGGTAATAGAGTATTTATATATTTCATATAGGTAATAGAGTATTTATATATTTCATATAGGTAATAGAGTATTTATATATTTCATATAGGTAATAGGTAATAGAGTATTTATATATTTCATATAGGTAATAGAGTAAACAAGCAATTCCCAAAACTTTATCTGCTTATAAGAAAAGAATCTAAATTAGCAGAATTAGTTTCAGAAAGGGTAAGAATTGAATGTACAAATATTACAGAAAAATAATTTCACAGAATTACCGAAAATATATGAGATATTTAAACAGATTAAAGAAACACAAAAAACTCTTAACAGAATCTTGCCTTAATTCGTTTGAATATACTGTGAGAGAGCTAATTTACCCGTTCTAGCTGCCAAATCCCTATTTTTTTCATATTTAATTATTATATATATATTTTTTTTTTTAAACTGTAAAGATAAGCATTGATAACAACAGTTAAATTCTGTTTCTAAATTGTCTTATTCATGCTTAGGAATGGTTTTTGGGGTCTACAATCTTCAGCAATTTGTGCTGGTCCATAACCAAAAAAGGTTCCCTGATTTAAGCCACGAAATACAAAATGATATGATGTATTTAATGGCGCATTATACCAATGTGAAAATAGTTAGCGATATAAAATGTGTTATACTGCATTAGCGACGCAACTATAATGTTATTAGAATTATTTACCATATTGAGCAGATGATGGACTTTTAGATTTGATAAAATAGATAAAGGATGTATCGAAAAACATTTAATGGTATTTGCTGCAGCTGATTAGCTGACGGACAACGTTCGGATGCTCATTTGTACAATTCTTCATTGATCTAGTTCACCGAAGTTGTACCAGCTACAGCATTTCGCTTAAACTGTAGTTATTTGAGATAAATATGCTTTTCATATCTCATTTGATGCCGTTGAACATAGCTAGAAGCGTAACTAGGAATTTTGCCACCGATGGACGACGGTCGGCGATGATCCAGTGTTAGTTATCTTTGCATTTCCAGGATATCGGGGGGGGGGGGGAGAAAACAAACACAGGAGCAAAAATTGCCCATTCTTATTGGAAATTGATTCCAAAAATACCAAAATTGTGTGCCTGTCACCTCTTCATTGAAATATATACTGAAATTTTAATAACTTAATAAATGACAGTTTCAAATATTATACAGAAACACATGTGTTGTCTTAAGAATGTCTTCGTTTCAAAATACTGTAATCCAACAATTATGTACTACATACATTCTCTTTCCTTAGAAATAATTGCCACTTGGAGACTTTTTCGTTTATTCCATTTTGCTTTCCCCCTTTAGGAACCAGCACGAATCGTTAACAGCAGAGTTCTTTTTTTTTTTTTTATTTATTTTTTTTTTATAAATCAAAATCACTTGTATAAAAACAACAAATTGTAAGATTCCTCTGGCTTTCTGTGTAAGGAATCACTATTGTATAAAATTCATGTTAATAAGGAATCTTATTATTATTATCTTTTTTTTTCTTCTTCTTCCAAGAATTCCATTCACAACTGCTTTAATTGATTTTTAAGTAGTTATCTGCTGTTCGGTACCTTGTAACTTTGTTTTAAATACATCATCATTATCATCATACTTGAGGAATTTCTTTATTTGAGGTTCATTGAAAATTCCTTTTTTTTTTTTTCAATTCTGCATGTGTTAAATTCGGAAACACTTCCGTTAGGTATCAGAATCCATTTCCTTCTTCTTTTTTTTTTATCAGCATACATAAATAAAAATAAATAAATTTTCTGTTTATACCCCGGGGCGACCAAACGGTCAGAGGACTTTAGATTAAGCGATCCGCTTTCCCCGCGCTGAACTATGCGCCCACGAAGTGTTAGTGAATAGAATGAAACGCATAAATGTAGAAGTGCGTAGTTTATGTGATGTTTTGTAAGTGGTTTTTTTTTTTTTTTTTTTTTTGTTAATCTGTGCTTTGGTTCGAAGACTGCGAATGATATCGTCAATGGACGATTTTTTATTTAAGCGCGTCCAAGCCAATTATCGCGATTTGGCTACTGGCAAAAGTATTCATTCCTTTTTTTGTAATAAAATGGTAAGCCATTTAAGAAGCTAAACTGGCTGAGATTGGGAGGGAGGAGGGATGTTGGAATGGCGAAATGCATACAAGAGACTCGCTCACGGAGGTGGAACGGGCATATTGAAAAACCCATGGGCGGACAGATACAGCCCTAAGAAAATAGAACCCTATCCAAAGATAGGTGGCTGGTAAGTAACAACAAAATCCCCTATTCTTGTCTGAGAGCAACGATAATTAACTGCGGATCATTTATTTTCCTCGAAAATGGTGTATTGCATGCTAAAAGGTAGTATCTGGTGCAGGATAAACAGGATGCCATCCTTACTGTCATGGTAACAGGAGCAATAATCCCGGTGACATGACCTTTATATAACGGGTGCCAGACACACGTTTCAATCTGGCAGCTCGGAAACAAGATCACGCCCACAGTTCTCCGAACTATCTCCGAAAGAATAATGATCCCAGTGGTCCCGCCCCACCAGGAATCTGTTCCCTCACTGCGGGAAGTGTGAGAGGTAACAAACCGTCCTCTCCACCCTCGGGCTTCGATTACATGCGATCTGCGGCGAAGCAGATTGCGTGCCACGAATGTGGATGCCTTGCGGATGGCTTATTATTAAAGAGACTCATTTGATTGTGTATTTTGGGTTACCAAAGCGCCGATGGGCCAGAAAAAAAAAAAAAAAAAAAAAAAAAGAAAGAAAGAAATTTATACACAATCGAAACGGTAAGTGACAAAAGTAATGGCTTTTTGACCATTTCTTTAGACACGTCGGCATAGGGGCACATCAAGACCTTGTCTTTGCATGGCACTTCGCTGTTACTGTTGCTCGTCTTGTTTTCCCAAAATTCTTTTATATTTTTAAATTCACACATCCATTCATAGATATGAGGATGATGACGACAGCGGCGTAAACAAACAAACCAAATGGTTGCGCTTCTTTGTTTTCTCTCGTTATTTGATTCAACACAATATCTTTTACGATTCATGGTTGAAAATATTTTGAATAAATCTGTTCATTGTTAATACAGTGGATGTACAAGACAATGAAGATCTTTAGGGAATCTTCAATAAGACAATGAAGATCTTTAGGGAATCCTTAATAAGACAATGAAGATCTTTAGGGAATCTTTAATAATCTAATGAAGATCTTTAGTGAATCTTTAATAGGACAATGAAGTCAAGCGAAAACAGCACGGCTTATAACCTCCTCTCCTTCCCAAGAGTACCAACTATTGTATACACAAGAAGAGAAATGAGGACTGTCGTGGCTAATAAGAATCCATTATAAATTAAAATGTCCAATTACACGAAAGAAAGGGGAGAAAAGCCATAAACAGTCCGATGTCATTTATTTTCCATAGTGTGTTGATTAGATAAACATAAATTAAAATTGAGAATATGTTGGCTACAAAAATATGCTTTCAGCCAGAAAGTATTAAATTTTTGAAGAAACTTCCATCAGTTGGTGTTTTTATTAGAGGGCATGGAAAGATGAGGTTTTTTTTTTTTTTTTGCACGGTGTGTAAGTTAGTTTTTCTCTGCAACATTTGTTACTGCTAATACTAAAATGCACCATTTGGGCTGAGTGGTCAGAATATGAGTACCATTTCGCGAGGCTTGGTCGAATCCGCATACCGCAACCTACAACGATTCTATTTTATTTTGAAGTGAAACTGTTTAGGCGGGTTCCAGGCAGTTTTAAGATGGGAGTAACTTGCGTTCGTGGATCGACAAAAAACGCAACGAAAATGTGACCGTTACCATAAGTGTTTACTTGGGACACCCTCGCAATTACTAACAGTAACTAGTCAATTACAGTGGATACTCACTGTAACTGACTTTTTTGCTTCCTTTCTTTCTTTTTTTTTTTCTTTTGTTAACCTGTGGAAAATATTCTTCTGATGTTCACGTATCATTTAATTTTGTTTATTATTAAAGTGTAAATCTGTGCTTTATATCTTTACTTTTACAGTCTGTGGATAATATTCCTCCTATTTTCGCTTATTAGAGTCGCCGTTAATAGAATTAAAATTCAATTCGTAAATGTGATCACAATGCCCGGCCCCAACTAAATATCGTGTAGTGAACGGTATTTTGTTATGGAGCGTCCATCGTAAACCGATTTGGTCGTATAGTGAACCAATCGTAAAGCGGGGGGTCCACTGCAGTGAGCGTTTTAAGGCTTATAGTGCGCATGCACGTGAAATGCGGTGTGAAAAAAAAAAAAAAACTGAAAAAAATTATAATTCAACGTGTCGAAGGCTAATAGTGAACATTGTAAGGCGTATACAGCATGTATACGTGCAATTCAGCCACCGAAACCCCACCTACATTGAGTACAAAGGAGAGATCCAAGCTATTTCGACAGCGGAAGAAATTACATCGTGCGATGTAGTAGAAGAAAGAAGCCGGAGAAGATCCATCCACATCTTCAGAGCCTTACATCTCCCAAGAAATGTTATAAGTGAATTTTGAAGGAATCATGGAAGTTGATACTGCAAATGAAAAAGACGAAGAGTCCTCGAAGCCCAGTCGTACACGAAAAGGGAAGAAGCCAAAACCGATGGCCAGAAGTACTACATCAAATCATTCAACACGTAACAACACAGCCGGGGTAGTAACGGGATTTTAAGAAACATCGAGCATCCACGCACAATTTAAACGTACATTCCTGGATAATGATTTCGGTTCGGTCTTTTCCGTGCGGCTTTGGTTCAAGAACTATGTGAAGATTGCAGCAGCTCAAGATCGCGCTATTCTTCAAACATCCAAATGAGGATGTAAGTCAAATGTTGGCCTGTAACAGCTGTCTGTCGTGGCTCTCTCAAGAATAAAGAAGAAGAAGAACTCTTTATTGCATACAAAGCGCACATGCCGTACAAAATACCCTTCACGGCTAAAAGCCAGAGGTTAAAGTGATTCCGGCTCTATCGAAGTCAAATGGTTTTAAATATCATCCGATGCCACACCACTTGCCGAAACGAGATTTGGTAACGGAAAGTCTCGTATCTCTGAGGCCTCCCATTCATGCATATGAATTGGTCCCCTGTGGCTTCAAACGGTTAATACGGGATCCTCTTTCAAATAATAAATGTTCACCTAAAGAAGTTTTACTTAACTTCAGCTATGCGTGCTTGGCGCGCGCGCACACACACACACACACACACACACTTTTTTTTTATCATGTGAGTTCTTACGGGGCCGTCCCAAATAATAAACTGAAACCTTCCTAGAAAATGAAAAGCAAACGTTAAGATACAATTCTACGAATTTATTGATGAAGCCGTCGAATTCGTACTGAAATCCGGCAGAGAATTAAGTGAAGTTGAAAGTGCCTTTACTAGAGCTGCAACTGGGCTAAACCGGGTACGAGCCCTTTGTATATTAAAAAAACACACAAAACACACACGCGCGCTTATTTATTTCTTTATTGTAACATTTTTAACTTTGAAGTATCGAAAAATGAGTGAAGTTGTTTGAAGCCGACAATGTAATGAGGTAAACAATTCAGTCACTGAAAGTACCACAAAACGTTTTAGAATATTTGCTATATTCTGTAAAATTCATTAAAAAATATATATATATAATATATAAGATAAAATATATAATAAAATAACACCATTATATCACGTGAAAATTCTTAACAAATCGGTTTTATTAAACTCATTTATAATACAAATAGATATGAAGGCCTGACGTAGTAACCCAGTGGTCAGGAGCGAGAATGCATAGCATGCGTTATTTGAGTGGACCGGAGTTCAAGCCCCTAAATAAGATAAATATTTGTATTGACGGTTTATTGTCAACTCTACTGACTTGGTTGTTGTGCCGGAGTATAAACAGAAAATTTATTTATAAAACTCCATCTGCACAAGATCTACCTTTCCTAAATCCATTTTGTGCTTCTCCAATTTTACACTATAGTATCTCTCTTGTTTTTAGGTTCCGTAGTCTAACGAAGGACTCTTATGTCACTCGATTGTCTGTCCGTCCGTCCGTCTGTCACAGCATTGTATCTCTAACCTCTTAACCTATTGACTTGAAATTTTTCATGGATTTTACATCATGTGGGCCCACGTAACCATATTGATCGCTGTTGACAAAAATTTGTCTCAGAAATGGAGGGGGGGTAAAATGTGGTGCGATAAAAAATGTTATCGACAACCTATAGCTTATTACCGTTGGAAGGAGCTCAACGAGTAGGTTTAAAATATAAGTTTTATATATTTTTAAAATTAAAAGTGGAGGCGCCAGAAACGAAAATGAGTAATTTTCGTGTCCCCCTCATTTCCGTCGCTAATGGAGCTAAAAATTTAAAAATCACATTTAGATCGCAGATTGCAAACATTTTTAGTAAGATGGAAGCCATGCTGATGAGACCTTCCTACAAAATGAAAAGCAAACGTTAAGATACAACTCTACGCACAATGTGGGGCAAATCAAATGCAACAACATACCCCCACATTTGCCCAGGCGCTGAGGAATGGCTCAAACCAGTGACAACCGAACCAAGCAGGGCAACAAGAAAAAAGGCCACCACTCTTGAAAACACCAAACTTGGTGGTACTTAGACCGACATCTCTGGAAAACACTGAAAATGTCCACATCAGCGAAGAACTAAAGGCTAAATTTTAGAAAGAGATGAAAGATGACTTGAAGACTACCAGCATTAAAGCAATAAGAAAAACAAGAAACACAGGACTTATAGTGTGTTCGTGTCTAACGGCACCAGGGGTTTCCCCCATCTCCGCGTTGCTTTCATTGTGGGTGTAACAGTTCACTGTAAAGGCCAGAAATTTAAAATTGTATGGATATTGTATGAGTGTAGTGTTGTGTATCGTTGTTCTTCTGGCCATTTAGCCGCTAGACCCCTGCTGGGGCCCAACGTTGTCCACACTATGCCTCGTGGAGGCAGATCAGGTATTGAAATATTTACTCTGTCAGGTCCTGCCATCTAATTTCCTGAGATTTCAGTGGCTAGGACCAAAAAAAAAAAAAAAAAAAATATATATATATATATATATATATAAATAATAATAATTATGAATAATAAAATTAAAATTAAGTAGAGAAAATGGATTTGAATTTGAATAGCGATAAAATGAATTATCGATAATATGAATTATGGATCAGGGACACTGCAAGAGCAAAGGTACCCTACAACCATAATGTATATATAAAATTATTTTTAAAGTTATGTGTAGAATGTAGTAGGTATAAATCTATAATATAACTAATGCTAATAATGAAAATACCGTGTACCCTGGGAGCGATATATGTTGATTAAAGGGGGAAGAACGGAAAAGAAAAATGTAACGTTATAAACAAAGTGCGAATTTTGAAAAAATGTAAATTTTGAAAAGAACGACCAAGGTAGAAATAGCAGATTTTTGAAAAGAACGACCAAGGTAGAAATAGCATTGCAGTATCTTTCATAATTTCTGTGTCTTCTTCAGAGGTCATCCACCCAAATTATGATTTGGGTGGATGACCACCCAAATTCAGAGGTCATCCACCCAAATTATCTTTTTCATAATTTGGGTGGATAACCTCTGAAGAAGACACAGAAATTATGAAAGATACTGCAATGCTATTTCTACGTAGCTTGGTCGTTCTTTTCAAAAATCTGCTATTTCTACCTTGGTCGTTCTTTTCAAAAATCTGCTATTTCTACCTTGGTCGTTCTTTTCAAAATTCGCACTTTGTTTATAACGTTACATTTTTCTTTTCCGTTCTTCCCCCTTTAATCAACATATATCGCTCCCAGGGTACACGGTATTTTCATTATTAGCATTAGTTATATTATAGATTTATACCTACTACATTCTACACATAACTTTAAAAATAATTTTATATATATATATATAATAAAATAAATAAAATTTTTGCTCAGTGGGGGTTACGAAAATTGAGTAGAAAGGCCAAATGAGTTTAGTGTGAACGCAATTTAAATTTAGTCATTATTAAATTTTAAGTTATGTGGGGTATACACTTGCGTATTAGGTAGGGTGGGGGAGACAGAAGGCTGGGGGAAAAAAAGACAGAAATATGGGGACGATAGAGAAGGCGACCCCACATAATCAGTGGGGCAGGCCCATGCCCCACCAGGCACAGGACTAATAATAGAAACAGAAAATAAGGAAGATATACAGACCAGAGAATAATTTTTTTTTTTTTTTTTTTGATAGTTGTTGGCGCATCGGCTTCTGTGGCCATATTGCACCTCCCAAGGTTTTTTGCAGTACTTTGATCCAAGCCCGAGGCGAGAATCGAACCCGCGACCTTTGGGTTGCGGGGCAGGTACTTTACCCACTCGGCTAGCCCGGTCGGCTCAGAGAATAATGGAAAACCCCAAAATTTTTCAAGTTAAGGCTAACAGCGGAGCCGCCAAAAAAGGCGGGGCCTACAATTATAATAATTGATGTAGACAAAGACATAAGGCCTGAACAACTAGCAACTGAAATTGCCATCAGAACTCTAAGGAACTTAGCCCAGGAAGCACAAGGAAAATGCACGGTATTCACAGGTACCAGATCGGGAACCAATAGGAACTGGGTAGTTGAACTAGCTCCGCCTGCGTGGCAACAGCTAAAAATCTCCAAAATAATATATATATACAGGGTGTCTCAAAAATACACGGCATAACTCCAGGAATGAGTTCCTCATATGTAGACAGTAAAAATATTTTATATCAACATAGTTCCGGAAATTCTTGGTTTCCGAGTTTTGAAGGTCTGTCGAGGACACTTAACTGTTCACATCACCTTATAGTAATTGTTCAAAATGTCCACCTTCTGCCTGAATACAGTCCTCGCATCGACCTCTCATGGAGTCGCGAAAACGATACCAAATTCCTGACATGTTTCGTATTGTCTCACAACTTGCCATAATTCGATTTCGAAGAGTTTCCTCATCAGCTACCGTATTCGAATACACCAATGACTTTAAATGGCCAAGAAGAAATCTAGTGGGTTTAAATCAGCTGAGCGTGGAGGCCAGGCAGTTGGTGCACCTCTACCTATCCACTGACCAGGAAACCTTCGATTCAGGTAATTGCTGGCTGGGTGGCTGAAATGTGCGGGAGCGCCATTCTGTATGAAGTGTGATTGTTGACGAATAATCAGTGGCCTCGTCCAAGAAATCAGGCATGTTGTTTTCCAGAAAGTTTCTGTACGTCTGCCTTGTGAGTTTGTTTGGAAATGCATGGGGCCGCTTGCTTCTGATTTGAGTACATGGTCGGAATGGAAAACCACCAGATTCTGTTAGTACCTGGTGATGAAGTAAATCAACTGCGGGACATATGACATTCCGGTTAATAACTCGGAAACCAAGCACTTCCGGAACTATGTTGATATAAAATATTTTTATTGTTTACAAATGAGGAACTCATTCCTGAAGTTATGCCGTGTATTTTTGCGACACCCTGTATGGGATCCCACCGGTTCCGAGAACATGAAGCAGTGCCGAAATGCTTCCGGTGCTGCAAGTTCGGACACACAACCCACACCTGTACTCAGGCAACGCCTACCTGCGGCCACTGTTCTGGCAAGGGCAATGAATACAAAACCTGCCGCAACAGGGAACAGGACTGAACCTGTGCCAATTGTAAAGCAGCCAAAATAGAATACGCACATTCGATCTGAAATCCAAATTGCCCGTTCTATACCAAAGCAAAGGGTCAATACCAAATGAGAACCGACTATGGAGACAAACAGTAAGAAATATAATACATCCTAAATAGAGATCATTCAACAAAACGCGCAAAGAGCCAGAGCACCTGACCAGTGGTCATAGCTGAGGAGGACAAACTTAGATACTAAAGACTACCGATGACAGAGAAGACCAGCCAAGATCTCATACTGCACAGAAACTCTAAGTTGCCACCTTGACGGAGCCATATTGACTCAAGGCCCTGCACTCTCTTGTGCAGTGCACCCCTTCTTCTCCCACACGCGGCAGGAGGGGAGGTGCCAGCTCGCTGTCTCCTCTCTCCCCTGCTACACCATTTCCCTCTGGCTGTTTTTCCTGGTTGTTTGCAAAGTTTCTGATGGGCTTCCCTGTGCCATATTCTGTTCATGGGGTTCGTAAATTTTAATTTTAAAGTATCAACAGCATATTTGAACATTTTTGTCAGACCGATTAGTTGACCCCTCCACCAACGTGTTAAAGTGAATTATTGTTCTATTCCATTGAACAAACATTTCAACTTATGAGTAAACACGAAAACAGATTCTAAAGTGTCAATGCTAATCGCTTTCGACTGGACTGCTTCTACTCCAACCACCGTACGTCTGGGGGTCTCTAAATGGCCGCCAGTTTGCCTTGACTGTTCTAGAAATCGGAGGCGCCTCCGTAGCCAGGTGGGAAGGAGCAGCAGTGCGTAGCACACGCTTCTTGATTAGACCGGGGTTCGAGCCCGTCACCACCAAATACGGAGGATGCGGAAAGGTCAGGGAATGACCACCGCATATTCCCGGAGCAATATGGCCTTAGTTGCTAATGCTCCTAAAAACCAAAATAACAACAACAACAAACAAATCTAGAAATCGGTTCAGCCAGGGCTGTAGTGGAAGATATACGCCATATACCCTCTGTATTTTTTCAGGTGAATAGTGCTTCTGGTTTTTGAAAGACATGAAAAAACAAATATTATTAAACTTTACTATTGAAAATTAAAAAATAAATTTATTAAAATTTGATTCTTAGACAATACATATAGTTTTATTATTTTTAATATATATGCCGCAATATATAAGTAAGTAAATATGCTGTGTGTATATATATATATATATATATATACGCGCGCACACACACTGCCCTACGATTAATATCCGGACACCTGCCTTTAGACAAAAAAGAGAGCTTTTATTGTGTCATTTAATATTTTGTGCTGAAACCTTTTGATTTTATCACGGCATTCAATCTTCGCGGAATACTCTCGACCAGCTTTTTATAAATGTCAGGTGATATGTTGCTAAACTCGGCCTGCCTTTAACGCAGCCACCAGTTCGGCCTTGTTCTTTTGGGCGATCTCGATGTGCACATACCCGACGATCCAATACATCCCAAAGATGCTCGATAGCGTTCAGATCGGAAATCTCGGCTGGCCGATCCAACTTTTCCCATTTCTTCAAACCACTCTGTTACGACCCGAGCAGTATGGCATAACATTAGTCTCAATACTCTCACAGAGGGTTTGTGTGACTTGAGACAATGGAAAATTTAAGATTTGGCGCACAGTGCTTCGTAGAATTCTTTTGTACAGTTCTGTTAGTTTTTGGGGTTTACCAGTCCGTTTTGTTTGGCAGATTCAATTCCATTCCTCTGCCATTTGCATATGACGTTACTAACCGTTGACCTAGGTTCCCCCAGAGTGACTGCGATGTCTCGTACAGAACGCTTGTTTATGTGGCATCCTACTATCATTCCGTTGGAAGTCTGTTAATTCTGTGTGCATATTTATAGCAGGTTTTGTCTGTGACGTGTTGCATGCATAGGACTTGTTTTTCCATCAATGGAGGGGTGTCCAGATATTAATGGTACGGCAGTGTATATATATTAATGTATTTACTCTTGATATTTTAAGGAGTCCTTATGTGCTGTAATGTAATAACTAGATCGTATGTATAGCTTAGCTTAATTTTCAGCACTCACCTCATAGTAATCCGCTTAGCTGGTGGAGGGTTTTACCACATACATAGTGGTTATAGGATTCTAATACTTTACAGGGATTATGGGTTTAAAATTAAGTTATGGGCTGTAGAAAAATTTTTAAGAAAGGAAAGTGCACCTTCCATGGTTGCCTAATTAAATTAAATTAAATGAAGGGAAAAAATAGAATATAAGCTAATAATCGCGCACGAGCGACTTTCGAGTTTCCTCGTCTTCAGTTAGCTATAGTGGAGGGGGGGAAGAGAGCGCGCTTGCGTTATATACGGGTTGGGTTCCCGAAATGCATTTCAGTGCACGTGGAAACTTGATACGTGCTAAATTCCAAATGGGGGAGAAATTGGCGAGAATCTTTTTGTTTAACACGTTCAGTGATGCATGGCGCTTAAACCATTCGATAACGAGGGCTTCGTTTTCAAGGATTTTGTAGCTAGAATTTAATTTAACTACTGTGATGGCTGAATCGATGAGTGGGTTGTGATTTTGAGATTGGACGTGTTGTGTTAGTTCTGTGCTTGCTGAATTAGTTTTGAAGCTATTAAAGTGATAGTATGCACGTGTGTTGGAAATTTTTGATGTCCCGAATTTTGCTGTTGTACTGCCTATGTAACATGCTTGGCAATCTGATTGGCATCTGATCAAATATATAATGTTGTTGTAATCTTGTGTCTCGTACTCGTGGGTTGTCTTGTAGGAATTGAATTTGGAACTTAATTTGTTATACGATGTGAATATTAATTTGATATCTGTATTTTTAAAAATCTGTTGAAGTCTTCTAGCGTATTGTTGATGATATGGGAGCGCGATAAGGGGTTTGTGTGTCTTATTCTTGTTCACGTGGTTAATAATTTTGTTTGGGTTATTAGTGTTATTATGAACTTTGGTGATGGTTTCTTTTATTAGTTGTGGTGGGTATTTTCTGTCGATGAATTTTTTGGTGAGGTATTGTAATTCTATAGATAGGTCTGTTTGTGTGTGGCTATATTTTACAGCGTTGTATATCTGGTTGTATAGAACTGCTTTTTTGATGTATAGAGGGTGGTGTGAGTGGTAATGTAAGAATTTACCCGTATGTGTGTTTTTTCTGTATATTTTGGTGCCTAAAGATGTGTTTATTTTGTATACAGTGAGGTTTAGAAAATTAATTTTATTATCGTTTTCTACTTCGAGGGTGAATTTGAGTCTTTCATGTGTTGTGTTAAAGGTGTTCAGTAAAGTATCGATGGTGGTTCTGTTGCCTATTAAGAGGACGTCATCTGCATACCTCATGTATAGTTTAATTCCTGGGGGAAAGGGTTGGAGAATTTTTTCTTCGATAGATGCGAGGTAGATCTCGGATAAAGGGGCAGAGATACCGAGGCCCATGGGAAGGCCGAAAATTTGTTCGTAGACGTTATTTTGGAATTTAAATTGTTTGGCGTCAAGTAATAGTGATGTGAGTTCTAAAATATCATTAATGTTTAAGTCGGTACGTTTTGTTAATGTGTCGTCTTTGGTTAATAGATCTTTAAGGGCCAGTAGCACGGATTCGATGTGTACGTTTGTGTATAGGGAGACGACGTCGAAGGACACGAGAATGTCGTTTTCAGATATGGTTATGGAAGTTATATATTCGTTACTACGAAGTAGTAACGAATTTATAACTTCCATAACCATATCTGAATTTATAACTTCCATAACCATATCTAAATTCGTTACTACGAAGTAGTAACGAATTTAGATATGGTTATGGAAGTTATGGAAGTTATATATTCGTTACTACGAAGTAGTAACGAATTTATAACTTCCATAACCATATCTGAATTTATAACTTCCATAACCATATCTAAATTCGTTACTACGAAGTAGTAACGAATATATAACTTCCATAACCATATCTGAAAACGACATTCTCGCGTCCTTCGACGTCGTCTCCCTATACACAAACGTACACATCGAATCCATGCTACTGGCCCTTAAAGATCTATTAACCAAAGACGACACATTAACAAAACGTACCGACTTAAACATTAATGATATTTTAGAACTCACATCACTATTACTTGACGCCAAACAATTTAAATTCCAAAATAACGTCTACGAACAAATTTTCGGCCTTCCCATGGGCCTCGGTATCTCTGCCCCTTTATCCGAGATCTACCTCGCATCTATCGAAGAAAAAATTCTCCAACCCTTTCCCCCAGGAATTAAACTATACATGAGGTATGCAGATGACGTCCTCTTAATAGGCAACAGAACCACCATCGATACTTTACTGAACACCTTTAACACAACACATGAAAGACTCAAATTCACCCTCGAAGTAGAAAACGATAATAAAATTAATTTTCTAAACCTCACTGTATACAAAATAAACACATCTTTAGGCACCAAAATATACAGAAAAAACACACATACAGATAAATTCTTACATTACCACTCACACCACCCTCTATACATCAAAAAAAAGCAGTTCTATACAACCAGATATACAACGCTGTAAAATATAGCCACACACAAACAGACCTATCTATAGAATTACAATACCTCACCAAAAAATTCATCGACAGAAAATACCCACCACAACTAATAAAAGAAACCATCACCAAAGTTCATAATAACACTAATAACCCAAACAAAATTATTAACCACGTGAACAAGAATAAGACACACAAACCCCTTATCGCGCTCCCATATCATCAACAATACGCTAGAAGACTTCAACAGATTTTTAAAAATACAGATATCAAATTAATATTCACATCGTATAACAAATTAAGTTCCAAATTCAATTCCTACAAGACAACCCACGAGTACGAGACACAAGATTACAACAACATTATATATTTGATCAGATGCCAATCAGATTGCCAAGCATGTTACATAGGCAGTACAACAGCAAAATTCGGGACATCAAAAATCGCGAACACGCGTGCATACTACCACTTTAATAGCTTCAAAACTAATTCAGCAAGCACAGAACTAACACAACACGTCCAATCTCAAAATCACAACCCACTCATCGATTCAGCCATCACAGTAATTAAATTAAATTCTAGCTACAAAATCCTTGAAAACGAAGCCCTCGTCATTGAATGGTTTAAGCGCCATGCATCACTGAACGTGTTAAACAAAAAGATTCTCGCCAATTTCTCCCCCATTTGGAATTTAGCACGTATCAAGTTTCCACGTGCACTGAAATGCATTTCGGGAACCCAACCCGTATATAACGCAAGCGCGCTCTCTTCCCCCCCTCCACTATAGCTAACTGAAGACGAGGAAACTCGAAAGTCGCTCGTGCGCGATTATTAGCTTATATTCTATTTTTTCCCTTCATTTAATTTAATTTAATTAGGCAACCATGGAAGGTGCACTTTCCTTTCTTAAAAATTTTTCTACAGCCCATAACTTAATTTTAAACCCATAATCCCTGTAAAGTATTATAATCCTATAACCACTATGTATGTGGTAAAACCCTCCACCAGCCAAGCGGATTACTATGAGGTGAGTGCTGAAAATTAAGCTAAGCTATACATACGATCTAATTAATGTATTTATTAAACTGTATACTAAGGGAATCAAATGACAAATGAAATTTAATAAGAATATGGAATATAGGTATTAAGAGTAAAACTATACCTATAGAGCCATAAGGCCAAGTATTTAGGTAACCTAAGTTAGATTTCATTGTCATACCTTTTAATTAAACACATAATTTATAATAAAATACAATAAAAGAAAAAATAATAATAATAAGAAGAAGAAGAAGAAGAAAATAAACAACCGAATCTTCGATGATGACCAAAGAGGTTTCTACAGGAATCTCGGAGAAGACGGAAAAGAAGAGAACGGACCACCCGAGAAGAAGACGATTGAGGAGTTCTGGGGAAACATATGGAGCAGGGAAGTAACACATAACAGCCGAGCCACCTGGATAGAATTATAACGCAAGACATGAGAGGGTGGGAGATTCGGGAAGAAGAAGTAAAACAGACGATCAAGAACTTTCACAACTGGTGAACACCAGGAATAGATAACGTCCACAACTACTGGTACAAAAGCTCACTTGCACACACAAGCACCTGGCAGAGCAGTTCACCTGAATGATACCAGAGACAATCCCGAAGTTTCTCACTCAAGGAATCACGTATCTGAAGCCTAAAGACGAAGATACAAGAAACCTGGCGAAATATAGGCCAATCACTTGCCTCCAAACAATGTACAAGATCCTGACCAGCTGCATAACCAGGAAGATATCAGACCACTTGGAGAGCTAGAACATGATGGACGAACAGCAGAAAGGATGCAAGGAGTAATTAACCATAGATGCTGCGGTTATAAAGCAAGCCTACAAGAAGCGCCGCAACGTGTACACAGCCTACATCGATTACCGCAAGTTCTTCGACTCCATGCCTCATAGCTAGCTACCAGAGGCGCTGAACATCTACAAAGTCAATCTGATAATGACAAACTTCCTAGGAGAAACGATGGTGAAATGGAGTACCACCATTAAGGTCGAAAACATCACAGCCAGGCCGATCCCCATCAGGAGAGGAATCTTTCAGGGAGATGCCCTGGGCTCGTTGTGGTTCTGTTTAACACTTAACCCGCTATCTACCATGCTCAACAGTAGCAAGTACGGATATAACCTCAAAGAAGGAAGGAAGAACCTGCACACCCTCACCCACCTGATAACGTATATGGATGATAACGTATATGATGTATATGGATGACATCAAGCTCTACGCGGGAACCGAGAAGCATCTTCAGCAACTACTCCAGATCACCGAAGAATTCAGCATTGATATTAGGATGGAATTTGGTCTAGAGAAATGCAAGATCCACGGATTGCGTCGGGGAAAATTAGTCAACCGAAACTACCAGCTGCAGTGTGCTAAACAGATCGAAGCCATGGCAGAGGGAGATGCCTACAAAACTTGGGGACAAGTATTGTCCCCAAGTATTTGTAGGATCAGGCAGGCCTTAATTTCCTTGGGCTCAAGGAAATTAAGGCCTGCCTGATCGAAAAATACCATCAGAGACTCAGAAGCCTGCTGAAAGCAAAGTTGAACGGTGGGAACACAGTTAAGCCATAAACACCTATACAATGCCAGTGCTAACATACTATTTCGTGGTCACAGATTGAACTAACACCGAGCTGGAGGATATCATTAGAAAGACAAGGAAAATGATGACCAAGAGTCGCCAACACTACCCGAGATCTACCGTAGAGAGACTGACAATTCAGTCAGGAAGGGGCCTGAGAGACCTCATTGAGCAACAGAAGACAACGATAGTTAACCTGAAGGATTACTTCCAGAAACACACAGCAGCACTCCACCAGGCCATAAGGAAGATAGACAAGCGGTATACTCTATTCAACCTAAGCGAGGAGTCCTCCCCCAACCAGGAGGTACAAACGAAGCTAGAAAGATGGGCAGAGAAGATACTCCATGGCAGACACTACAATGATCTCCATCAGGATCACATAGATAAAATTGCTTCCAATGCATGGATCACGAGCGGGACGCTCTTCCCCGAGACTGAAGGATTCATGCTCGCCATCCAAGACCAGGTAATCGACACCAGGAACTATAGAAAATACATCGCCAAGGAGCCCGTAGTGTTAATGACACATATCGACGATGCCACCTGGCCTCAGAAACGACCCAACACATCACCGCGGGATGCAAGGTGATCACCCAGACTGAGTACACTCATAGACACGACCAGGTAGCCAGGATAATACATCAGAAGCTAGCAAGGAAATACCAGTAGGTCGAAGAAAATGTACCGTACTACAAATACGAACCCCAGTCAGTAATAGAGACCCCCAACCCACAAGCTGAACTGGGATCCCCCCCCCATAATAACGGATAGGACAATCCCGCACAACAGACCGGATATAACCCTTGTGGACAAGAAGAAAAAGGCTGCCTATCTGATTGACATAGCAGTACCCAACACTGGCAACCTGCAGAAAACCCATGGGGAAAAAAATCAGGACGTACACGAACCTAAGAGAGGAGATCAAAGACAGGAGATGTGGCACATGCAACAAGTAACGACCGTCCGGATCATCGTGTCAACCACAGGTATGGTGCCAAAAACGCTACATAACAGCGTAGCAGCAATAGGTCTCCCAGCGAACACCTACAAGGAACTCCAGAAAGTCGCAATCCTGAATACCTGTAGGATTGTCAGAGAGTTCCTCGAAGAACAGTAACATCAGACATAAAAACAACCACCCTGTGTACTTGGTCGAAATACCCGTCACGAAGTGGAACCCCCAATCAGGGAGAAATAACATAAGAGCAGCAATAATATAATAATAAAATGACGAAGTAAATTACTAATAAAAGGATACATTGAATGGTACGCTGACGAGGGCTAGCAGCACTCAAACATCCCATCAATAATTGGCTATGGCTATTTGTTTCTGTTTTCATTTGCCAGTTTGTCTAGGTTCAAATATTCTAAAATTATAGATTCAAATACTTAAAATTATAGATGCAACCTATGATAAATTTAGCAGCAAACTGGCAGAATAACAGCTAGCCTGACAGATAGGAGCGAATTAAAATAATGAAAGTGAGTGCCAACTAATAATTTTCTTATAGGTTTATTTATTAATGAAAAATAATTATGTAGTGAAAAGAAGTCTTTAGCCGAATTAAGGCGAAGAGGAGGAAGCGTAAGGGTAGCAATAGTCCTCAATTTCCCTGAATTACTCTAATAGATTTTGAGGTATAAAATTTAGGTGTTAGAAAGCAAAAGCAAAGATAAAGCATATTATCGAGATAATTCGGATTAACATAACGCGTAACTGCCCGTCCATTTAATAGGATTCCTGATACAGTATTACAGTAGGTAGTTGATGCTAGAAGTAATTTTGAAGAATTACTTAAGAGGGTCTCTCCACTTTGTCTCATAGATGTACTGTTTCTGCTGCATGCCTCTTCTACAGATATTTTCATGGGCACTGTTCTTCTGAATTGGCTTCTATAATTCCACACGCTCTCTCTTTCAAAACAGTCCGAACACGTGCCGCCACCAGCCAACATCCATTTACTGTCCAACTTCAAACTCACAGAACCAATTTTTCATCTTCCTCGTTTCAAAAGGCGTTTTCTGGAATAACCTTCCTTCGTACGTATTTCCTGAAAATTATAGTCTACAGAAGTTCAAGGCTAATATCAACAAATATCTTCTTTCGTCTTCTCAACCTCCAACCAAAGCATGATACTAAGTACTGTACTATAGGTTCTAATACTTCTCGTGTTTGTGGTTTTCAAAAAAAAAAAAAAAAAAAACTGCAATATTTCTTAGGCGAAAGACCCTTCTGCATCGGGAAGCCTTGGATTTGTAATACGGTATGGTGTAGTGCGGAATTACCTAAAGTTTTGTGAAATCGTGGAGGCTTGAGTCGCTATATCCACTGCAACTCCAGCTCCTTGTGCTGGCATTTCTGTTCTCGGCAGCTCCTGTCGCTGCTGGACAGACTCTGAACAGATCTTTCAAATTGTTTGGACTTTGTCTGAAATTTAATTATATGTATATTTATTTTTTATGTAATTTGATTATTTTCAGTTTGTTCATATCAATCTTTTTTGGTCATGGCAGGTTTTTTCCTCCTTGTACTTGGGAAAACAGGAGAGGGAGTACAGTATTGTATATAAAAGTACTGCTAAATTATGTGTAACTGACAGCGAGGTTGCCATTGGTTGGCTGAGACCACTTTAACTAATAAATATCAATACCAGATGTAATATATTACAGGAATCCAAAGAATAGAGAAATACCTGATGTAATAGAAGTTTTTCGAATAAAATAAAATTAAAGTATAAATTAAACTTTACCAAATAAAGTCAAATTTAGTTTTAAGAAATAATAAGAATTAAACCAGTCTCACTGTAATAGTAGATCATATAGAAAATCAAAATTAGTTTTCTGTAATAATAATATTAAATACGTAATAGAAAATAAACATTACCTTCGTACTGTAAAAAACATAGCTAAAAGATTTGTAATTCAAATTGCTGCCTGATATACGATAAAGAAAGGTAGCAGCGCCCTCTCAATTTTGGTTACTGTGTGATCAATTAAATAAATAATTAATTAAATAACTGATAATTTAAAAAAAAAATGCTGAAAATTATGAAAATATGAAATGATTAATTAAATTACTTATAATGTTAGAAAAAAGCTGAAAATTGTAGATATTGAAAAAAGGCAGAAAATAACAAAATAAATAAATAAATAACAGACCATGGCATATAATAGTAGAAAATTGTAAGATCAGACAATGAAAGCGTGATAAGACAAAAACAAGATAGCACCGCTCTCCTATTTTTGGTTCTTTAAAAGACTCATTTTTATTTTGTATGTAAATCGGCTATAACTATTCTAGGGTTAATATTTCCTTGCCATTTATTGATTGCGATAATTATAGCCCTGTTTATATATTTAGTAATAAACTTTTCTGGAAATTCATTCCTAATCAGCTTAGCTTTTAATTCTTTTAGTGATTCTATAATACTTTTGATGTAATTACTTATTTTTATTAATCTAAATCTCTGCGAAATAATGATGTTACTATGAATTCCTTTTGAGATATTGGAATGCCAGTGCGTTAAGCTAATAGCTTCAAATCCTTTATGTTTGTCATATACTTTGGTATGTCATTTATTATCTATTATATCTATATCCAGATATGACGCAGCTAGAGGTAATTCTATAGGTAATTGAGTTAAAACTAGGAAGTACCAATCTTTACTGGTACTTTATAGTTGTACTCAGGAGGATAATGCGGTGCAATATCTTTCTGAAAGTAGATTTCAATTATTACAATAAGATCATCAATGAAACTTATATTGCAATGTAGCGATATAGTATTAAGTTTTTACTTAGGTTTCTTTCATAATAATGTAGGTAAAGATTTTCTACTATGCAAGAACTACATGCCCCTTAGCTATTTCTATATGCTGTTTATATACATTATTGCCATTAAACATGAAGCAGTTGAATGAACATAAATTTATGATTCTTCTTCCAGTCACATAGTTCCCTGAGGAGCTGTTGTGGCCACTAACAAATTCCTCCAACTGCATCGATTATGTGTAATATGAGCGGCATCACCAAATGTTACGCCCAAAGTTCACTGATCCTCTTCTTCCACATAGTTGCAGGTCTTCCTTTAACAGCAGTTTTTGGAGTTGGTTTTGTTATGTTCTCTATGGCATCAGATAATGTGGTGTATGCCATTGCCTACCACATGATGCTGTCCCAATAATACTGGTCACAGGGTAATATACTATGATACTCATTATAATAGCAGTTAAAGACATATTTAAAGTCTTTAAAGTCAAATGTGCTTATATGGTCTGTCTTGGGCGTTATCATTTAAATAATCTATTACACGGGCGTTGTAATAGATTATTTAAATATTGTTCATACTAATTTTTGATTCTCCTTTGATAATATTGAGCAGTGATTCCAGTTTTTTGTGTAACTTAAGCATAGATGTTTCTGCATGATATAATGTTGCTCATCCATTACAGATTCGTAATGAATCTAAAACCTGTGGGTTTGCATTGTAGAATTTGGGTATCCAGTTACGTAAGGAAATTTGGTATTAGATTTACTTAATTTTAACTTTCTGCACATGGCCAGTAATTTATTAATGATAATGCTACTATTTGATGTATTAATTTTATAGGTTGTCTTATTATTCAGTTCATTTAATAAAGTAGTGGTATAGAAAGTTTTCCATATTATGCTATAATTATTGACTCCTTTGACAATGGTAGTAATTGTAAACTTAGATTGCAAATCTAATAACATTTATTTAATTTAGAATAAATGAAATATCTTGGCTGGTTTTATATTTTTCAAGATATGGCCTATTTGTTTTTCTGAGCTTCATAGGTAAGGCAATCCACCTTTGGAAAGCCTCCGAATGTGTATTATATTTGTTTGTTTGTTTTGGTTGGTTTTTAGGAGCATTAGCAACTAAGGCCATATTGCTCCGGAATATGCGGTGGTCATTCCTTGACCTTTCCGCATCCTCCGTATTTGGTGGTGACGGGCTCGAACCCCGGTCTAATCAAGAAGCGTGTGCTACGCACTGCTGCTCCTTCCCACCTGGCTGCGGAGGCGCCAAAATTATATTTGTATACCAGTTCTAAACTAAATGGTATCAAGTCCGTTCTCATATGTTTTTTTTTTTTTTTAATTAGATTTAACTAATGGTCTAAATTTGAATCCATAGGATAACAATTTTCTTAATTCAGTGTGAGAAACAATTCCTAAATTGTTTTAGGAATTGTTTCTCCAGCAGTATTTATAACTGCACTGTCCCCTATCCCATTATTTTAATAGTTCTGAAAATTTGCCTATTTTACTAGCTGTATATGTTTTTTTTATCAGTATTATTGACGGTATTTCTGACACGTGTGCATCTTAGTGTTGGTCTTTTTACCAATTGGAAAATTTTGTAAACACATTGGTCTTGTTTGTTGTGTAAAACACTGCCATTGAATTTGTTGTTAAGCCCATAAGGATAAAGTGATTTATACTTTAAAATGTTGAGGTTTTCTAAACCCAATCTTTCAGCAGTATTACGGAGCCATAATAAGGTAAAATTTAGTGGCAAGCAGATATACTAGTTATAACCAATGCTACTGACATAACAATGAAATTATGAATAAGTAAGATGGGTAGGCAACTATGAATAATGAATAGAAAAAAAAAATATATATGTATATGTATATACACGGGTTTGTAAAACAATAAGAGAATTTTAGCTCAATATACAGGTATATGCCGTTTTTGGGGAAAGAAGGGTTAAAATTTGTAATCTAATTCAACTTAGTGCAATCTGAACTAACATTTTCGAATTACGCGAAATTTTTATTTTAATTGATATCTTCATTGCAGGCAGTGAATGTTTACATGATTGCCTGATGCAATAATATCCATAACAGAGATAATGCTAGGGGTTTAACACATTACTAATACAGATAAAATTACATAAAAATTATAATATCATATTTTACAAATAAAATTAATGTTAATATGGGAAATGAAAGAACATGAAAAGCGATGAAAAGACGATGGCAGTCACTCGGTTGAAGGCGAAAGCTGGTCCTGATGATGATGCGTCTTCTGTACGATTTGTCCTCTATGAACTTTTTGTAGTTCACATCCATCTCCTGGACGTTGTGGAGCATCTCCATGGGCAGAAATCTATCCCCTATCTGAGCCTCCACGCCACAGACTGCAGAGAGGGGAGGGTTCTTAAGGGTTTCGAGGGGATTCTCCAGTTGCACTTCAGCCAAAAGCTTGGCGTATTGACTTCGCCTGCTCTCATTTTAATTGACACGAGCAAGCGGAGGGTGAATATTCGTTTGGTGACTTTTCTGTAATTTAGAAGTTGGGTGATATCTGAAGTATGTGTGAGTGGTGGCAGTTTATGCTTGAAGAGGACCCACCGAAGAAGCCAGTAAGTACTCATCAGATGCAATGGTTTTTAGCGTGGTTTTCGTTGCCGACGCACAGATTTCTGAACCTTGGGTGATGACTGTCTTCAGAAACCGGTATATGTATTGAAGTGTATAATCAGGCTCTGTGACATGAAGGAGGTGTTCCTTGGCAAGCCATCTTGATCTGCAGACCTTGTTGTGAATGTCTGCAACATGGTGTTTGAAACTGAGTTTAGGGTCGAATATAACACCGAGATCTCTGTGCTTGGCGACTGGGATTCCGTGGATTTCCAGGTTTAGTTCCGTTGGGTTTGATTTGAGTGAAAACACCATTTGTGCAGATTTGTTTGGATCTATCTTAAGAGAAAACTGTGCCAGGTATGTAATAAGATTCTTAAGGCTATTAATAATGGTTTCAGAAATAGAATCAGGTCGGGCGGTTCCGTGGATCCGATAGAGGAGCTTCAAGTCGTCTGCATAACTGATAAATTCTGTTTGCTGGCACAGGGTGGATGGCAGCCGTAAAGAGGAGCCCTGAAAGAACTCCGCCCTGGGGAACACCTACACAAACTTTCTTTGTGAAAGTTTTTTATTCACAGTCATGTGAAAGACCCTGGTCGTAAGTAGCGACTTAAGAATTACAGTATATTGCCTTTTATCTGGTATCCCTCCACACAAAGTTGCAGGAGGGGCTGGATGTCTGTGCTGTCGAATGCAGACTGGATATCCAGATAAACAATAGCCATCTCAGCCCTGTCTTGTAGAGCCCCAGAATGGTGTTGGTGGTTTGCAGTAGGTTGGTAAGGGTGGACCTGCGTTTCAAGGTATAGTGAATGAATGGTGATTCACATGGCAGAACTTGGTTCTTTAGGATGGGAAGAAGGCACTTCTCCATGACTTCCATGACTTTGAGGAGACATGAGACTTTCATTATTGGCCTGAATTGTGAAACTGAGGTCGCTCCTTGTGCTTTTGAGATTGGCTGGACTGTTATCGGTTCCAGGCTGTTGGGATTTTCGGTTCCAGACTGTTGTTGTTTCCATTGTGAGGATTCCATTAACTTGGAATCCTCACAATGAAAACACTAAGGCTCTTAAGAATAAATTGTGGGACCCCATCATATCCGGTGCAAGACGTTGGTGGGATATCATTGATATCCTGGATAAGCTCTCTTTTTGTGATGATGATGGAAGAGAGGACATCTCGCTGACAATTGTTGTGAATGCTCTTAAGGTCTGACGCTGACTTTGGCTTAAATATTGTGATGAAGTCTAGCCATTTGATCGGATTAAGTTGTTGAGGGAATTCATCATGCCCTGCCTTAAACGGTGCCTTCCCAATCTTGATTGTTTTGTCGATGTAGGCTTTCATGGCTTTCGACTTGCTTCTATTAAACTGGGCACGGGCTTTGAATATGCAATCCTGTCTAGTGGGTCTGATGTTGCTTTCCATTTTGTATGTAGTCTTTGTTTATTCTGAAATTTAACGCTGAGCTCTTGGGTCCATCATGCTTTGCTCCGACAGGAGATTGAAACTCTTTTTGACGCTGCAGTTCGAGCAATAGACTGCAGCCAGCAGGTAAGAAAGTGCAACCCAAACTGTGGATGACATTGGTTTAGGGCTTCCCAAGGAAAAATGGATGCTTCGAAGTAGCATTTCTCTGAATTGAGGAATGAAGGGCTAATCACTGTCTTCGTAATTGGTGCCTGATGTTGCCAGGATGTCCTGGAAGTGATTGGAAGAATGAGGGCTACTGGTAGATGATCTGACATGAAGGCTATTTCAGGCTGGCTGTCAACGTTGAGGATGTCTGTTGCAAATACACGAAAAATACAGCTGACAGTTACAAACGGTTCCGCAAAAACGATAAGTGTTTGCCTTTTATTTACATGATTGTTATTTTATATTGTACTTAATACGTAGTCATATAGTTATAGTTACGCTGGTTATTTTTTATTTTTAATTTAGATAAAGAGTTTTTGTGGATTTTACTTACGATAGGTAAAACCGTTATTTCGTTCCATTTTGTAGCCATTGTTTTTGGATATAGTGGTAGGGAATTCAAATTTTTTAATTGAGGTAGCTAGGTAGCTCTAACGCATAATTATATAGTAATACGCTTCACTGTTTCTATTTAATAGTTTCTATTCAAATACTATTGATATTTAATTTATTGATTTTATTAATTTAAAACTACCATGCCCCAGACTAGAGCAGCAAAGCAACGGGCACAAAGTGGCAGGAGTGCTGTGAATCGGGGGAGAACTGAGGGGGGCAATTCTCCAACGCATCACAGCCTAAAAAAATGTGCAACTTGTGAAATGTTTGCCGAACTCTCTGGAACGGAACATGATATTGCCATGGGGGATGTCTTTGTGTGTGCGCGATGTAAGGAGTGTAAGGAAATCAGGCGACAACTCAGCGTTGTTATGGGCCTATATGAGAGTTTGAAGGACAGGGTGGATGCCCTCGAAAGATCTAAATTGAGGGGCCCATCAGGCTCTCAGCTGCCCACCTCAACGCCAGAGCTCACTCCTGGGCATCGGGCAACACGGCGGCAATCTCCAAAGCAGAATGCGCTGGTCCCAAAGGAACTAGTTATTGTTGGTGACTCTATTGTCAGGGAGACGAGGAATATATTTTGTAAAAAGGATAGGTGGAACAGGACCAGGGTATGTCTGCCAGGGGCAAAGGTTGATGACGTTGTAGAGCGGATATCATCTTTCAAGGGCACAAAAGGTGATATAGTTGTACACGTTGGTACTAATGATATTAAGAGTAGGAGACCGGCGGAATTACTCAACAAGTACAGGTCACTGTTGAAAAAAAGCCGTGAAATAGGGTTGAATTTGAAAGTGTCTGCAATTCTGCCCAGACACGATAGGAGGGAGTACATGATGAGAGCCTTGTCGATCAATTCGGCCCTGGAAAGATTGTGCAAGGCTCAAGGGGTAGAATTTTTTTCAGCCTGGACTGTACTTGTTAACAGGAGAGATTGCTTCTACAGGGATGGGATACACTTAAATAGAAAGGGTGCAAGAATATTTGCTGATGCTATCGACGCAGTGTTAGGTGGGTCGGAAAACTGCTAGTTTGGGGGGATACAAAGACTAATAGTTTAACAGTAACCGCAGGCAGAGGTGAAGGTGATTCTTGCACAACTTCTATTAGAATAAGAAGCGACCTGGAGCGAGGGGTGTTGGGGGTTTCAGGGACGGATGGCAGTCATCATGGAATAGTTGGGTATATGGGATGTGTTAGGGTAACAGGGAATAGGCATAGGAGCATGTATGCTTGCATGTATACCAATGCTAGAAGTATAGTAAATAAATTTGATGAATTTGAAGTGTTGGTCAAGACATCAAAGGCGGATATTGTTGGGATAGCAGAGACGTGGTGTCACAAAGATATAAGGAATGCAGAACTGGAATTTGGGGAGTACAATGTGTACAGAAAGGATAGACAGGACAGAAAGGGAGGGGTGTTATGCTGTTAATTAAGAAAAACATAAAATCAAAGGAAGTGCACCCAGTTAATATAGATGAACAGTGCTCTGTTGAGTCAGTTTGGTGTGAGATAAGCACTGCGAAAGGAAAAATAAGAGTAGGAGTGTGTTATAGGCCTAATGACTTGAATGAGTACAATGAACAATTGTACAGAGAAATAGAGTGGGCCAGTAAATCAGAATGTCTTATAATGGGGGATTTTAACTTCCCAGATATTGACTGGAACTTGTGGGTTGGTCACTGACACACTAGTCAGACTTTTGTGGAGTTATTGGATGATTGTTTTCTGCAGCAGCATGTTCGAGAGGCAACCAGAGAAAGTAACACTCTTGATCTGGTTATCAGCAGTGATCATTCGTGTATTAAGAATTTGCAGATAAAGGAACCACTAGGTGGCAGTGATCACAGTGTGCTGAAGTGGGATTTACTCAAAGAGGTAACTACCGTCAGGGGTAAAGGAAAGGGTTTTTGCTTCCGTAAAGGGGAGTACAGTGGTCTCAGACAGTTTTTAAATTCTGTACAGTGGGATCAACTGACGATGTTACAAACAGTAAATTCTAAGTGGGAAGCATTCAAAGAATTAATCGTGGAAGCTACTAGACTTTATATACCGATTAAGAAATATCGTTCAAGGTTTAGGCCTAAATGGTTATCAAATGAACAAATGAGACTCGTGACAGAGAAGAAAAATGCATGGGATGCATATAAATTATCAGGTGACGCAGAAGCCTGTGGCAGATATAAGCTAGTCTGTAATCAGGTCACAAAGGAGGTTCGGCAGGCGAAGGCGGATTACGAGAAATCTTTGGCAAAAGATGCTAAGAAAAACAGCAAGGATTTCTTTACTTATATAAACTCTAAAAGGAAGGGGATGAATATGATTGGACCACTTGACATCGATGGTTCGACTGTTGATGATCCTGCTCAGATAGCAAACAAACTGAATGAGTATTTTGCATCTACATTCACACGTGAGGAATCATTACAGTTTGAAAATGGAAGAAGGTTATCAAATTGTAGCAGTGTGCTTAATGATTTTGTAATAACTGAGAGCAAAGTGGAGGAGAAATTGTTGAAGTTAAACATAAGAAAGGCACCTGGGGTGGATGGGATCTATCCAGTTATTTTAAAGGAGGCGGCAAAGCAACTAAGCAAACCCTTAGCCATAATTATGAGAGCATCCTTGGACTCAGGGGAGGTTCCCACGGACTGGAGATGTGCAAATGTGTCCCCAATTCACAAAGGTGGATCGAAGGGTGACACGAGTAATTACGGACCAGTTAGTTTAACTTCTGTTCCGGGTAAAATAATGGAGTCGCTGGTTAAAGATGCATTGCAGGATCATCTAGGCAAGACTGCAGCAATAATTCAAACACAGCATGGGTTTGTTAAGGGAAAATCTTGTCTGACAAATTTGATTGGTTATTATGATGTGGTCACAAAGGAACTGGATGCAAAAAATAATTTTGATATCATATACTTGGATTTCAGGAAAGCTTTTGACACTGTTGCGCATGGAAGACTACTGTACAAATTGGAGCAGAATGGTATTAAGGGTAAGTTGCTACAATGGATAAAAGGATGGTTAAGTGGGAGAAGACAGAGGGTGGTAATCAATGGGTGCTGCTCTTCGTGGACTAATGTTATTAGTGGAGTCCCACAGGGTTCGGTGTTAGGTCCACTGTTTTGTATATTTATCAATGATATTGATGAAGGTATATCAGGCTTAATGTCGAAGTTTGCAGATGACACAAAGGTTGGCAGGGTTGTTAATGACAGTAATGGCAGTGTGCTACTGCAACAGGATCTAGATAATTTGGGCAGATGGGCTAAGAAGTGGCAACTGAAGTTCAACCTTGACAAATGCAAAGTACTGCATATGGGTAGAAATAACCCCAGAGAAACGTACCAACTGTGTGGTACTACACTTAAGGTGGTAGAAAATGAAAAAGACCTGGGAGTAATTGTGCAGTCAGATATGAAGTTTTCTGAGCAGTGCAGACAGGCTGCTAGGGCGGGTCATGGGGTTTTGTCAATGATATATAGGAATTTTGCTAGCAGGGAAAAGGAGGTGATTGTCCCTCTGTATAAGGCAATGGTCAGGCCACGCCTTGAGTACTGCGTACAGGTCTGGAGGCCTCATTTTAGGAAGGATGTAGATTTGCTTGAGCGTGTACAGAGAAGAGCAACACGATTGGTGAGGGGAATGAAGGGATTCTCTTACCAAGAGAGGCTTAAGTTCTGCAAATTGCAGTGGCTGGAGACTAGGCACCTGCGCGGTGATCTGATTGAGGTCTATAAGGCCTTGAATGGGTTGAGCACGCTGAATTCTGATGGGATCCTTCCACTTGTTCAGATTACCAACCTACGGGGACATAAGTTCAAATTAAGAAAGGACAGATGTAGAATAGATGTGCGGAAATTTGCCTTTAGCCAGCGGATGGTTAATTGCTGGAACAAACTTCCATCTGTCGTTGTAGAAGTTGATAGGTTAAATAAATTTAAGGAGGAACTGGACAGGCATTTGGAGGGAATGGTGTGATTTTTTTTTTTTTTTTTTTTTTTGGCTGATGCTGCATAAGCTCCTACACTTGCTTTCTTGCATCATGTGCCACTACTACTACTACTACTACTAAATGAAATTAAATTAAAAATAAAAGTGACTTAGAGTAAACTCTAAAATCTGGCAAGCCGGGGGGCCTGGTTTCAAAGAGTTTGAGATCGAAGGTTTTGAGAGTTTTAATCCGACAGCTCGCAATCGGGGGTTGTGCGCTGTCGAATTTTTAAAAGGTATGCTTAATAGTTTTAGATAGTCATAATGTCATAATAAATTATTTTAGATATTTAGAAGATAGTCAGTAAAACGTTTGCATCTGTAAATATTTATAATGAGCACCTTGTCTTGTCTTCTGTTGTAGCGGGAAACAGAAATTAAACTGCATGGATTCACTGCGATCATTGCATTATAATGCATATATAATGCAATGATCGCAATTCTCACAGCAGAAAAGGCGCTTACGTAGCCAGGTGGGCAGGAGCAGCAGTGCGTAGCACATGCTTCTTGATTAGACCGGGATTCGAGTCCGTGACCACCAAATACGGAGGATGTGGAAAGGTCACGGAATGATCACCGCATATCCCCGGAGTAATATGGCCTTAGTTGCTAGTGCTCCTAAAAAAAATAAATAAATAAATAAATAATAATAACAACAATAACAACCACAGCAGAAAAACAAACTTGCCTTTGTAACGAGTTTTCCTGATATTGCTTTATCTTCAACAGATAGATTTAGTTATATTAAATAAATTTTCTGTTTATACTCCGGCACGAAAACCAAGTCAGTAGAGTTTACAATAAATCGTCAATACAAATATTAATCGTATTCAGTAGTCACGGGCTTGAACCCCGGTCCACTCAAGGAACGCGTGCTATGCACTCTCGCTCCTGACTACTCGGCTACGTCAGGCCTTTTGTAACTTTGAAAACTGATTTCGTACACCCGCGTGGCAGTTCACTCAAAACTTCTCTACAACTGCTTTGTCTGAGTGTTGTCACGCAGACAAACGTGTCCTTAAACAGGCCGTCTTAGCAGTGTCCTCCTTTAGCTCAGTAATCTATTTGAGGAGCAATCTGAAAGTAGTCAGTTGAAAGAGGGAACAGGTGAATTTGCTTTGAGTAATCGTGGTTCAAGCTCTCGTGACTACTAAATACGGTGCTGTTTGTTATATTCTCTCTCGTTCCTGAGTAAAACAGAAATTTTATTTTTACATAAAATAAAACAATTTTTATTTTATTTTTAATTTTTTACGAAAAAAACAAAAACAAAAAATTTATTTATTTACTGTATTTATTTTTAGACCATTAATGTAGAATTCCATACTTGAATTATGCGTGTAGCATACTGTTGTATATACATATACAGGTATATAATAATAATAATAATAATAATAATAATAATAATAATTTATTTATTCCTATTTTACGTTACACATTTTTGGGAGATAACAGCAAAAAGGGAGGGAGAACACATAAGACAATGACTTTTTAGGGAGGTTCCCTTAAAAAAATTATGAATATACAAATACACAATTGAAAATACACAGTTCTGAAATTGTACAGGTAATGTTCAACAGAAAAGACATAAATAAATTGGAGTGTTTTGTATATTTCTTTACAGAAGACTTTGAAGAGCATCACTACTTATAACATCATTGTGGACATTTTTACAATTAAATGAGGAGAGAAAAGGAAAATGATGAGATACATGCACAGAAATTTACAACCTATTTGCCAACTGCTTCCTTTAACATTTATACATTATTTCCATGTTGGTGTTTTTAAAATCCAGGCGTTGAGTGCAAGGTAATTTGAATCAGACATCCCTGGTGATGTGTTCAATTAGTAGTTCCTTGAATTGATTTAGTGAAGTGACATTTTTGATTTTTGCACGAAGTTTGTTCCAGGTTTTAGCACCTCTGTATTTTATGCTTTTCTGACCTATGGCTTTTCTGAAAAGCGAAATTTCGCTTTTCAGAAAGCGAAATTTCGCTTTTCAGAAAGCGAAGGTTATGAAAAAGGATCTGAAGAAAGTCTGCTGACTTCATAGCATTGTAATCACCTCGGCTTTCTGCAATAGCTGGTAGATGCTTAGGAGTCTCACTTCCTTGCATCTCGAACTAACCGATGCGTTCCAGGGAAGGCCCAAAATTGAACGAACGCATCGATTGAGAATGGAGTTGATTCTCGCAAGGTTTTCTTGGCTGGTGGTACCCCATGAGATGATTCCATAGGTGAGGTGCGGCTGAATTAAAGAAAGGAATACTAGTGTGTTAAGGGAAGGAGACACCGAGGCAGAGGTCCTGGAGAGTATTCCCGCTAGTGACGAAGTTTTCTTTCGTACGGTTATCATTTGTTTTGCCCAACTTAGCTTATCATCTAGCCAGATTCCGAGAAACTTGGTTTCATTCACCCTTTCAAGTTGTTTTTCTTTGTATGCTACATACAAAGGAAAACAACTTGAAAGGATGTTTTTCTTTAATAATAAATAATAAAATAAATAATTATAATAATTATTATTATTATTTTTTTAATGATCTTGTTTATTTTTTGGGTGTGGCGCCGTAACTAAATGGGAAAGACGAATAAATCGCGGATAACTCGTTGCTGTTTCTGACTACATTGTGGTGTCGTCCATATGGTGACACGTTGAAGCCAATAACGACACGTTCTGTCGTTTTTGAAGAACCCAGTTGTTTATGTCGTCTGCCTTGGTGACGCCACAAGAAATTGAAGTTACTTGCCGCCACCTCCTCAATGTAAACAAACCATTGAAAGTTCGTAGTTGCGATGGATTTGGCCACTCAGAGTGATAAGTGTAATGATCGCACGACCGGTTGTTTGTTTTACGCTTAAGTATGTGTTACCTTACCGTTGGCCGCGGCTATTTCGAGTTTTAGTAGTAGCGTGGAGCACGTTTATAGACTTACTGACAGACGCAATTAGAGGAAATGTGCACCCGCCCATAAACTTACCGACAAATCGGCCGCATTTTTGAACATTTTCGTGTGTTCGAGTCGAAATGTAGGTGAAAAGTGAGTGCTGCCGTAGGAAAGGGAGAAGCTGACGTATAAAGCAGCTAAATAAGATCTGCTATGCTATACTGCAACGTGTATCGGGACGCAGAAGCCTAATAAATTAAAATAACAAAATTTCTGTTTGTATTCCGGGAAGACCCAATCTGGTCAGGGGATTTTACAAGGTACAGAATACAAGAAATTAACCCCAGGGCTCACATCTGGTGAGTTTGGGCTTGGCAAACCCAGGGTCTTCTCTTTCTTGCTTTCTTGGTGATTTCCTTCTACTCTCTCTCTCTCTCTCTCTCAAGGTAACGCGGGAATTTTTTTTTTTTTTTTTTGGCAGGTGCAACGCATTAATAATAAATAATATCAAAGTATTATGGTCACGTGGATTTAAATCACTGTTAACAGAATCAAAGTCAAATTTTTAATATCTGGTCGGTCACAATGAGATTTAACAGCAGCGGATAACACTGGAACACCTTCCGCCCCTTTTGGTTTGGCTTTCTTTCATTCGTCCCAAGGCTGGCTTACCATGGCCAATCGGTGTTCTACGGGACATTGTCTTGTTTATCCAGACAAGGTCTTCATTCATCCTGTTCTTGATGAAATTAGAAAATTGTTACTACAGATTGAAAAACGCCACCAACTAGTCACCTTCTGTTGGATTCCAGCAGAATTCTGGTTTTGGGCAATGAACTTGCCGACAAAGCTACAAAAAATCCAACCACCTTAGATTTAACGAATATCTCTGTTCCAGCATCAGACTATTCACTAATGATTCATGCTGCATGCCTATCAGAATGGACAATAATCTGGCACTCTCAAACTAATAATAAACTCGTGAAGTTTAAACATGATCCGAAAATTTGGCCATCCAGTGTCCATACATCAAGACGAGAAGAAGTAGTCCTTTCAAGGGCAAGAATAGGTCATACTCATCTAACCCACCTTTATTTACTCACAAGAGACAATCCATCACAGTGTCGACTTTGTTATATAAATCAGACTGTTAAACACATTTTCATTGTTTGATACTATAGACAAGGCGGAACATCAACACTGGTAAATTTTGATAAACCAATAACTTTAGAGAATATCATTGTTGACAAGGCAAATATTTCTGAAATTTTCAACTACCTCAAGCAAACTGGACTTTTTAATCATTTCTGATTTTACAAAAATTTCCCATATACTTATATTATAAATGAATAGGCGCATTATAGCCACAGCAGCTTATGCGCCATCAAACCCCCATAACAACAACAAGGTCCATTGTGCTGCCATAGGCAAACTTCAATATATAAAATTACCCCAGAAGTTAAATATTATGCACATTTCTAGAACTCCCATGGTGCAGGTTAAGAAACATAGTCACAGACAGTGTTTCTCAATCTTATCCACTTCGGCTTGACAGTTTCTCCTTACTGGTAATAATAAGTTTCCTTCCTGAATTGTTTATTTTAATTATATCAGTTTAATTATTTTATATATACGTAAGCACTTTATAGTGACCCTCTTTTTAAGTCCCAACACGTTATAACGTCCTATGTGGTTATTCCCAGCCAATTTCTGATTAACCTAATGCTATTTTACATTCTGTATAACGACCTTGAAAGTAAAAGAATTTCTCTATAGCACCATAAATTTCCATCCCTTAATCTGAATTTTATTTACTTTTTAATTACAATATTCGCGTTTAAAAATGACAGACCGCTTCAAATACATTGAAGTAATTTCCACCTGAACGCTAGAAATCTTTTATTCCACATTGTCTCACACAGGTTTCTCTCATATTGATAATTCTTCTTTTCTCTGTTTAATATTCAATACATATCCGAATTGGGATATATATATATATATATATATATATATATATATATATATATATATATATATATCCCAATCACTTTTCTCGCAGTGCAGTAATGAAATGGTCATCGGCTAGAAGTTCATTTCATTAGTTCGAATATATGTTTTTATTGCTATGGCTCCAAGAAGGTTGCCAAAAGCAGATAAAATTAGGATTTTACAAGCGGTAGATAATGGTGTCCATAATAAGACTGACATCACCCAACAGCTTGGCATTCCTACGAGCACTGTTCACTATTCTGAAAGATCGGAAAAAGATTGAAAGTTTAGAGAAATCTGGGTAGGATTCGAGCACCAAAGGCGAAGTAGCCGAATCTTGAAAAGGTACTTTTGGAAAGGCTAATGATGATGCGTTCAACAAACATTCCTGTAGAAGATAATCTTTTCAAAGCTAAGGCTTTGAAAAGTTTCAAAGTGAAAATTAAAGAAGTTAAAAGTTCAGATGGATGGTTCCAGAAATTTAAGATTCGTCATGGCCTGTCTTTCAAAAATGTTGTGTGGAAAAAGTGCAGCCGTGGCCATTGACACTATAAACTAATGGGAGGAAAATCGTCTATTAATTGCGAATGCTAGTCCGATAATACGGAAGAAATATTTGAATGTGTGCGTCATCACTAGGGTGACCAACTGTTGATCAGCCAATTCGGGATATCGATCTTAAAAAATTTGGACAGAAATTTCCCGTTTCGTAGTGTTCTCGTTCGTTCTTAGTATAGATCAATCGCAATGCCACTGATTTTCCACACATGATTCTGTCCTATATTTTTTCATTTAGGGTTATACGCTTAATTCTGTTAAATACGCTTAATTCTATTAGAATATTTTGTAGCTTCACGGACGACACATTTCAGCCCTTATTCTCCTCAATCCAGTTATTGGCCTTAATTTTGTTTCCTTTATATTCGTACTTAGTATTCAATGCGAGCTTTGTGCGAGGGGTTTTGTGCGAGGCTCTATAGTCTAATTTCCACATTCTCTCACACAAGTTTTTCTCATATTGATAATTCTTCTTTTCTCTGTTTAATATTCAATACATATCCGAATATAGTTGAATTGCAACTAAAGGATAATTCTTCTTTTTCTCTGTTTAATATTCAATACATGTAAGAACATATAAATTCGGACATCTCAAGAGAATTTGGAGTTGTTTTCAGTCAGGAGAAGGGTGAAGTAATGGTTCTAAAGAGAAGTAGCGAGCCTGACGGACACTTTACAATGGTAGAGCCGGAAATGGTTATAGCAACTTTAAGTATCTCGGAAGCACCATCACAAAAACTGGAGAGATAGACGAAGAAATAATAGCTTAAGGATACGAGCGGGCGGGAATTTCTACAGGCAGACAAGACATCTGATCTGGAACAGAACATACCACTGAAGTGCAAGAAGGCCTATACCAGACCTATTACGCGTACCAATTGTGACCTATGCATCTGAAACTTGGACTGTGAGGAAAAAGCATGAAAAAGAATGCAAGGGGCAGAAATGAGGTTTGTGAGAAACATAGCCAGAATGACAAAACGCGGCGAAATCAGCAATGATGCGATTAGGGAGAGAATTCAGGTAGAAAAGTTTCAAAGTAGGAATAAAAGGTGTTTGATATGGTTTAGACGTGTCAAGAGGATGAAAGAGAGGCGTTTGTCAAGAAGAATGTTTGAATTGCAACTAAAGGACAAAAGACCAAGGGGGAGACCAAGAATTAGGTGGAAAGACATGATAAAGACCGATGCCATTAAGAGAGGAGGAAACTGGCGTGAAATCAACAACTGAGTGTAGTACATGACGGGACAGGGTGGCGAGGTATATATATATATATATATATTTATTTATAATTATTGATAAAAAAGTAAAGAAAGAAAGTTAAAACGACAATAACTGTAACTAATATGTAAATAATATTTATGAGTCAATGCAGTTGCAAGCAATCATGCAATACACCCATAATGTCTATAATATTAAGGATAATATAAAGAACCATTAGAATAAGCAAATCAATCCAATAATAATACCATCAGGGACCTAAGAAAACGCAAAAAAAAAAAAAAAAAATTATCGCTGTTTACCGACAATCTAGATGACTTCAACTGGGGCCAACCACCCAGAATGAAGGCAAAAAAGGACAAGAGGTTCTCTGTTTCTGTGATGATCAATATATGCTAAGTAATTTAAATCTAAACCAAATATAAACCAGTATAGGCCGAATGTAAATCGAATATAAATAAATCGAAAGATGATAATAAAAGTTAAGAAAATTTAGAAATATTAGAATCAAAGGTAAAAAAATAAGTAAAATATAAATGTAAGCATATATTAATCATCGTCGACCCGACAGAGAACGTAATTTAATGATTAAAATAAGATTAAATATATAATACATACTACATATTGACCGTATCTAGGACGGTTATTACTGGATACGGTAAAAATAAATAATTAAATTAAATTAACGCATAGAGAAACATGCAGATAGTAAGAAGAAAAACTAAAGGAGTAGAAATAATAGAACCTGAACTCCACAAAGGCGAAAAATAGTGGTATAGATAAGAAATAGTTTCTCCTACGTCCTCGGATTGCCCTAATAATTTCGGAGAAATAAAAATAAAGAGTGTAGGACAGCTTAAAGACAATACAAGATATAAGTGTGGCTCGGGTATGCCCGGGATCGCAAACCCGTTCCTATAGTAGGACCCTGAGCTGAATTTGCATGTTATCTCAGCGGGAACTGAGATAAATTTAAATGAATTTAACTATATATTAAAAAAAAAAAATGATACACTGTAATTTGCAAGCCGGTGGGTACAAGTTTTCTACGCCGTAAGACACCAAGAATGCAAAGTGTATCCTATTTACATATATACATGGCACTAAATATAACGATTATATTGAAAATTATATTGAAACGATAGGTTCAGAAAACAAATTTTTGAAATTAATTATGCTTATCGCTTTCCTGAAATGATATTTCAGGTAAACGATAGGGAAATTATTATTGATCAACCTGCCGTACAACGCTGTTAAGCCCGCTGAATAACCCTGTGTGTATATATATATATATATATACACAGGGTGATTCACTACCAGTGCGACAAACTTGCAGGAGGTGTAGGGGCACAAAGACGAATCGGAATCACATAGCAGTGCAGCGTCCGAAATGCCTTCGTCATGCGGTAGAGGACGTTGAACGGGATCCTGCTGGAAGTCAGGGAACAGCGATCCTGCTGGAAGTCAGCATTTGCGAACCAGTTCCCGAGGCAGTAGGATGGACGAGTATTCAAACGTTGAACTGGCCGACATGCACCTCGCGTGTGGAGCTGCGGACTGTAACGGGCGCGCCGCTCTGCGCTTGTACCAGGAACGTTTCCCGCAGAGGCGTGCTCTTCATCATACGATTTTCGCATGTGTGCACAGAAGGTTACGTGAGACTGGTTGTTTCACGAGAGGTATCATGAATCGAGAGCGAACGACGAGGACGCCAGACAATGAGGAAAATGTCCTACGTCTTGCAGAAACCAACGATGGGTATTTCCCAATCCACTGTATGGAGGATACTGTCAACAAACCAAATGAGTTCATACCATCTGCAACGCGTCCAATCATTGGAGCCTGCGGATTATCCACTCCGGAGGACTTTTGCTACTTGGTTTCTTCAACAGAAACGGTTCGCAAATGCTGACTTCCAGCGGGATCGCTGTTCACGCTACCTCCCGTTCAACGTCCTCTACCGCATGACGAAGGCATTTCGGACCCTGAAATGCTATGTGATTCCGATTAGTCTTTGTGCCCCCTACACCTCTTGCAAGTTTGTCGCACTGGTAGTGAATCACCTTGTATAAGAATTAAAAATAATTGATAGAAAAAATTAATAGAAAATACTAAAAGATGGAGAAGTTATTAACATGCCAGGCCTAATAGAAGAAAAAAATGAAAAAGAATATTAAGAACCTAAAAAATGTATAATTAACTGCTAAATTAACAGGCCAATCATATGTACAAAAGCTGAAAGGGAAGTAGAAATTAATAAATGTAAAATAATAAATGTAGTGAGCATCAAAATGAGGGCGAAAAAAATTTTTTTTGATGCAAACTAGATAAAAATAAACAAGATAAAATTGGTACATGGATCAGGTATTTCATCAGGGGTACTACACCTAATCATGTACCAAAACACTGCGTTTCTGTACAAACCCGTGTTGATGGAGGAACTATTAAAATATAACTAAATATAACTGAAAAAGGGCGGGGGGAATAAAAATAAAACCTCCAAAAACATGAGTAAGATAGCCCCAACGCAGTGTGTGAAGTTAAAATAAAATAAAACAATTAAATTAAAATTAAATTAAATTAAGTCAAATTAAAGTGTAAATGCATGTGGGTTAAAATTAATAATTTTGAAAAATGTTTGTGAGAAAGGTGATTTTATGTAAATTTATGTAACAGGCAGTGGTATAGAAATAGGAAGTAATGCTAGATAAGGGAGGGGGAAAAGGTAATAAAAATTAAAAATTAAAGAGGCGAAAATAGCAAGAATAAGAAAAATAAGAATGTCCGAATTGCCCTCGGCAATTCGGACATTCTTATTTTTAAGAATTTATTTTCTTTCTTTCTATTCTTACTTTCTATTCTTACTTTCTATTCTTTCTTACTTTCTATTCTTCTTAAGAAAGAAGAATAGAAAGTAAAAAGATACAAAGAGAAGAAAAAGAGTTTAAAGGATACTAGGCAAGCTAGGTGTGTCAATACCCAACCTCTTAGACAGGGCCTTGGCTGTGAGAGTGTTAGTAGAAGTGGAAACTGATACCGCCAGCCTGGAATATAATTTTTTGGGTGCCGAATGCCGAAGATATAGCCGAAAGAACAAAAAAATAGCCGAAAGGTGAATAAAAATAGTGAAAAGAAGAAAAATTAAATACCTTTAAAGTTATGCAACGTCAAACTTGGCCAAAATGTAATATATAATGAAGAAAATATAATAAAGAGAATATTTTAAGAACATGATTAATTAAAAATAGAATATAAACAGAGGGAGAACTATGACGACGGTGTAGTTGCTCGGTAAAAAAGAGGAAGCCCTCTATACTTAAAATGAAATGGAGAAAAATTCTGAAAGAAATGCGTACGATTATTAATATTATTATAATATATTAATATTATTAATAATTATAAATAATTATTAATAATATTAATATAGAAAATAACTTGGAGAGTGAACAAGCATGAATATCGTTCAAATAGAAGTCACATAATGCGATCACTTTCAAAGTAGTGGAAATAGCACCATTCAAATCTACAGCTGTACAAATATCAGGTTAAGCCTATTCAAAATGGGACATGGTGAATCCGAATTTTTGTTTAATGAAATCAGATAGATTTTTTATAATATAATTAATAAAATTAATTGGAATATCATTCATGCGTAATTTAGTATAAAAGCCATTTAAAGCATTAACGAAAAGTGTTTGTTTGCCGCTTAGATTTGCAAGACGAATAATTTGTGTATAGATGATGTTTTTATGAACTTGAATAGAAATATTAGAATTCCAGTTAAGTAAATAATGTTAAAATTAAATTTACTTCTTTTATCAAATAACTCCAAATTATGATGAAGAGGGGGACTGTTTAAAGTAATATTTAAATCGAGGGAGTTTGCTTCTTGGTTACCCTTATTTTCTTTATTTAGGGTAAGTTCAGAAGGATATATAAATTTTGCAATATTTTCAAAATGAATATTCAAAACCATGATGTCATGAACATAACGAAATGCAAAGAAGTTAAGGTTCGGGTTATTGCGAATGTAAAGAACTTCGTAGTAATGAAGAAATAAGTTAGAAACTATACTGGAAATTTTCGAGCCCATGGGAACTCCTACAGATTGTCTATCAGTACATTTACCATCGTAAATGTAGTTGTTCAGAATGCATAGGTTGATATAGTTATTTCAAACAACCTCATACACGGATAGAACATTCTTGTATTTAAAATATAATTGATTAAGCACAGTGATAATCAAATGATGTGGTAAAGAAGTAAATAAGTTAGCAAAGTCATAAGTTTCGATACTGAAAATGTTGGTATTAGAATTGAAGATTTTAATGATGTAATGGTTATTATTGATGATCCAAGTGGATGGAATATTAATAAATATAGTGGTTAATAATTTAAAGAATTGTTTACCTGGCAAATAACAGCCACTTTTTTGGCACTAGTAATGAATCTAAAGCCAACGGGATGTTTATGGAACTTGGCTATCATATATAAGAAAGGTAAGGTGGAATTGCGAATTTTGGTATGTAATTTTTTTATGTAAAGCCATAAGTTTCGTGACGGTTGCATTAATGCCAAGATTACAGCGTAAAAAGGTGGTACTATTGTCAACTTCCTTTTTGAGCGTGGTATAGTAAAACTGCTTGCAAAAAATTGCAAAGTTGTTAGAAGCTTTTTCTACAGGGGTGATGATAAACTTTTGCTGTAAATCTAAGATGGCTTTTTTAAGATTAGAATGCCTAATATGTGAATTATTATAAAGATTGTAAGTCTGAGTAACAGTTTTTATAATATCTTGGTATACAACATTTATCTCGTTATAGAATGCTTCATGGGGTATTGTATACTTGTAAGCCAACTTGTTGCAAAAAATTAAGATATTAAGATATAAATCTTTATATATATTATTTAAATAGGCTTTATGGGTAGGTCTAAATTTAAATCCTTTTCCCATGACAGACTTGTTGAGGTGTTATTTACAATATCCAAATTTCCAGTGATAATATGTCCATGATGTTGATCTACGAAAGGAGCATATATGAAATATTACAGTGACATGGAAGATCTGATAGTTGCAAGTTGCCTAAGTTGGTATCTAAAGTTTCATAGTTACAAATTTTGAATCCAATAGGAGACTCGTAGCTGAAACAGTGATGAATGTTGAACCTGAAATTGTTACAAAATGGGAGAAAATTATTACGATTGTTAAGTAAATGATACCAAGGAATTTTATCAAACCAGCTGTCCGTAAATTTAATAGTACAGTATTCTTTACTGTGTGTAGTGATGGAGCCTAGTCTAAAGAGAGAGATATCTAGGATGATATGTTTAATCTGGATATTTTTAAATTTAAAATTATTAATGAATAAAGTTAAGGCTTTTAGTATAGAGTAATTGATGCTGAAGAGAAAAAGAGAAATATTATGCGCATCAAGAATGGTGTTATCCCAGGAGCCAATAATATTGCCGAAATTGTGCCGAATATGGCTGTAGTGTCAGTTTAATTTATTTCCACGTTTGTATCTATGTTTGTTGTCATTGAGAAAATGACTGAGATGGAATAGATTGTAAATACAGTGGCTAGTGTTTAAACAATCATTACTTAAAAAAATATTGTTAAAAAAATTATTATTTAAACCATATGGATATAAAGACTAATGTGCACACACAAATAAATTTTCATAATAATCTCGACGAATGTTATCATTAATGATAGCGATGATTTTAATTTCGACGTTGTTAAAACCATGATGGTGGAAGTGGAAGAGTTCTATTTCAGTATCAAAATTGGTGCCAAATGAAAGATTTTTGCTTTTGGATCTGTGTCCGTTGATTCTAATATTAGGAGAGTTTGAAGTCTGGCCAATAATATTACATATATTGCAAGTAAGTAAATATATGACATTATTAGTTTTACAAAAAAGAAGTGGAGACGAAATTAGAGTTGGACTCGGAGTTATCCATCATGGGACAAGTGAGACATCGTTTGTCCAAACATTTTCAAAAAAAATAAATTTTGGTTCAAAATATGTCTGTTATATATGGATTCAGAATCAAAGTTAGGGTTAATGGTATGATTCTCCTGTTTAATATTTAACACTACATCCTCAAGAGTGGGATGAAGCGCAACACGTTTTGTAGCTGAACTAGGGGCAACGCAGTGTTGACTCGCCGCATTATTCAATGGGAATTTATAAATGTAAAATAAGGTAAATTAAATAGGGCAAGTTGTGTTAGCGGCGAAACCATCTTAAGGTGTGACTAAAGAACGGTTAACAAAAGATTAAGAAATAGAAGGATAAAGATAAAGAGAAGAGAAGAAGGGTAAAGGAAAGTATAGGTGGGATTATATTTAAGAATAGCAACGCGCAAAGCTGCAGATAGCAAAAACTTAAAATATATAGTATGTATAAAATGTAAGAAAAACAGAAAGGAGAAATAGTAAGTGTACCTGAATGCGCAAGGCAGCAAGACAGGATATAAGAATTAAAAATAATTGAGATAAAAAATTAATAGAAAATACTAAAAGATGGAGAAGTTATTAACACAAGGTGCCAGGATTAATAGAAGAAAAAAGAGAAAAAGAATATTAAGAACCTTAAAAAAAAATGTAAAATTATGTAGAATTAACGGCTGAACAAAAGCTGAAAGGGAAGTAGAAATTAATAAATGTAATGAGCATTGATGTAATGTAAATGTAATGTAATGATGAGAGCCTTGTCGATCAATTCGGCCTTGGAAAGATTGTGCAAGGCTCAAGGGGTAGAATTTTTTTCAGCCTGGACTGTACTTGTTAACAGGAGAGATTGCTTCTACAGGGATGGGATACACTTAAACAGAAAGGGTGCAAGAATATTTGCTGATGCTATCGAGGCGGTGTTAGGTGGGTCGGAAAACTGCTAGCTTGGGGGGAGACAAAGACCAATAGATTGACAGTAGCCACTGGCAGAGGTGAAAGAGATTCTTGCACTGCTTCTATTAGAATGAGCAGAAGCCTGAAAAACAAGATGCATGGTATTTCAGAGACTGCTGGGAGCCATTGCGGTACAAGTAAACACATGGGTTGTGTTAGGGTAGCTAAGAATAGAAACAGGTGCAGGTATACTTGCGTGTACACCAATGCTAGGAGTTTAGTAAATAAATTTGATGAATTTGAGGTATTGCTCAAAACATCGAAGGCAGATATTGTTGGGATATCAGAGACGTGGTGTCACACAGATATAAGGGATGCAGAACTGCAATTTGGGGAGTACAACGTCTACAGAAAGGATAGACAGGATAGGAAGGGAGGAGGGGTTATGTTATTAGTTAAGAAACACATAAAAACCAAGGAAGTGAAGCCAGTCGACATCGCTGGACAGTGCAGTGTGGAGTCAGTTTGGTGTGAAATAAACATTGGGAGATCAAAATTGAGAGTAGGAGTGTGCTATAGGCCTAATGACTCTGATGAGTATAATAAGGAACTGTACAGGGAAATAGAGTGGGCCAGTAAATCAGAGTGTCTTATAATGGGAGATTTTAATTTCCCAGATATTGACTGGAATTTGGGGGCTGGTTACTCACACACTAGCAGGGCTTTTGTGGATTTATTGGATGATTGTTTTCTACATCAGCATGTTCGGGAGGCAACTAGAGGGAGTAATACTCTTGATTTGATTATCAGCAGTGATTCTTCATGCATTAAGAATCTGCAGATAAATGAACCACTAGGTGGCAGTGATCACAGTGTGCTGAAGTGGGATTTACTCAAAGAGGTAACTACCATTAGGGGTAAAGGGAAGGGTTATTGCTTCCATAAAGGCGACTACGATGGACTGAGACAGTATTTAAATTCTATACAGTGGGACCAACTGATTATGTTACCAACAGCAAATTCAAAATGGGAAGCATTCAAAGAACTTATCTTGGAAGCTACTAGGCTTTACATACCAACTAAGAAATATTGTTCAAGGTTTAGGCCAAAATGGATGTCAGATGAACTAATGAGGCATATGACAGAGAAGAAATATGCATGGGATACATACAAATTAACACATGACACAGAAGCCTATGATAGATACAAGTTGATATGCAACCAAGTTACAAAGGAGGTTAGGCTGGCGAAGGCAGATTACGAGAAATCCTTGGCAAAGGATGCAAAGAAAAACAGCAAAGAGTTCTTTACTTATGTAAACTCTAGATGGAAGGGGATGAATCAGATTGGTCCACTTGATATTGATGGGTCAAGTGTTGATGATCCTGCTCAGGTAGCTAACAAACTAAATGAATATTTTGCATCGACATTCACACATGAGGAGTTATTCAGCGAGGGGAATGCTAGAGCTAGAGGTGTATTCAACTCTAGCAGTAAGCTACAGAATCTTGAAATAACTGGGAGTAAAGTGGAGGAGAAACTGTTGAAGATAAACACAAGAAAGGCACCCGGGGTGGATGGGATCTATTCAGTTATATTAAAGGAGGCAGCAAAGGAAGTAAGCAAACCTTTAGCCATAATTATGAGAGCTTCCTTGGACTCAGGGGAGGTACCCATAGACTGGAAATGTGCAAATGTGACCCCAATTCACAAAGGAGGATCAAAGGCTGACACAAGTAATTATAGACCTGTGAGCTTAACTTCTGTTCCAGGAAAATTAATGGAGGCACTGGTTAAAGAAGCACTGCAGGATCATTTAGACAAGACTTCAGTTATAGCTCAGACACAGCATGGTTTTGTTAAGGGGAAGTCTTGCCTGACCAACTTGATTGGATACTATGATGCAGTCACAAAAGAACTGGATGCAGGGAATAACTTTGATATTATATACTTGGATCTTAGAAAGGCTTTTGATACTGTTGCACATGGAAGACTGCTACACAAATTGGAGCAGTGTGACATTGGAGGCAAATTGCTGCTATGGATAAAGGGGTGGTTGAGGGGGAGAAGACAGAGAGTGGTAATCAATGGACACTGCTCATCGTGGACTGATGTTATTAGTGGAGTCCCTCAGGGCTCACTGTTGGGTCCATTATTGTTTTCTGTATTTATAAATGATATTGATGATGGTATATCGGGCTTAATGTCCAAGTTTGCAGACGATACAAAGGTTGGCAGGGTTGTCAAGGACACTACTGACACTATGCTGCTGCAACAGGATCTGGAAAGGTTGAGCAGATGGGCTGAGAGGTGGCAAATGAAGTTTAACATTGATAAATGTAAAGTACTACACATGGGAAACAGCAACCCCAGAGCAACGTATCAACTCTGTGGTACTACACTGACAGTGGTAGAGAATGAAAGGGACTTGGGGGTGGTTGTGCAGGCAGATATGAAGTTCTCTGAGCAGTGCAGACGGGCTGCAAGACTAGCTCATGGAGTATTGTCAATGATATACAGGAATTTTTCCAGCAGGGATAAGGAGGTGATTATTCCATTGTATAAGGCGATGGTCAGGCCACACCTAGAGTACTGTATACAGGTCTGGAGGCCTCATTACAAGAAGGATGTAGAGCTGCTGGAACGAGTACAGAGAAGGGCAACAAGATTAGTGAATGGAACAAAGGGGTGCTCTTACGAAGAAAGGCTTAAGTTTTGCAAATTACAGTGTCTGGAGACTAGGCACCAGCGAGGTGATCTGATAGAGGTGTATAAAGCCTTGAATGGTTTAAGCCTGCTCAATGCTGATGGGATTCTTCCTCTAGCTCAGAAAAATCACCTGAGAGGGCATAAATTCAAATTGAGGAAAGACAGATGTAGGATAGACGTGCGGAAATTTGCCTTTAGCCAGCGGGTGGTTGGTTGGTGGAACAGACTTCCATCCCTTGTGGTGGAGGTTGATAGCCTAAATAAGTTTAAGGCTCAGCTGGACAGGTATTTTGAACGAACAGAGGGGTGAAGTGGAAGTGGGGTTTTTTTTTTTTTTTTTTTGGCTGATGCTGCATAAGCTTGCTTTCTTGCATCAAATGCCTCTACTAATGGTAATGCTAATGCATCAAAATGAGGGTGAAAAAAAAAAAATTTTTTTTGATGCAAACTAGATAAAAATAAACAATATGAAATTGGTACATGGATCGAGTATTTCATCACGGGACTACACTTGATTATGTACCAAAACACTGCGTTTCTATACAAACCCATGTTGATGGAGGAACTATTACACTTTAATAGCTTGCTGCCTTGCGCATTCAGAAAGAGAAACTTACTCTTTCTCTTTTCTTTTTCTTACATTTTCTACATACTATATATATATATATATATAGTTATTATAGTAAAATTTTAATATGTACTATATAGATGCTGAATATGTATATAAACATAACAGTATACTGCGGGTCAATAAGGCCAGGATAACTTATAAAGACTGTGATAGCCTGTGTAGGTCTACAATGCCATACCCTGGAAATAAACATATAATTAGTAATAATATATAAATATATAATACAATAATGATTATGTAGCTAATAATTGATATACAGATACATTGACTATTCTAAATTAACTATTAATTATCTGTTCAGCATATAATAACATATGCTATTTAGTAATGGGGTAATTTAAATGGTCGTAAAGATTGTCTATAATTTATTATAAATTTAGTTAGTATTTAGGTATTTGGAATTACCCATTCCTTTATTTCCTTATTATTCTATATTTCATTATTATTTTTATCTATTAAACACCTACTGGTGTCCTCTTATAGACATACCAGGATCCCTTACTAAAGGGTTGGGCAGTTACGCTCACGGTATATATCCTAAGTACAATTATATAAAGCTGTTTTCTCTACTTTTCACCTTTTACTATTTAATCCTAATTTTTCATACCTCAAGATCTATTAGAGCAATTTGAGCGAAATTCAGGTACTATTACTATACTTATCCCTACTTCCTTTCTTTTGCATAAATATAAATCAAATAAAACTACCACATCAGAAATTTAAAATTATAGTTGGCCTTCTATTTTCTATATATTCATTTCGAAGTTATCTGTCGGGCTAAATGTTGTTATCTTGCCTGTTTTCTGCTAAATTATAACCAAAATAGCCTTACGTTTGAGTTTAAGAATTGGACTTAGTTAAACAGACAGATAGCAATCAGAAAGACATCGCTCTGCTAATTGTTGGTGGGATATATTGAAAGGGTTAGCCCTTGCAAAAGTCCCTTTCAATGTATATATATATATATATATCAATAATTAGCTACATAATCATTAGTGTATTATATATTTATATATTATTACTAATTATATGTTTATTTCCAGAGTATGGCATTGTAGACCTACACAGGCTATCATAGTCCTTATAAGTTATTTTGGCCTTATAGCCCGCAGTATACTGTTATGTTTATATACATATTCAGCATCTATACAGTACATATTATACTTTTACTATAATAACTAGATTACAGACGATCTAATGTTCAATCTACTATTGATGGCATTAACCTGATCTGGCAAAAAATTTTTACATTTATTTCTATTTTTTTTTTTGTTATATATATATCCAATATATTAAATTAAATAAAATAAAACATACGCCAGTAGTATGGCAAAAACCGTAGAACGGAAATTAACATAAAAATGTTTTATTTTATTTAATTTAATATATTGGATGTATTTCAGCTTCATATGGAGGAATTGCATGTCGCTGCCTCTAATGAATGCCTAATTATTTATTTATTTCATTATAATCTAACTTTATTTAATACAATTCAATGATAGTATATATATATATATATATATATATATATATATATATATATTTTTTTTTTTTTTTTTTTTTTTGTAACGTTTGAGTTCCTAAACATCCATCCCACCACCTACCTAAACAAAAATTTCTAGATGTGTTTCTGATTTTTCATGGGTTTTAATGCGTGCGAAATCTGTAGACCTGTAGACTGTAGGTTTTCGTACTTTCGTAGTAATTTTTCAAACATGGCAAAAAACACAATTTCCGGCCATTGAAAACTGCTCGAATCAAAATGATATAGCGAAGAATTAGGTGTGTTAGGGAGAGAAAAGAAAAGAACATATTTTTTTTATTCGTAACCCTCGCATTTTTGTAATCGCGTATTTGAAAGGTTTCCGTTAAGAGAGGTGAAATTAGCAAAAACCAAATACTTTAAAAGTGAGGGACCGCATGGGACAAGCACTTTTTTTCATGTTGCGATTGGAATTGTGGCTAGTTTTTGTAATGATTTCAAAGCATTCAATGAAAATTATAAAACTGCTAAAGAAATTTGGAGTATGTTTATTATTTATTATTAACGCATAATATACACAACAGGCATACGCCCAGTTAAAGTGTATAACAAAACAGAAAATACAAAGATTGTACATTAACATGTAAATAAATAAAATAATACATACTATTGAATCATACCTTGAACAGAACTGTCAACCAGCCAACTCGCTCCAGATAGTTCTGTGAAACTGTTTCCTGTCCACAGCCATATCCAGATAATACTTGTTCGTAAGAGCCATAGTTCCTTTAAAGAAAGAGTTCTTTGATATCTCTAACCTGCAGTTACTGATGTGGAATGTCGTATTTTGTCTAGTAGCCACCGCTGGAACGTGAAGATCAATATAGCATAAAAGATCAGGAAGATAGATTGGACCAGTGAAGATATGGTACAACAGTTTTAGATGGAGAACATTTCGCCGAGTTTCCAGTGATTGAAGCTTGAAGTAAGAACACAGATTCGGGTAGAAATTTCGTTGGTAAAGCATGGGATTGCAGCTGGAAAGATAGTGGATGAATTTCATTTGTAGTAATCCAATTTGCTGTATCAAATATGTATAGTGCGGGTTCCATATAGGAGCAGCAAACTCTAGTATAGGGAGTACAGTTGCTTTGAATAAAAGCACAGATATCTTTGAATCTATATGTCTGCCGTTTGATGAATCCAATTTGTTTTTTTAGCGCGGAGTAATATATTTCTAATATGTTTATCAAACGCACATCCTGCGGTAAAAGTAACGAACAGATCTTTAACTTCGGCAACTCTGGTAATCGGAATATCCTTGATGTTGTATTGATTTACTAAAATCATAGATTTTTTCGAACCTGAAAAGGAAATCGAGCTGCATTTCCTAGGATTTATCTCCAGACCGTTTAAAGCAACCCAATCAGCTAAAGAGTTGAGAGCAGCTTGAAGATTATCTGCATTAGCTTGACTGTTGATCGATGAGTCGCGTCATCTGCAGACATTAAAATCTTAATACTATCTCCATCTATAAATTGCGGTAAATCATTGACAAATATGGTTAATAAGAGAAGCCAAAGAGGTGGTCTTTGTGGAACTCTTTTTGATGGAATAAATTCCCTTGAAATTTCCGATCCGATGATAATCCTGTTTCCGACACGATATGTAACTCATCAACTAGGAAAGTAGCGGGTCAAATATTCCATACTGGCTTAGTTTTTTTGCAAGATGATAGTGTGGGATGCTGTAAAAAACCGTAGTTAGGTTTGTGTAGATCGCATCAACTTGTCCATATCGACGGTGTCCAGACCCTGCTGCCAGATAGTGAGAAGATGATCGGCCCCTGGTAAATCCATGCTGGCTGTCGCAGATGAAGTATTGAAAAATTTCATTATTCGGTTGTGAATGATAGTCAGCAAATTCAGAAGGCAGATGGGACGGTAATTTTCTAGTGAATGGATTCCTTTGCTCTTTGGGATTGGAATTACATTGACTGTTTTGAAGTGAGTGGGGTAAATACCGGTATTAACGGAAAGATTGAATATATGCAATGTTATGTATTAGTATTAGTAACGGCCGCATGGTGCAAGAAAGCCTATGGCTTATGCTGCACCAGCCAAAAAAAAAAAAAAATCCGAACAAAACAATAATAAAAACAATAAATAAATAAATAAAATAAATAACTAAATAATAATAATTAATTAATAAAAAATAAAAAATAAAAAGGAAATTAAACCTATCATCCAATGCGCTTCCCTTACCCGAAAGTACTATCCAGATGACCTTTGAATTTCCCCAAACTGTCGGCCTCTACCACCCATGAAGGCAACTTATTCCAGTAATTTATAACTCGCTGGCTAAAATAAAACTTCCTGCAGTCCAATCTAAACATTTCCCCACCCCCGTAACTTGAATTTATATCCTCTAGTTCTAGCATCATTTATAATCTTGAAAATTTCGTCCTCATTCATTTTACTGATGCCTCTCAGAGCCTTAAACACCTCAATCAAATCTCCTCTAAGGTGTCTAGTTTCCAAACTCTGCAACCCACATATTCGAAGTCTTTCTTCATGAAAGACGCCCTTTTGCCGATCTCACCAGGCGAGTTACCCTTCTTTGCACCCTTTCAAGAAGCTCGATGTCTTTCTTTAGGTGCGGTCTCCATACTTGAACACAGTATTCCAAGTGTGGTCTAACATAAGCCTTATATAATGGGATTATCACGTCCCTATCTCTACTTGCAAAAGTTCGATAGATCATCGATAGGACACCATGGGCCTTCCTTGCAACCTGTTTACAATGCTCGGAGAATTTCATGTCTGACCGTATCGTAACACCCAAGTCCCTTTCCTCCAGTACTGGGTTTAGTTGAACTCCACCAAGTGAATAAGTTTTTTTGGGATTACTGTTTCCCAGGTGTAATACCTTACACTTTGTTGGATTAAAGCACAGCTGCCATTTTTCTGACCATTCCTGAAGTCTATCTAGGTCTCTCTGAAGAAGCTCAGCTTGACAGTGATCATTAACTACTCTACCAATTTTAACATCATCTGCAAATTTAGACATCACGCCGTCTATCCCTTCATCAATGTCGTTTATGAAAATTAAAAACAACAGTGACCCTAATACTGATCCTTGGGGAACCCCACTTCTTACATCAACCCAATCTGAGGAATAGCCATTTATCACAACCCTCTGCCTCCTGCCCTGAAGCCATCCTTCTATCCATCTAAGGATTTTCCCAGTGATTCCAACCTGTTCCAGCTTATAAATCAACCGCTCATGTGGGACTGAGTCAAAAGCTTTGCTGAAATCTAAATAAACAATGTCGAAATTATTCCCTAAATCCAGCTCGTGAGTGACCCTTTCGAAATAGCGAACCAGATTTGTTAAACATGATTTTCCCTTTACAAAACCATGCTGAGTATCCTTGAGAATTTCAATTCGACCCAAATGATCCTGAATTCCACCCTTGATGATTTTCATGATTTTCCCCACTACTGAAGTCAGACTGACAGGTCGATAATTTCCAACTTCACTTTTAGAGCCACCCTTATGTATGGGAGATACATTTGCACTTTTCCAATCCAAGGGAATCTCCCCCGAGTCCATTGATGCTCGCATAATTAGCCTCAATGGTTCAATGCACTCGCTTGCCGCCTCTCTTAAGATTATAGGGTATATTCCATCAACTCCAGGAGCCTTACTGGTCTGTAGGCTCGAATGTTTTTTCATTAAATAATCTTGCGAAATTTCAATATCATTAATTACATATTTTTTAACTTCGCTCCCACAATTTCCCTTTTCCACAAAAGGTTTTTCTTCTGTAAATATCGTTGCAAAATAACTGTTGAGTTCATCTGCAAGGGCAGCTGGTGTATTTAATACTATCCCCTTTCCCTTACGTAAAGATCGGATCTGGTTTGTCCTGCTCTTCTTGGCGTTTATATATGTGAAGAATTCTTTATCCCCCCCCCCCTCTTTGCTCTGTTTGCTAGTGATTTCTCATAAACTGCCTTTGCCTGTCGAACCTTTTCTGTGGCTCTATTACACATCACCTTGTAGCTGTTATAGGCTTCAGTACTTTTTATTGCTCTGTAACCTTTCCATGCCACCTTTTTCTTCTCAAGTAATGCGGCAACTTCAATATTCATCCAACTTGGAACCCTTCTCGTGGAGTATTTTTTTAATGGTATAAGTATTTAAAATGTATAAAAAAAATGTATTTAAGTTGTGGAAAGCATTTATTCCAAAAGATAAGTGGAATATTATCTGGCCAGCTGAAAAATCTTTTGTAAGTTTCCGAAAGGTTTGAGAGATCCTCTACGACCACCGAGAGATTATTAAGTGTATCATCCTTAACTACTGAAAATTGATAAGTTGAAGCAGCTATAGCTTTCTCGGAAAACGAGGAGAGAAGTATCACAAAAGGTCTGCTTTAGTTTTGTCACAGGTTGTGAGCTTGCCATCGGTATCTAAAATCTTGATTGCTGCTGAGTAGTTATACAGCGTACTGCTTTCTTATCATCCTTTTTAGGTTCGTTCTGTGTTCCTTGAAAAGTGGCATATACTGTTGTTTGGCTCTGATTTTCGCGATTATGTCTGCCGTGCACCAATGCGGAAACCTGTTCCTGTAGTTTTTATTGAGAGGTACGAGGTCTTGAATAATAGAGGAGATTGTGCTAATAAGATGATCAGTGACTGCGTCAATATCATTGATGAGTGAGAATGAAAATCAATCAGTGCTATCAAGTTCATGTCCTAATAATTGCCAGTGTGCTCTCCTAAAGTTAAGCCTAGCTGGGACAAGAGTATTGCATTTATTTTTCTGTGAAATGTTTATTTGACAGCTCAAAGCCCTGTGATCAGATGGCAGAAAAGAAACTGCTTATAAAATTAGGATCTGTTTGGAAGCAAAAAGTAACGCCTTGCCTCTAGTACAAGTATTGTTGTACAGCTCGAGGCCAAGTTCAGACATGATGTCATAAAACAACCAGGTTTATGCAAATAAAGAGGTTTGTTTGTCAGCTTTCAAAGTGCCATTTTCTTAAAAGTGATTACGCCAGTCTGCAGCAAGCCAGTTGGACAACTCGCTTATAAATAGACGAAATATGCGTTGCATATTTTCCATTTCTGGGGGCTTTGTTTCCGGTTGATTTTGAAAGCTGACGTTCCAAGGATAACGGTTAAGCTAAAAATACCGCGAAGTAATTATTCTTTCACCACGCCTTAGGTAATTACTTCAGTACAACGCCGCAGGGCGACTTCTCAAGAGACTTAGCATTCGTTAATTTCAGGAGGAAAATGCAAATGCAAGGTCCTCCACGCACAGAGTCATGACGTCCGAAACCACTGAGAGAGAAATCGTCGGCGATAAATGCTGCGACAGAATTGTACAAGGCGTGGAAAGAAGGTGAAGTCAAATGAGATTTTAACTCTCAGTTATCGCTAATTCTCGGCAAATCGAATTTCCGGTGCTGCCTTCGTGTGTTTTACCCGCAGAGATAGAGATGTCAGAGTGAGGGGATGCGGATGATGGTTAGATCAATAACGGAAAAGCCTTGTGTGATATATGATTGGTTGCCCGCTGTGACGTCCAGCGCGCTACACGACCGATTGTGCATTACTGCATAGTCGCGGAATGGACAAGACCGTCAAGTCTTTATTCCGCAGCAAAGAGCGCTCCGGTTGCTATTTGCGTCGACTGAACAAACACGGCATTGCTGAGGGGAAAGTCGGAATGGAATGGAGAGGCCGTAAGCTTGTCAGCGCGACAGGGAGCCGACGAGTGTATTCCTCCGTGCCCTCTAACGAGGAAACGATGAACTGGTGTTGGGCGGGAGGGTTGTCGTGGGTTTTCTTCTGCCATCTCCGGTTTCGAGTCGTAACTGGCGAACCGTGTCCGAGAGTGACTACGAGACACTTTTATCCTCTTTATGACCACTTGCGTTCATTCGGAGCACGACTAAAGGCTTCACATAATGTCAACCGACGGTGAAAGGATCAAAAAATATAGTGGTGCTCGGGAGCAAGAGAGAACAGCACAGATGGACTTCATAAATTTCAAGGCGAATTACCGGGGCCCTGGAGTGTTATTGACAACCCACGGGTCATTGGCTGACGTCCACTCGACTGTAACGCCAGGCATGTTGTGCGAATCGCTTTATTGCGATGTTGCCGTACACTTCCTGCGGCCTCCCGCTGTGGCCACTTCACACTGCTGGAACCCGATCGCGGCTTTCAAGCTTCTAACATAGACGTAATTCTTGGCATTAGGGAACAGTTGGGCCCTTAATCAGCTGCTATTATTGCACGTGAATGGTGCTAGTTACGTCCACCAGGCAGGCCGTCTAACATCGGTACTTCTTCTCATAGGCACTATTAACGCCAATACGCTACTGTTACTGACGCCGTTCCTCCGTAAAACCGTCCTCTCCAAACTCGGTCAGGTCATTCATTACTTATCCAACTAGGCTCTTTAAGAAAGTCTGCATTATTGTGGACTGCTTTATGCCGTAGTGGGGCGAGATCCTGTTGTCGGAGAGTACACTGTTGACACCATCTTCTTGTGTGCTGTCTCTGTTCGCTACTCACTGTTTCCTGTCCTAACAAATGCCAACGTCTTAAGCTGTCACATGGTCTGTTTGCAACGTCTTGTTCATTGCTGCCACGAACAAGATGTTCCGCCCTTCCTTTCTGACCAAAGGCATCGATGTGTCTTTCTCCCGAAATCCTTTTTCTTTTTTTCACAACGCTGTCATTTCCAGAGCTTCAACCTCACTTAGACATTCTTTGTGCTGCTTATCAGAGATATGCATATTTCGTCTTCGGCTTGTTGTCGAACTCATCCAAGGAAGTGATTTCTGATTGGTCCTCTACAGCACCATTGAGGCTTGCTCACTTTCAACTTCTGAGTCCTCTACCATTATTAAAAAAATAAATAATAAATAAATAATAATAATACATGAACAAAATAGGATACAGAAATAAGATATGCTTTCCATGTATTCTTTTTATTTAGCAAAATGAACAACTCCTCAATAACTAGTTAGAGAGAAAATTATATACTTTTTTGTGAAAGGCTCTAGTTATTGAAAAATCCGGTCGAAAAACTGAGGCGCGAAGGCTCTCGACGCCCCTTTCACTGACCTTGATATATCGAGGCCACCAAAATGTATACATAAAATACATTTTAATTATACACACATATAAATAAATTGACTAACGTATAAAAAAAATAATAATTTAAATATTGTAGGAAGTAATTTTCATTCGGATTAGAAATTTTCATTTACTGCCTACAATTTGCGATATTGTTATTTTGATAGGATTAATATGATTGCATTTTTAGTCTTTATATATATTAAAAAATATGTAAAAAAAAAAAACTCTACGGTGTAATGAATCTGAAAGTGGTTTTAGCAATTGATATCTAATGAAATTGTCGGCACTCTTTATTGATAATGACTTTAGCGCAAGACCCTCCCACCCTTTCATTCCGCGTCCATAACTCTAACAACTGTTATACTATACTCCGGTGCGAACACAGGTCAGAAGGGTTCACCATTAACCACTATCAGTCTCACGAGCTTGAACTACGATGCACTCAAACGCGTATGATTCTGTACCCTTGACCTCTGGGGGGAATCAGCATCTGCAGTTGGGGGAATCAGCCAGCCCCTCTGGGGCTGGCTGATTCCCCCAACTGCAGATGCGGGTCACTGGAAACCGTACAACATATAATGCTCGAATGCATAAACTACACAGACCTGAGACAACCATTCCAGCTTGTAACAGAAGTGTATCACACTGAGAATTTCCCCAAAGTGCTGGAATCACCAGATAACTTTCAAGCATTAGTAAACTTTGCAACAAGTGCATTCAAAAGAAGAAGAACCCTCCTCGGTATGCCGGAGTAAAGCAAGAGGCAACACACAAGCCCATACCTAAAATTGGGAGAGAGGACACAGCATGGATGGAGACTAACCTACGGAAAGGGACTGATATATATTCTCAGTACCCATGCTAAAAATACCACAATAAAAAGGAATACATGCTGACTGCAGCACTGTCATTTCAGATAGTCATAACAATGGACATAAACTGTACATGTACCATAATAAACAGTACCAGGAACAAAAGACCAGTCAACCCCAACATGGCAAAAGTCTAAGACACAACAAGTGAGTAAGGGAAATGGAGAGTATACCCTATGCCACAGAAATATGACAATAACAAGAAGTAATGATTGCAACATGGAAAACAACAAAAATAAATTCAAGGGCATGGTACTGAACTACATCCTCAGTGCCCATGTTTCAGACAACACGGTGCACTTACCACACAAGTAGTTTAGTACCATTAAGAAAATACATGTTGACTACAATAGTACCTTCTTAGGGAACCTCAACAACGGTCATAAACCTTATATGTACCACAAATTATCAGTACCAGGCTCACTCAGACCAGTTAACCCTGTCAGTGCCTGGGCCTAGGGCACATCTGGTAGGTATAGGTAGCAGTGAATAATTGTCCTAGATCATGGTAGTAGTGAATAAGTGTCCTAGATAACAGTATGAACCACAAACTATTAGTGCCAAGCTCACTAAGACCAGTTAACCCTGCCAGTGCCTGGGCCCAAGGCTCATCTGGTAGGTATAGGAAGTAGTGAATATTTGTCCCAGATCACAGTAGCACTGCAAGAACAAGAAGGAATGATTGAGGCATAGAAGACAACAAGAAAGGAGGAAAGGGAAGGAAAGAGAGTAGAAGGAAAAGGGGAAAAAGAGAGACAGAATAAAATCAAGGGGCAGGTCACTGAATCACATTCCCAGTGCCCATGCCTCAGACAGCCCACCCTGCAAACAGTTAAGTGCCAATGAGAACAAAGCAGGTTGACTGCAACACTGACATCACAAATTACACCAAGGGCCAAAAACTTTGTACCTCACATCAACAGTACCAGGCACAATAAGGCCAGTTAACCCTAACATTGCCAAAGCCAAAGGCACATCAAGTGAGCAGAGGTAATGGGGTGAAATTCCCAGGTCACAATAGTATGACATGGACAACAAGCAAAGATTGAGACATGAACAACAACAAAGAAGAAGGGAAGGGGAAGAGAAGGAGAAAAGAGGAAGAAGGGAAGAGAAGGAAGAAGGGGAAAGGAGGGAAAGAACAAGAACAAGAACAAGAGGAAAAGGGAAAGAAAAGACTAATACCAAGGGGCATAACACTGAACAACATACCCAGTGCCCATGCTTAAGACTGCATAGGAAAAGGTACACACAAGGACATATCCAGGAGGAAAGAAAAGAGAGGGAAGAAGGAGGGAAGAAGGGAAGAAAGAAGAAGAAGGAAAATGGAAGAGAGGGGAAAAAGAAAGACAAGAAGAAATGGACACTACCATGCCAGATTGCGTACCAATATGAACTGATCACATCATTCCCACTCTTGGTCAGGATTGAGCCCTGCAAGAGATGGAATAGTACATCCCTCCCACTCTTGGCCAGGACTGAGCCCTGTGAGAGATGGGGTATAGGGATATCGAAAAGTAAATGATAGTCCTTATATTATTATAGTTTAATTTATTTTATTTTAATATATTTTACTTTATTTTATTTATTTTAATTATCTTATTTTATTTTACTTTACTTTATTGTAATTGTTTTATTTATTTTATTTTATTTTATTTTATTTCATATCTAAGGGGAAATAAAACCAAAAAAGTGTGCCCTGGTAATTCTGAGGGGACCTTCCCTGATGCATTACCCGGCCACACAGGATTAACTTGATGGGACATCAGATGTCCAAAAACTTAACCACAGGACCGGATCAGTCCGTGTCCTCTTAAGATACAGTAGATCCTGGCTGCCTCCATGTGGCTAGGGATGGGAGTGAGGGGCTGTGACACAAACCTGCCACAGCCCCCTACTGCTAAATGCCAGGTGCCGGCTAACACACAACGCAAACACAACACTAATGCACACCTAATTACATATTTCATCTATCAGATGCATTTTTTTTTTCTTCTCAAAATTCAAAAAACTTAAAAAATTTAAAGAAAAAAAAATTTTTTTTTTTTTTTTGTGTTAAATATATACGTGAAATTTTGATGCTCTTTTAAGTTCTTTTCTAAGCCGGCAACTTGGCAAAAAGCCTAACAAACGGCGGATATAGGGGGAACCCTGGAAGCCGCTAATAACTTACAAATACACTTTTTCTGTATACATGTCGCGAATGGATATATATGTGAGAATGTATATAAATTGTATATAAATCTTGTATAATGTATATATAAATGGATGTATATAAATCTTGAGAATGTATATAGAATTGTGTGTGTAAATAAATGTAAATGTACCCTTGACCAGTCGGCTACGTCGGGCCTGACACTGTCCTTTCCCTTTCTAAGCACTAGTCAACATTTTCTGCAGTGCGTGAATACACAAATTGTAAATCTCAAATTGTATAAATTACAAATCTTACATTGTATAAATTGTAAAACATAAATTGTATAATTTGTAAGATATATATCGGACCTCATTGTAACTCAACTGGTAGGTCCTAACTATCTGTATAGTTGTATAAGTTGTGAAGGTTAATACAGAAATTGGTGCCTTCAACAAATTGTAATAACTTATCTGCAAGTGTTAAGGTTATACAGTGTGTTTGTAATCATTCCTGTGAAGATGCTGGATCAAGATGTTTTGTAAAACCACAAATTGTAAATAATGTACAGTTACTCTTCAGCGGCGGATAGGGGAAACCCTGGAGCCCGCAGAAAATAATAAAATACTTTGAATACTTTTTGAAAGTGCGTGAATACATGTAAAACATGCCATCTACTCTTTGCCGTCCTCTAATTTCATATCCCACTAAGCCTTAAAAAACCTTGCGGAGATGGGGGAAACCCCCTGGTGCCGTTAGACCCAAAACACTTAATCCTTAAAGAACATTTGTATTACGTTGCGTCTGATGTGCCCTTGCTCCCGAGGAACCATCAGTCGCTTAAAGGTTGGCATTGCTTCTTGATTTCGCTTTTTAGAAGAGAAACACGCTTGCTTTTGTACCACCTGCTGCTTGCTGGGTCAGTTGTTTTCGCTTTTCGCCAAGAAGTATGCGAATTTCAGGCAGGGTTCCTGTTTCGGGGTGGAGGAGACTGTCTCCTCCACCATCACTGTTTCCATCATCACTGTTTCTCAAACTTCCCGTTTTAAGTAGGTTGTCTGCCGTTCTCACACCCCCGTGGAATCTCTATCTGTTTCCATAAGCCTCCTACTCTCTGAAAAGTTTATGCATAAATACAAAAATTTGTAGAATATTTTAAGATTGAAATAATGAAGCACGAAATCTGAAAACGCGTTTTAACGCAATAGAATATTCTGTTCGTATCACGGCTCGACCACTAAGTCAGAACAGCTTACAAAAAGCAACGAATACAGTGGTGAGCCACATTTGGCAGGCATTTAGCTCGAACCACGGTCGACTGAAACACGTATCTACTGCACGTTGAAGCAGACTATCCGGTGACGACGTCGAAAAGTAATGACGATATTAAAAACTAAAAACAGAATTTATACGCGTGTGTCGTATTTGGATAAGGAGATTTCACGCCTGAACGCAGCAACTGTTGAGAAAAATTGTCTTTCCAGGATAATTAATGTCAACCAACCAGTTCAAATTAGCTTTTTGCACACTAACATGTAAGTAAATGTTGGGTTGTTTTTTTCTTGTTTTTTTTCGGTATTTAATGTGTGCACGTATGTTTACTTACTTGTTAGCCCCTCCCAAAACCGGATTTGGCGCATCACGGCCTTAGTCGCTTATGCGCCACAAAAACCAAAATCAGTCAATCAACGAACCTTCCCAAATCGCAGCCTTTTAAGTTTAGTATTTGAGGGGGCAGCGTTGTGCTGTCGAGATATTATTCAGTAAAGCTGAAATTGCAATTTAAGGAGTTGAATTTAAATTTTATGCCAGTGTCTCCTCATTGTAAAAACTTGTAACGTCAACATTTTAAATAATAAGTCCGTTTTTTTTATTATAGTCAAGTATGAACTGTTCATGTAAACGTGGGAAGTTATAATCTGTTATTGGCTATTAATAATAAGTTATGGAAAATTCGTAGTAGTGTAGTGTATTCGTTTATTACACGATTTCAACAGAAACTGTATTTGCAATAAGAAAATAATAATCTTCGTTTCTTCGCCAATAAGAGAGCTGTCTGTGACTTCGGAGGTCAAAGAAATGAACATTAATTGCCATAAAACATTGCCACGAAACCGAGGGGGAAGAATGCGGAACGTGAACTAGTTGTGGAAACAGCCAGACATCAAATACTTGATCCCTTGATCTGCCCAAGTATCGTTCCCGCCCCCCGTGGCCTTTAGATGGTCATCCTTGGCGTAGAATGGTATGCGCACGTTGAGGTTCCTCCCTGATAAATGGCGACCCCTGCCGTCCTCCTGATGAAACCGTCAGCAAGGCGACACACGCTGTCGTGGTTTGTAGAATATTGTCGTGACAAGGGGAGGTTGCAGCGAGTCTTCTTTCTAGCAATTAGCTTGTTAATCCCGATAGATCCCTTGTCACCGACTTTGACATCTTGACATCGCTGCTCTTTAACAAAAGAAGTTGGGCAAACTCACGCTCTACACGATTTTTTTTCTTTGTGTCCATAGGCGATCGCAACCTTGCCTCCTGCAGTTGTGACGCGGTCAGCGCCTAGTCTATGATCGTAAAGAAAGATGTTGGAAAGAATTCTCCTTTTGCAACCTAACCTTGTAACGGATTATATATCGAATACAAAGTATGACTTTAGTAGTTAAAGCTGTTCAGAAGTTTTCACTGAAAGTCCAGAATATCGAGAGAAACGAATTGCTTTAGAAACTTTTTTTTTGTTGGTTTTTAAAGGTGCACTTTAACTCTCCAACTTATTATGACAAGGTGACGAGTTTTTATAAGAATTCAAGAAAATGCGAATAACTTGAAGTAAAAGAGTGCTAGAGATATTCAGTAACAGAAATTTATAAAAAAATTTACAAATAAAAGAAATTTATAAGTAATTTACAAGTAACGTTCTACATTTTCTGACGTAGCTTAAATTTTCACCAGAATTTCGAAAATGCTCAACGTCGTGCTCACAGTAAAATGTTCGAAAGAACTGCTTGCAGCGTGTTGTATATATGATGCTTTTCAGTTCCTGCAGAATACGTATTTGTTGTTATTGGCAAAATTACGTTGAGCTTTAAAAGACTCGTTTTCGCCGTTTTTATCTGCAGTGCTAACTCCAGGTTCAGTCACTGCTTGTATTGGGAATGCGTATTTTTAAAGTAGGCCTCCGTAGCCGAGTGGTCAAGAGCGAGAGTGCAGTAGCATAAGCTCTTTGATTAGACCGGGGTTCAAGTCCCTGACTGCTAAATGCGGTCGATCTGCCAGCGTGGCAGATTATGGTCCATTTTTCTCAGCATGGATTGTTGAGGAGGCTTCCATCCTGCAGTGGGTTGATAATGGCTCCAGAGTACCTTTATTATTTATGTCGAAAGGTGGAGACACCAGCACACGCATTGCCGGAAGGAATCAAATGGACCCAAGGCTCCCACTCACAATCGGTTTGAACAACCTAAAAGGATTGAGACGCATGTTCCCAGGAAACACGGTAGATCTGATGAACAATTTAGCCATCGACCTGGATAGATTCTGCGAGCAGCATTCATACAGACGTCAGAAGCTAAAGGACACATATGCAAACATACACTTATGAGACGCCACCAGAAGGAAAATGCCACCACAATACATCCCGTTAAAGATAGGCGAAAAGGAAAATAATGAAGCCATCACTGGTCCTCTCTTCCTTAGAATCTACTACTCCAAAGACGCCTGGCTGCAATATTACGTTCAAGATTGAAGAACCATGTGTAACAACCGGTGAAGGACTGCCTCATTTCTTTATATTTTTTATATTCCCCTCATGCTTATGTAATTTATAGCAATTTTGAGAAAATAATATCCGTTAATTCTTTCAATTATGTAAAATAATAAACACTAAGTTCTGTACCTGTCGGGTTAAGCATACATGGGCCCCATGTAACCGCCAGGCACATGTCCCTGTCTTAACCTGTGTGTGTAAATATCACCCCTCTAGCTTTTTGCTGTCCAGGGGGTGGCTCTTTGGCAGAGCAATAAACAGATTTAATAAAATAAAATAAAATAAAAATAAAGATGAAAGAATGCTGCTCATTAATTTTGTGTCTCCAGTACTCTTTCACTCGAAGTAATTCGCATTTTCATCCGTTCTCATTTAAAACGATCGCCTCTCTTAAAAACCCAACTTCATAACCAAGGCTCAAAATCAGCAGATTTTTTCAAATTTAAGTTAGGCGTATTTTCTGCTAACTTAACAGCTAAGTTAGTAGCGAGCATGTCTGACATTTCCTGCTACTAAGAAAGAAACAACATCGATGCTTTTCAGAATGCTTCAGGATGTTACAGCCGTTCAAAATGCCGGGTGTGGTGTCCTGTAGATCGGAGTTTTAAGAATCATGTTTGGTAAACGAAGCTTCAAAATAGACTTGAAATCGAATCAAACTGATGGGAAGAAAATGTTTACAGGAACCGGACCTAACTAATGACGAATGCAAGCACATATTCATAAATCTGGAAATAAGTATGCTAAGCACTCACTGCGTCTCACCCCATTTCGATTTCTTTGAACGGAAGAAGAAATATCGGCTGTAATTTCTTTCATCGTAATCGCGCAACACTTTATAAAGCGATCAATCAGCTGATGAATAATTAAAGCCAAGGTAGGAATTAGAGAAAGGCCAACTCTCGTCATCTCTAATTTATTCCAGCCGACAGACGGCGTAAATATCGGGTTGTTTCCTAATAGCCTAAGAAAAGCGTCGTTTGCATGTAAACTGGGAGCTTCCATGCAGGCAGCCCTGTGCCGCAACTATTGTCTCCGCAGCCTCGCTCTGTTTCTGTAGATCCTGCTAAGTTATTTGCCGAAGTCTATCACCCCCTAACCCCTGATTATGGCATATAAAAATCAACAAACCATAAACCGTGACCGATGGAGAACTAATTAACTCCATGCACCTACGAGCCCATGACAGTGCGTCCGGAAGTCACACGACCTCGAGCCCCGAAGATAAACGTCGCACCTGTGAGTAGCAAACATTCTGGGTTCACGAAGCATCATCTATAGAAATTTTACTAATTCCACAGCCGAGAAGAACCTGGTGGTGGATACATTTATATGCTTATCTTTGAGTACCACACTGGGAGGCGATTATCCAGTTCTTTTCTCGGGAATAGTGCAAGCACGCGACAATTCTCCCACTTATGAAATAGATGGTGTTTCAGTTAAAAGGCACCAGGGGTTTCTCTTATTTTTAGGCCATTGTCGTATGGCCTCCTTTTTTTTTTTGTTAAAATTTGGCTGAAATTTTTATTAGGAAAAAAGAGCTCGAGCTTCTGGCTGAAAAGTACTATACACTTTCTAGTAAGAACCGACAACTGATGTTAGTAGAAAGTATATGTGAAATTTTTAAATTTGAAGTGTAGATTGCAACTGTGGAGGCTGCAAGTGTTGGCTATTTCTCTGCAATTTCTTCTAGCGAAAATTGTCCTAAATCTGATCTGGAAGTAAATTGCTCTGAAATCAATGGTAGTCTGCATCTTGAAGAAAATTTTTGAAGGTGATACTAATGAGATTTAGAAGCGATTAAATGTGGAAATATATACAGAAATGAGTAATGTGATAATAATCCTATATTTCCGCCTAAGACAGGCGCATGTTTTTACTGAATAAATGCTGAACCAATTTAATAGCTTGCTTCGTTTCCAACACGAATTCTTGTGGATTGTGCATCAAAAATATTATTATTTTTGACTCTGTGGTGGATCTCATATTCTCGGTTTTCATAATTTTTCTTCTATCGGTGTTAAACTTTTCACAGTGACATCCATTAATGAATGCAAGAAGTAAAAATATTTACTACTCTTTGATGAAAGAATGAAAAAAGATCTCCCAACTTTCTTGTCTTTAAACTTTAATTCGTAAATTATTTAATACACGGACCAGTTCTTTTATATCAGAAGATCATTTCATTCTTGATTCATCTTTGATTAATCAAGGATGAATTAATCAAAGATTAATCAAGAATTAACGATTGATATGGATGAAAGCTTGAAAATTGAAACGACTTTTTAACTAAGCGGGCCATTACTCTCATTAATCTCATGAAAGGCTTACCGATAAAGACTTTTTCAGAAGCCAGATATATTCCCTGCAAAGTACGATTTTGTATTTGGAAATATTGAGAAAGTTAATTCTTCCATTGCTGGAACTACAACAAATTAAAAATTTGCTGGATGATAAGTTAAAACATCCGAATGAAGAACTAAGAAATGTGAGCAAACACTGTAAGTATTTTTTTACGATGCAGTTTCCTTTCGCGAAGTTCTAACTAAACTGCAAGACCATATGAATAATCATAATCTTGTGGTTAACGAGAGTAATTGTTTATTTCTTCTATCGAAACTGATTACTTGAACAAGCCTCACTCTAGGCCTCAGACAGAAAGACTCATATTAAATCTGAAAGAACATCATCATCAAAGTATTAATACTGCCGATGATTAGACAGATATACTTTCACTTTAACTCAGCGAAAACTATTTTCCAGTCATTACAACAACAAAGGAACCCAGAGGTCATTGGAACATGGAGCCATCCCTAAACTTAAAAAGCGTGACTCAACAGTTATTAGCAAAATTATATAGATTTTAATACGCCCTAATCTGGCGTTGGACTCTTATTAAAACAGAATTCAAAGCATATTTCTGTAAATAATGACCAAGAGAAATTGGTTGAAATTTAATCTGTTAATAAAATTAAAAAAAAGAAAAAAAAAAGAAAAGGGTTCTACTCAGTGTCTGATGCGACTGATTCATGCATTCCTAATTCTAATTATAATGGTAACAGGATTTTTGAAATAAAAAAACAACCTGAGTGGGGGGGGGATTGAAATGAAATCGTATGATGAGTGGTATAATTGTGGCATATTATGAGTGGTATAAATTTTTTGGCCATCCCCTCTATATCAAAGGAGAACCCTTCAGATTGTAAGTTTCTGCATTTATTAATCTTTAGTAAATTGGGTTCTGCTTATCTCAGGTAATGTACGGTGTCCATCCAGACCACTAAGACATGATGAATTATTTTGATCTTCATAAATTTTCATTCTTCATAAATTTTGAACTAACTACATAAGACTTGATTTTTTTCAATAGAAGATTCAATTTTTAAAACTGCTCAAATATTAATGTTTTCTGTGAAAGAAGTAGAAAAAAAAACAGCAGTTATCAATTGTTACAACTCGGGAGAGCGTTACCCGTAAAAATTGGATATTGAGGATTCACCCCCGCCCCCATTGGATTTAATAATGTTCTTGTTTATTCTCCAGCAAGACCATAGAAAATTAATTTAGTTCAAAGCAAATCATGAATGCAATCGTATTTAGCACGTCGCGGGCTTGAACGTCACTGCAATGCAAAGTCTACGTCAGGATTTGTTTTCTCTTCTATCTCTTTATTATTTATTCGATGTAACTATTTTAATATTTAATATTATATCTCTATTTTATTTATATTATTTTTATTGGTTATTAATTTTCATATGTGTATATTTATTTCCATATGCAAGGCATTTTACTGTTTTGGAAATAATAATAATAAAAAAAAAAAGATTTAAAATTGGAATAAGTGGAATCGTTTAGATCTTGTGAATTAAATTTAAACTTTGATTAATGCTTTTTTTAGCTCCGTTCCAAAGATGCGTCCCGTCATCGGTTTATTCTAAAATCATCACTGTAGGATTGATCGTAAGTGGATTTTATTTTAAGGTCGAGGGTAAGAGAACAGAACTGCACCCTTATATATAGGATTATGTTCACTCTTCAGTACGATTCAGCTGTTTTCTCACCGCTCACGCTGAAACTCTAAAAAATTATAATTATTTCATTTTCTTTTCTTTAGGTAAAATCAGAATTTAAATTTAAAAATCATAAAGCCAGAAGAGGGAGTCAGTGAAGTTCGGTGGCAGGGAAGCTGTGACATATTCAGCAGTGACTACAGATAAACACTACAGATAACCCTATTAACACAAGTCTACAATGCCACGATTAAAAGGAAAAAAACCTTCTCCGGGAGCTGTGCCCTGGTGGAACGAGGAGCTTCACAGGATGAGAAAGGAGGTACAAGCCAAACGGAAAGCGTTCCAAAGGGCTAGAAGATCTTGGCCTGATGTGGAGGTCAAAGTACTTAAACAAGTATATCGAACAGCAACAAACGCGTATACGGAAAGAATAAAGAAATGAAAGCAGCAATCCTGGGAGCGACCTGTCTCTTACACGGGAAATTCTGACCTCTGGGGGGGGGGTGTACAAAATCACCACAAACAAACTCCCCAGGGGGGGGAAGTGAACACCGCTACGGAAACCCCACAGGGAAACCTAACCACCACCTGGAGGGACTCAGTCTCAAATATCTTAAACAACGTTTTTCATCCAAACATTAATCCAACAACAACTGAGCAGCATGAGATCCGCAGAGAAAATGAAACCTATTGGACTGGACATGTTGAACCGCAGTTCACGCAGGAAGAACTCCTAGCCGCGGCAGCTCTTATCAAAGGGAAAAAATGTCCAAGGCCCGACTTGTTCGAGCCTGAGATTGTGAAGAAGGTTGTGGAGCTTGCCCCGGAGCTATTTTTGCACCTATTCAATCTCTCCTTACACACTGGCATCTTCCTGGATGACTGGAAGGTCGCAAATATGAAACTTATCCTTAAAAATCCTACAAAACCACCACATCTACCAAGGTCATCCAGGCCCATAGCCCTATTGTCCGTATGCAGCAAGCTCCTAGAGCGTCTCCGCCATGTACGGATCCAAAGCCACTATGAGAAAGCGAACCTAGTACTGTATCACCAAACCAATATGGTTTCAGACTGGGGCGTTCCACAGTTGATGCTCTAAACGCACTGCCCACTGAGGTCCGTTAAGCAGACAGAAAATACTTCCTGATGATTACAGTTGATTTCGCGGGGGCGTTAGACACCCTATGGTGGCCGAGCGTCCTCTGCAGACTCAGGCAAGCAAATGTACCGGACAATTTGTTCAATATCATGAAAAGCTACCTCTCAAATATGGTGATCACAGTAAACGCTCCTTATCAGAAACTCACAAGACGGATACACCGTGGTGCCCTCAGGGCCGACCTTATGGAACATGGTAATGGACGAATTTCTATGCCTTGACCTCGGGTAGGTTCGTTCACAACCTTCGCTGATGACTTCATCCTGACGGTAGCTGCAAATTCCAGGGCCCAGTTGGAGTGCATGGTAAACCACGCACTCCAAATTCTCCAGGATTGGGCAAAAACACACTGCCTGACCATATCATTATCAAAACAAACTCTCTGCTTCTTAAAGGAACTCGCCACAGATTAAAATTGGAAACAAGACCATAAAGTTGTCAGAGCAACTGAAATATCTTGGCATAGTACTAGACAAACTCTCTTTCCAAGCTCATCTCAAATAAACTATTACTGTAAGAAAGTATACTGCCATGGTTGCTAGGGTCTCCCGTCAGGACTAGGGTCTCAACAAGCGAACCCTCTCGTTGTATTACAAGGGCATGTATATTCCTGTGATTACGTATGCAGCCGGAGTTTGGTTTGGCAAGGCCACGACTGCAGCAAATAGAAGAATCCAGGATTCTGCTCAACGCTCGGTCCTCCTCTCCATCTCTCGTGCCTGCTGCACTGTGAGTACTCACGCCCTCCAGGTCCTGGTGGGGGCCTTTTCCCTCGGCCTGGAGGTGGTGAGAACTGGAATGTTGTATCATCTTCTAAAGGCGTGTCTCAGACCTGCTTGGGATTCGAGCTGAATCTTACCAACAACCAAAAAATAGAGAAGAGAAGACTTCAAGCACACATGCAGCGGGTGTGGCAGGACCGCTGGGCAAATTCAACCAAGATTCATCCCAGATATTAGCAGACCCTATCCAAAATCCCCAATATGGTTTTCTCCAGGCCTGTATGCCACGTATTTTCTTACTGGCCATGGTGCAATAAAGGCAAAACTAACAACCTTTGGCCTAGAAGAGGATCCAACATGCTCCTGCGGAGGAACTGAGGACTGAGATCACCTCATACACGAGTGCCCCCCTCTACGATGACCTCCGCTGCCAGTTTATCACAAAGCTGACTTATATACCAAAAGGCAGAGAAACCACCTACTGGATACTAAGGAAGAATATCAAGCTCTCACCTACTACACACAGCAACTTTTCTTGAGGAGAAGACAACTAATCGCAGCAACGTGATAACCCTCTACTAAATGAACCCAAGCTCCTAGAGCGTCCTTTTTCCAGTACCCTGATGGTACTGGAACAAGGCAGCAAAACTTGACCAGAATTAACATCATTGGTGTGAACTACCATACAAAGGTGTCACCCACCAAAGATAACTACCAAGTGAAGAACCTTTGAATAGAGACAATCTAAGAAATACAAAAGGTTCGTATACTTGATTGTCACGGATGTGACCAATAAGAGAATCTCCTAGATGAAGACTGACAACGCCACCAGCGTGCCATTAGATGTCAACTGCTTTCTTGGCCAACTAATATTCTGAACCGAGTACTCTAACTTGGTTCACTTTAACCCCCTTTCCCTGGTAGGGAGAGGAGGGTTAAAGTGAAGATTTAGCAGTACTTATACCCACAACTACTGCTAAATCTCTTGAACAAATGCCTCCTGGAAGGATACTTTCCAAATCAGTGGAATTTGGCATTGCTCAAGATTCTTCACAAGACAGGGAAATACACATCCGATCCCCGTGCTTACAGGCCAATTTCCTTACTTGCTAATCTGGGAAAGTTATTCGAACATCTTCTGGCTCCCAGAATACTAAAGAAATTTGAGGAAAACCAACTATGCGCAAACTATCAGTTTGGCTTCAAAAAAGGGAGGTCCACCGACGATGCTATTCTTACGTTGACGAACGTTATCCAGAACTCATCTTCTAAATATGTTTTGGCAATTTTTGTGGACTTTGAGGGCGCTTTCGACTCCCTCTGGTGGGAGAGTGCCCTCAGGTCTTCAAGGCTGGCTAAATGTGATAATTATGTGTACAGGGTACTGAGATCATACTTTAATGAGAGATACATCATCGTCAAGGCAAAGCATCTGTCTTACAAGGCCCAGGTTTCGAGAGGATGCCCCCAGGGGTTTGTGTTGGGGCCTCTCCTCTGGAATGCCGTACTAGATCAGTGGCTCACGAAAACACACGAGGATTCTCTAAAGGTGGCCTACGACGATGATCTCGTTATTGCCATAGAAGGAAGGTCACGTAAGGTATTAGAGGACAAAATTCAACCCATCTTAGATGACTTGGTGGCATGGGCTGACATCAACAAGCTCAAGATATCTCCGAGTAAAACAAATTTCATGACATTTAAAAACCACTTTAATTATGGAAGACCACCAAGAATTCAACTGAATGGTTCAGAGATACCTTATGTTGCTCAAAACAAATATCTTGGCATAATTCTCGATGATAAATTAACCTTTCTCCCTCATGTCACCAAACTGAAGGAAAAAATTAGAAAGTTTACTGCTTCGGTCATAAAAATCTCCAAAAGAGACTGGGGTTTGAATAAAAAGACCATGAAACTATATTGTAAAGCAATATTTCTGCCTATAGTATCATACGGAGCAGGTATTTGTCATCAGAACGTCGTTAAGGTGAAAATTAAAAATAAGCTACTATCAATTCAAAGAACAATGGCACTAAACAATGCCCCTCGTACAGTATCAAACAATGCCCTCCAAATCCTTGGAGGAGAACTGCCTTTAGATTTATTTATCTTATACCGTGGCATGATTTATAAACATAAGAAAGGACTGCAGGTATCTATTATGGGAACTACAACCGACCCAGTTAGTAACTTAAAGACAGAACGGAAAAGATTATGGAGTGAAATGGTTAGTATTTGGCAAAGTAGATGGAATGAGTCTGTGCACGGTGAAGTCACAAAGAAGTATATTGAAAATGTTGAGTTTGCTTCTACTCAACCTTCTGTTTCGTGGTTTGCACCAAGCATGTTTACGACGTATTTATTAACAGGCCATGGATCTCTGAGGGCCAAACTATTCGACAGAGGTTTGGAGCCGGATCCTTTTTGCACCTGTGGTCAAATGGAAGACTGGATCCATGTCTTACTGTTTTGTCCGCAATATATAGACCATCGAGTATTGCTACTTAATCAGGTTCCAGGTCTAGCTGAGGACAATGTGAAAATACTAGTTGAGAACAAAACAAACTTTGAGACTTTCCAGACCTTTGCAGAATCGGTCTTTAAGAAAAGACTTGAACTGAGAACTCAAATTCAAAATCGAATATTAATCTGATAGCTGAGAAGTTAATATATATGTTTGTATTCCATTAAATATAAATAGGATGATTTGTAAGATATGTAAATTGAATTGTATTGCAAGGATTTAGAGTTAAAATTCTATTATCTTTTGTACAAATGTAAATATTTACTTCGCTAAGTTTATTAGAGTTTCCAAACTGGCTTGTATCTGCAGAGGCTTGGATTTTTTTTTTTTTTTTTTTTTTTATTGCTGGTTTCCAGGTTTGGGCAACCTGGAGACGGGATTGCTTGCACCCACCGGTATTGCACTATCTCCGGTGGGTGCGGGATTCGTGCCCAAGGCACTAAAGGTAATAGTAGACCCAGGCAGGCTGCTTGTGCCTGGGGGCAGGCAGCGGCTGCATAGGTGTTGGCTGCTCCCTGGTGGCAAGGTGGACGTACACAAGCGATAAAAAGCTTTGCAGAGTTTCTGCACCAACACAGACGTGCAAGGTGGAGATAGGCTAAGGCCTAGGAGCCACCCTTGATACAGGTAAAACACACACACACACACACACACACACGTGTTCGTATATAATACAGTATATATATATATATATATATATATATATTTTTTTTTTTTTATATGCACAATGAGAATGCTAATGTATATAAAATGTATATATATATCTTCTCTGTAAGTTTTTGTATATAATCTGTAAAGAATTGTGTGTACAAATAAATGGAAAAAAAAAAAATTGTAGGGAGAGGGAGGGGCGGGTTTCTATCACCTACCCCTCCCTGCCACATCAGAACATGACACTACAGACCCCACAACAGAACATGACACTACACAACATAAACATATCCCTTACACTTTTTAAAATCTCTGGTCTTCACAGTGTTCTGTGTTTCACAAACAGAGTACACAACACGGAAATGGAGGAAACCCCTGGGGCCGTTAGATAATGAACACTTTACACTTTACACTTTGGTGTGACATACGCACTGGGAAAGCAAAAATGAGAGTAGGTGTGTGTTATAGGCCTAATGAATCTTGTGAGTATAATGAGCAATTGTGCAGAGAAATAGAGTGGGCCACTAAATCAGAGTGCCTTATAATGGGGGATTTTAACTTCACAGGGATTGACTGGAATTTGTGGGGTGGTCACTCACACTATTGAAAGGATTTTGTGGATTTCTTAGATGATTGATTTTTACAGCAGCATTTCCAGGAAGCAACTAGAGGGAATAATACTCTTGATATGATTATCAGTAGTGATTCTTCATGCATCAAGAATCTGTAAATAAAGGAACCACTAGGTGGCAGTAATCACAGTGTGCCGAAGTGGGATTTACTAAAAGAGGTAACTACCATCAAGAGTAAAGGGAAGGTTTTTGCTTTCGTAAAAGCGATTACAGTGGTCTGAGACGGTATTTTAAACATTAAATGATGATGATGTTAAGCAAATTCAAAATGAGACGCATTCAAAGAAATAATCTTGGAAGCTACTAGGCTTTTCATATCAACTAAGAAATATTGTTCAAGATTTAGGCCTAAATGAATGTCAGATGAAATAACTAGACATGTGAGAGAGAAGAAAAATGCATGGGATACAAATAAATTAACAGGTGACATAGAAGCCTATGATAGAGCTGGTCTGCTAACAAATCACAACGGAGGTTAGGCAGGCCAAGGCAGATTACGAGAAATCTTTGGCAAAGGATGCAAAGAAAAACAGGAAAGAGTTCTTTACTTATGTAAAGTCTAGAAGGAAGGGGATGAATCAGATTGGTTCACTTGATATCGATGGTTCAACTGTTGATGATCCTGCTCAGGTAGCTAACAAACTAAATGAATATTTTGCATCGACATTCACACATGAGGAGTTATTCAGGGAGGGGAATGCCAGAGGTGTACTAAACTCTGGCGGTAAGCTCGATAATATTATAATAACTGAGAGTAAAGTGGAGGAGAAATTGTTGAAGATAAACATAAAAAAGGCACCTGGGTGGATGGGATCTATCCAGTTATATTAAAGGAGGCAGCAAAGGAAGTAAGCAAACCCTTAGTCATAATTATGAGAGCTTCCTTGGACTCTGGGGTGGCACTGCTCTTCGTGGACAAATGTTAGGTGTCAAATGGACAAATTTCAATGATATTTATGAAGGTATATCAGTTTTAATGTCCAAGTTTGCAGATGATACAAATGTTGGCAGGGTTGTTAACGACAGTAAAACAGTATGCTACTCCAACTGGATCTAGATAAGTTGGGAAAATGGGCTGAGAAGTAGAAACTGGAGTTTAACATTGACAAATGTAAAGTACTTCATATCGGAGCAATAACCGAAGAGAAAAGTACCAACTGTGTGGTACTACACTCAGGGAAGTGGAAAATGAAAAAGACCTGGGAGTATTTGTGCAGTCGAATATGAAGTTTGCTAAGCAGTGCAGACGGACTGCCAGGCCAGTCCTGGCGTCTTATCAATGATATATAGGAATTTTGCTAGCAGGAACAGGGAGGGGATTATGCCGTTATTCAGGCACATCTAGAGTACTGTGTACAGGTCTAGAGGCCTCATTTTAGGAAGGATGTGGAGTTGCTAGAACGAGTACAAAGAAGGGCAACAAGATTGATGAGGGGAACAAAGGGTTGCTCTTACTAAGAAAAGCTTAAGGATTAACCTTAAAGGATTGACCGTTCTGCAAATTGCAGCGCCTGGAGAGTAGATCAGATCACGTGCGAGGTGATCTGATTCAGGTGTATAAAGCCCTGAACGGTTAGCAAGCTGAATGCTGATGGGATTCTTCCTCTTGCTCAGATTAAGAACTTGAGGGGGCACAGATCAAATTCAGGAAAGACAGTTGTAGAATAGATGTGCGGAAGTTTGCCTTTAGTCAGCGGGTTGTTAGAAGTCGATAGCCCAACTAAATTTAAAGCTGAGCTGAACAGGAATTTGGAACGAATGGAGCGGTGAAATAGGAGGGTTTTTTTTTTTTTTTTTTTGGCTGATGTTGCATAAACTTGCTTTCTTGCATCATATGTCTTCTAATGCTGATGTATTCTGAAGAATTTCTACTTTTCTGACTGCATTCATATTATGTCATTCAACTTTGTCTCACTTTACCCATTTCTTCAATAACTTTCCCATCTGACCGTTATTAACGAATATCTATTTATTATGTATATCCTTTCGTCTATATTATTAGCATGCACGTATTCCAAGTCATATGTGATTGACCTGTGATCGCTGGTAGTCCAGTGATCACAGGTGAGTTCCTCTTGACTTGGCAATTACATATCGTATTCCTCATCGAATTTTTACACAAAGTCACGTCTGTATGCGATTCTCCTGTAATCAAACAGTAAGTCGCAGTACCTGTGGGTCATATAAAATACCAATGTTCTTTTCAAAAATGAAATCTTCCAATTCCTGGCCCTTTTCATTCAGTTCATTACTACCTTACAATGGGGATCGAGCATTGGTATTCATCCCAATCAACAGTCGTTTGGATCTCAACTGATCACATATCTTATCCAGGTAACTTAAATATCCAGTAATTTCTTAACTACACTGGCAGTGTAGACTTACACAATATGCTTGCCCACAATCACCTATGAGCTCCACAAAGACGCCGTGAGCAGCACAGGGAGAATCGATCTGTTACCATATTACGAACCACAATCGCAGCCATCATATTCCCACTATGCACTAACAATTTACTTGCGGATTTTGCATTTCACCGCTCTCGAAAGTAAAAAGAAAGGAAATAATATTGCTACGATTACGGCTGATGATTCTGCATCGCAGAATTGTGATGAACTCATATCCGATGATGGCACTACAAGTGATCGAGTAAAAACAATAGCGAGTGATGATCCAACCACGTGGCCAAAAGTCATATGCGCTGACTTAAGGATAACGTTGGTAAACCAAGGACCACAGCAAGTAACAGATGTTGATTTTCCTAATAATTATGCTGGTAATAGGAAATTCTCAGTTACTTTCTATGAACAGACTTACGAAACGGGAAAACAACGCCACGGAGATGGTTAACATAGATAGCGTTTAGTGCTTATGCATCAGGATAAACGCTGTTTTTAATTATATAAATGCATAAGTAATGAACTCAAATATTTATTGCATGCTGCATATGCATTAATTTTTTTTCATTTATTGAGTAAAGCGGCCCCTAGCCAAAAAAAAGTTTGCAAATCCGCCACTCATATAGAAATGGTTCCGTACAGTATACAATTATTAAAAATACAAATTTCACATTCACATTAAAAATCAATTATACTGTACAATGGCCATCCCCTCAGATACAGCACAACAATCTGATCAAGTAGGCTACAGAAGAAAGCCGATGAAGAGGCGCGCTGTCCACAACATCACATCCTAGAGACTGATTATTGCCGATAATCTCCAAAAGATAAATAGTTCAACGAACAGACATCTACCAGCAGTCAGAGAGCTCAAAAGAAGTTACTTATAATAACCAGCAAAACCAAGTTGGAAGAAGGTGTTATTGCAGGATCAAATCCAAGAAAAACATCAACTAAGGCTTTTTGCCAACTGCGTTGGCAGGAGCAGAAGTGGACAACCACCCATTAAGGAAACAGAGTACCAACATCCTGTCTACCACTGTAAAGAATTTTCTCTGTTCCTATATAAAAAAAATAGCATACTGTTCCATGTAAAAGGTGCAGTCCACTAATTCATCCGTTGGTCAACCTTAACTCTTCCAATGCTGCATAATAAGATTCAAAATAACTTGCTAAACGTGTATAAAAATTGCAAAAAACACTTAATATTGCCTTTAAACAATGTGAACGTGGAATTAGCCATATAAACTGTTATTCTCAGTGCAAGAACTGCACACAAAAGATTAGATTTAAAAAGAAAAAGTTTTCATGCGTAGAAATTTAGCTTTCTGGAGAAGTGATGATCATTTTGATCTAATAGTAATGGCAATTTTCAAGGATTACTTGAACTGTGGGCAAAATATGATGTTTATTTATCTAATAATCGAGAAAGTAAAGCACGTATTCAGTATCATCTGTCCGTTAGATCTCAAAATAGGTTTTATAAGATATCAGGGAAGAAGTATTGGACACAGTTTTAACATTGTCAGAATTGCGAAATATTACAGTTTGCAATGTAATATTTCTCAAAATGTTTCACACAAAGAACAAACGTCCAATAATAATAAAACATGTTCATATTGAAAAAGAACTCCAGTGAAGTAAAAATTCTTGAAAACTTTATAGACTTTTTTGAAGCTTTAGATCACACTTGTGTAGGTCTTCCTAATTCATTAGGAAGGACTTCCTAATTCATTTCACAAATATACGTGGTCTCAATTCTAATCTCAACGATGTCCATTTCCACTTGCAGTCTTCCAAACCCCATGTACTTTTTCTGACTGAATCTCAGTTATCAGTAGATTCAACTACTGCTCATCTCAGATGTCCAAATTATTTGCTGTATGATTCCTTTCGCCTCAAAGGTGGTATTTGTGCATATGTCCGTTCTGATATTCCCTGTCAGAGACTTGGCAATTTGGAATCTCCTCTCTTTGATCTTCTTTGGCTTAAAATCTCTCTACCTCATTGTGTAAAATTCATCTGTCGTCTCTACCGTTCTCCCAACTCCACTAATCACTTGGAGCTCTTTGACTTCCTCTCTTTGCAACTTGACTTTCTCCAGTCCAACTTTCCTAACAGTGAGGTAATTTTCCTTGGTGATTTTAACGTTCATAACTCCAGCTGGCTTCCGTTTTCTAGTCACACCGACCCAGCAGGTCGAGATGCTGAGGCTTTTGCAATTACTAAGGACCTAGCACAGATTGTTCATTTACCTACAAGAATACCGGACAATCCTAATCATACACCCAACACGCTTGATCTTTTTCTCACAAACAACCCTTCTAAGTACAAGGTTGAAGTGAGAGGTCCTTTAGGCACTTCAGATCACAACTTGGTGATTGCTTCTTCTCCAATGGAACCTTTATCTCATGGCTATTCCCAACCTCTTATTGTTTGGCATTACAAGAATGCAAAATGGGATGACCTGCAAGACTTCTTTTCTTCTTTTCCTTGGTCTGATTACTGTTTCAAAACTTCTGATGTCAACGTTTGCTCAGATCGTGTCAGTGAAACTATTCTTGCAGGAATGGAATCCTTTATCCCACACTCCACTTTAAAATCTCGTCCTTTATCTAAACCTTGGTTTTCCAATAAATGTGCTAAGGCTGTCCAAGAGAAGAACGTTGCATATCGTAATTGGCTTGTTTCTAATTCTTCAGTTTCATTTTCTGCCTACACCAAAGCTCGCAACAATTGTAAAGCAGTTATTAATCAGTCCAAACTAGAGTTTGAACAGGCTAAGAGTAGAAAACTAGCTTCTTGCCCTAATAGTAGCCGAGCATTCTGGTCTCTTGCCAAAGCTATTGGCCGCAACTTTTGCCCATCTCTGCTCCCACCTCTGTCCAAACCAGATGGTTCTGTTGTCACTTCAGCCAAGGATAAAGCTGACCTGCTAGCATCCCATTTTTCTTTGAGCTCATGTATTAATGAACTTGGTAAAACACCTCCCACCATTCCTAACACGCTCCATTCAATGCCTCCTGTGGTCTTCCGTCAAAAGGATATCAGAAGGATTTTGATGAATCTTGATGCTAAGAAAGCTCCAGGTCCTGATGGTATTTCTCCACTTGTTCTCAAAACCTGTGCTCCTGAACTTACTCCTATTCTTTGCCGCCTTTTTTCACTTTCTTATTCGAAAGGTGTTTTTCCTTCTGCTTGGAAATTTGCTCATATCCAGCCAGTTCCTAAAAAGGGTGACAAATCCCTCCCATCCAATTATCGTCCTATTGCAATTACTTCTACTCTTTCTAAAGTAATGGAGAAATCAATTAACCGCCAACTCTTAAACTACCTAGAAACCTTCCGTCTGATCAACGATCGCCAGTATGGATTCCGTCAGTATCGATCCACTGGTGATATTCTGGCTTATGTTACCCATTTATGGACTAATTCAATGGAAAGGTTCGGTGAAACACAAGTAGTTGCTCTTGACATCTCAAAGGCTTTTGATCGTGTTTGGCATAAAGGTCTTCTAAACAAGCTCCCATCTTATGGTTTGCCAACTGTATTTAGTAATTGGTTATCCAGTTTTCTCTCTGATCGCTCACTGAGGGTGATGGTAGATGGCTCTGTGTCTTCTAACTTCTCCACTAATGCCGGTGTCCCCCAAGGTTCAGTTCTTTCCCCCACTCTTTTCCTCTTGTATATCAATGACCTTCTTCCATTGACTGGAAATCCTATCCATAATTTTGCCGATGGTAGCACATTGCATTCCACTTTCCATTTTGAGAAACCTTGTCCTGCTCAATCAGCTTCAACTTCTCGAAAATCTGCTACCAATTCCTTACATGCCGATCTTCAGGTAATTCTCCAGTGGGCAAACACAACTTAGTTGACTTCAACCCTTCTAAAACTCAGTCTTGTCTTTTATCTCGCAAAAAGGATTCTTCTGCTCCTATGCTTATCTTTAGTGACACTCCGATTTCTAGGCAAAATGATATATCTCTTTTGGGGATTACCCTGACTTCTAATCTCTCTTGGCACAAGCACATTACAAATATTGCTTCCTCTGCATCTAAAAAACTTGGTTTTCTCTTTCGCTCTCGGCGTTACTTTTCTCCCAAACAGCTGCTCACTCTGTATAAATCGCAAATCCGCCCTGCCATGGAATATTGTTCTCACATCTGGGGTGGTGCCCCCAAAACCTCTCTCAGGCTTCTTGATTCCATTCAGAAGAGGGCAGTTAGGTTAATTAATGATTCATCTCTAACAGAGTCTCTCCACTCGCTGTCTCATGGACGCACTGTTTCTGGTGCATGCCTCTTCTACAGATACTTCCATGGGCACTGTTCTTCTGAATTGGCTTCTATAATTCCCGATCTCCTTTCAAAACAGTCCGAACACGTGCTGCCACCAGCCAACATCCATTTACTGTCCAACTTCAAACCCACAGAACCAACTTTTCATCTTCCTCATTTATTTATTCAACTGCCGTTTTCTGGAACAACCTTCCTTCATACGTATTTCCTGAAAATTACAATCTACAGAAGTTCAAGTCCAATATCAACAAATATCTTCTTTCGTCTTCTCAACCTCCAACCCAAGCACGGTACTAAGTACTAAAGGTTATAATACCTCTCGTGTTTGGGGTTCTCATAAAAAAAAAAAAAAAAAAAAGGTCTTGCAAAGCTGGTGTTATTTAGTATTAGTAATGGCCACATGGGGCAAGGAAGTGTAGAGCTTATGCTACACCAGCCAAAAAAATAAAAAATAAATAAAATAACAAAAATACATAAAATAAAATAATAAGAAAAAAAACAGATTAATAATTAATAAGAGAAAAGGAAATGGACAACCTATGCATTTCCCTCCTCCCTTAGGTAATTAGCCAGCTGACCTTTGAATTTCCCCAGACTGTCAGCCTCTACCACCCATGTAGGTAACTTATTCCAGTAATTTATAACTCGCTGGCTAAACTAAAACTTCCTGTAATTCAATCTAAATAACTCCCCCCGTAACTTTAAATTATGGCCACTATTTTCAGAATCATTTATAACCGTGAAAATTTCGTCCTCATTAATTTTGCTGATGGCTCTCAGAGCTATACTTTATAAAAGTATAGTATAGATATCAACAATTGCAAGAGGGCAATGTTATGATAGTGGGTCAAATATGAACGGGTCATACGAATGTGTTCAAGCCCGAATACTGAACCAGTATACATTCCACGTGCAGATCATTCTTTTAACCGAATGGTTTCAACCGGGGTGCCGCGGCACCTTCGGATGCTGCAACAACATTCCAGGGGTGCCATGTAATTTGGGTTTAAGTTACTTAAACTTATTATTATTATTATTTTAAATTATATGTTTATTTCATTATAAAAAAGGTGTACAGAATCTTTTTAATTTTGTAGTGATCTATAATTGATGTTTACTTAGTATCTCTGTATAAAGAATAAAATTATTATATATTGTATACAGGGTGGAGAGAAACTCTACCGACAAATTTTAACAGGTGATAGATGGTACCAAAAGAAACATTTTTTGTCAAGTAAACATAGTTCGTAAATGAGTCGAGCAGAAGCTATTAAAGGGTTGTAAAAATCAGAACAACACATTCAGTAATTTAATGTCGTTTAATGTATACAAACCATTTGCTGTTGCACATAAAATAGAAAAAAACAATTCATAAGAAGTGCTCGAACTGGCGACCGTGATGTTCAATGCTCACACCGACGCATCATTAAATGTTGTAGGAGTTGGGAGTTCCTAGGATTGTCTTGTATCTCTGCACTTGCTGCAACAATCCGTACTATAAGTTCCTCCACTGTGTCAACTGGTGTTTTATACACAATAGTCTTCATGTATCGCCAAAAGAAAAAGTCCAAACAAGTCAGATCAGGCGACCTTGCTGGCCAAGCTGCAGGTCCACCTCGACCACTCCATCTGCCTGGAAAGGTTGTATGTAAGTGTGCGCGTACACGTCTGTCAAAATGTGGTGGTACACCATCATGTTGGAACCACATTTGTGCTCGGACAATCAGAGGAACATCTTCCAACAACTCTGGAAGTGTGTGTGCTCTAGAAAACGCAAATAGAGTCATCCATCTAAACGTGCAGGCAACATGTATGGTCCAACTAAAACGTTTCCCACAATGACATTAAACCTGTGTTGGTGGCCATGTTCAACCATTGCATGGGGATTATTTTCTGCCCACACATGACTATTGCGACTGTTGAACAATCCCTCTTGGGTGAAACATGCATCAGTGTAAAGCACATTAGTGGCAAAATCAGGCTGCACGTTAGTTTCCTGTAAAAACCGGTGGAAGAACTCGACACTGTTGGCAAAGTCAGCAAGTTCTAGTGCATGCACTTTCTGGCATCGGAAAGGATGTAGTCCGGCTTCGTGCACCACATCCCACACCAAACGATGCTGCACATCAAATCGGTGTGCATCGGCTCTTGTGCTGGTAGGAGTATTAGTGAAGATCTACAAAACCTGTTCCTCAAACCAAGGTGTCCTAGCAGTTCGTCGACATCCAGTATCATGCGTATTTACACCGAAAGAGCCACTGTCCCGCAATCTTTGGTGTATCGCAGCAAATGTTGTGTGGGGGGCAACCTTCTGTCTGGGAAGTGTTCTTGATAAATCCTGCGAGCCTCTCTTCCGTTTCCGTTTGCTGTGCCGTACATTAAAATGGATATCCGCCATTTCTGCAACAGTGAAACGCTCCAGGGCCAAGGCTGTTGCTGCACAACTGGTCAAAAACGCAGATGAAGAGAACTTAGATGTGCTGCTGCTTCAGGAGCCATACACTCATAACAAGGAGGTAAAAGGCTACCCCTTGAGATTTAAAGTGGTCCAGGTTGATGGTGACACACCCTGGGCCGCGATCGTCGTTCGCAATCCCGAACTGACTGTCACCAAAATCACTGATCTGTGTACTAGCTGGGCTGTGTGCGCCCATGTAATTTCACCACTGGGGCAATTCTACTTAGTTTCGATATACTGTCGACCGGGGAAAGATATTCTTCCTGCCACCCGATATCTACAGACCATCCAGCTACAAATGCCAAATGCAAAACTCATTATAGGGGCTGATGTTAACTGCAGGTCCCCAGCCTGGCACAGCCGAACTCAAAATCACAGAGGAAATAGAAATGGCCAACGTCTTGAGGACTACATGTCTAACAGCAACCTGGTCATTCTAAACAAACCTAACTGCCTGCCAACTTTCTCCAGTACCCTGTGGGAAGCTACAATAGATATCACCTTAGCCTCAAGCTCCATTGCTCAGCACCTTGCTTCCTGGACAGTCCATGAGGACTGGACCACCTCTGACCACAGGGTACTAACCTTCCAACTACACCGTTCACTAGTCACTCAACCAACCAACCGAACTGAACAAAGAAGATATGCCCTGAATAAGGCTGACTGGAACCTTTTTAAGGAGGAATTGACCAGTGCAGCCAGCCGCTTCAATCCTAGCGGCCTGAGCCCAGACCAGCATCAATGCGCAATTACACAGCTCGTCAGTAATGCTGCAAACAAGGCTATCAAAAAGAAGAGATTCACACCTGGTGCTGTCCCCTGGTGGTCACCTGAACTCCAGACTCTTAGACGCGAAGTCATTTACCGACGAAAACGCTATCAACGTGCAAGAAGAACATGGCCTCCAGAAGAAACAGAGGCTTTACTGCAGCAATATCGAGTGACCAGGAACCAGTACACCACAACAATAAAACAGCGCAAAAGGCGCTCATGGGAAGCCCTGGTAAACACTGAAGGGAACGCCGATCCCTGGGGGATTGTGTACAAAGTGACCACTAACAAGCTCCCCAGAGGCGAGGTCGTATTAACCACAAAATTACCGAACGGACTGTACACCAGATCGTGGCAAGATACTATCAATAATATTCTAGACGCTACATTCCAGCAGCCTGCTGACCCACACACACCGGAACAGCTACAGCTCTGCACGGAAAATGAAACATATCACACAACTGCAATTGAAGAACCCTTCACCACAACCGAGCTCAACTTAGCTGCATCTAGAATCAGAAACAAGAAGGCTCCGGGCAGAGACATGCTCGATCCAGAAATCGTCCAGAAGGCCATTGAACTTATTCTCACTACAATACTCAACCTGTTAAACCACTGTCTCCACCAAGGATTCTTCCCCACACAATGGAGGACTGCAATCCTTAGACTTATATTGAAGAATGCAACCAAACCACATGATCTGCCACAATCTTACCGGCCCATTGCACTGCTGCCAGTCTTCAGCAAACTTCTCGAACAGATGATCTCCCATAGAATAGAAGCCCACTACAATGACGCTGGTCTCTCCTCATCTAAGCAGTACGGTTTCCGGAAAGGACGCTCCACGATTGATGCACTGGAAACAATCATTGAAGCTGCTACCAACTGCAACTCCAAATACTTTCTACTAATCTCCTTTGACTTTGCTGGTGCCTTCGATTCCCTCTGGTGGCCCAGCGTCCTGGGCAGGCTCCGAAGAGCGCATGTCCCAGAAAACTTATATAGATGCATCAAGACCTATCTCTAGGACCGGCGAGTTGTCGTGTCTGCTCCCCACTGCAGTGTCTCCAGACCAGTCTTCAGGGGATGCCCTCAGGGATCTGTCCTGGGACCTCTCCTTTGGAATCTGGTGCTGGATGATTTCCTGAACACCAAACTCAACAATGTACAAACCCAGGCCTATGCAGATGACCTGGTCATGCTCTTTTCTGCCAATAACAGAACCCAACTAGAAGCAACTGCCAACCAGGCCATCTCCACCCTTCAAGCTTGGGCAGAGCATAACAACCTAAAGATCTCCCCAGAGAAAACCAATTCGATCCTACTAAAAGGCACACTTGATTTGAGAAGACCACTCCAAATCAAGGTCAATGGTGTTACAGTAAAACTAAAAACAGAGCTTAAATATCTAGGTTTGATCTTAGACAAAAACCTTTCCTTCACTCCTCATCTAGACCAACTCAGGATTAAGATCAGGAAGTATGCTGCCCAAGTCTCAAGAATTGCCCGGAAGGACTGGGGTTTAAAGAAGAGAACGCTGTCACTCTTCTATAAGGCAGTTTTCATCCCGGTTATCACCTATGCTTCTGGAGTCTGGTACAAGAAGGCCAATACCGTAGTAAACAGATCGCGCCTAGGAACTATCCAGCGCTCTCTTCTTCTTCTGTCCTCGCGTGCCTGTCGCACTGTCAGCACCCATGCGTTCCAGGTCCTCACTGGATCTCTTCCACTGGACCTGGAGATTGTTCGTCATGGGTTGCTCTACCAAATAGCCAAAGGAAGAGCAGTTACTTGTGCAGGTTTCACCACTGACCCAGCAAATAATAGAAACGCTGAAAAGAAGAGACTTAATGAACATCTAACAGACACCTGGCAAGAAAGATGGCAGACATCAACTAAAGGCGCTGTCACCAAAAGATTCCTCCCTGATGTCAGGGCCTCCTACCCCCTCACACCTGTCTGGTTTTCACCAGGACTCTATGCTACCTACCTCCTCACTGGACATGGCTCCTTCCAGAAAAAACTACATGACTTCAGAATTTCAGACTCACCCCGCTGCCACTGTGGAGAGGATCAGACGTGGGAGCACCTTGCCCACAGCTGTGAAATCTACGAGGATTTCAGGAGGATACTAATAACAAAACTATGCTTCAACTACCAAAATCAAGAACACCTCACCCTACAGAATGAAGAAATTTACCGAGCTCTGACTCAATTTACAATGGACTTATTTACCAGGCAGAAAGCGCTACCACCACCTTAGTATCCGAATCAATAGGTCATAACAACCATGACTGCCAATTGTTGCTATGCATCATTGAGCCAAGGATGCTAACGCCTTGGACCAACTTGCACAAGACTTGACCAGCAGTGCAATAAAAGACAGGGTCCGCACATACCTTGACAAATTCCTCATCATTGATTTCTGGACAAACTTCTCTTGACCAGATGTGACACATCTCATCAAGAAGAGGCCTAGCATCGATCCCTGGACTTGACCATCAATCTTGGACTCCCGGTTTTGACTACCCCCACTGTTCGTTCTGATGGACTACTGGACCAGCCTTCAGTCTGGATGCGACACAGACTCACCAAATGGAGTCCCAATGACGGCACCTGAACTAGACCTTACTGAACATGACCCATCCACCATAGCAGCACTCACACTGCTGGATTTCCAGCAAGTTGTCGGCTCCAACTGACTGGCCGTGCTAGCTGTACCTACCCTGAACTTGCGGAGTATATCTCTCTCTCATTTTTTTTTTTTTTGGCTTCTTTCTTCTGCTTCCTGCCATCCGTTCTTTTACTCCCCCCCCCCTATTTTTCTCTTACAGAATGATTTTTTTTTTTTTTTTTCTTGTGGGGTGGTGGTTTTCGTCCACCCGCCACCACACTCCTCTCTCTGGTGAGGCACTGGGCATGCCACACTGTCATCAGAGGCCATCTTCCCTATTGGCCCCTTTCTTCTGTTTCCTACCCTCCAGTCTTCTGTCTTCCTCCCTTACTTTTCTCTTGCACAACGTTTTTTTTTTTTTTTTTTTTTTTTTTATTTAGTTTATATATATATATATATATATATATGTGTGTGTGCGTGTGTGTGTACTGTACACACACACGCATTCCCCACAGGTCTAAATCTAAAAACATCAAAATTACTGCCCGACCTATTTGGCCCTAGAACAAGTTATCAGCGAACAACCCTAAGCTCTGTTAAAATTACAACCGTTGCTCAAGAAAAAGTGATCGTCTCATTCTCAAATCTGGTCCTAGCCACTAAAATCCCAGGAAAGTAGGTGGCAGGACCCGCCAGAGTACTCTAGCTACAGTGGTACACCCGGTCAGCCTCCCCGTGGCATGGTGTGGTAACGTCGGTTCCCACTAGGGGCTCGGTAGCTAATAGACCGGAGGAACAAAGGGCACAACACAATATACAGCACATGACCCCCACACACTTCAAATCTCTGGCCCCGATACAATGTACACAGGCGGAGATGGGAGAAATCCCAGGAGCCGTTAAGACACTAACATACCTTATACCTTATATACCCGTACTGATGGGTGACAAATGGGTGACAAAATAGAACAGAATGCAGCACAGACAGTAGAGAACAGACTAAACGCAGCACAGCTGCAAACAGCCTGATGGCGATCTGAAGAGGACACCCTAGCCCTCTTCACCTATTATTCCCACTTCCTTGGGGGCAGGGCACGTTTTTTGTTTACTCTCCTCCACCCCCAAACTTCTACTCTGGTGGGGCATGGTATGCCCCACTGAAAACTGGGGCTATCTACTCTATTGGCCCCATATTTCTATCTTTTCCCCCCCAATCTCCAGTCTTTCTCCCCTCTCTACCTTCATCATAGCGAAAGCCCCACACGTGAAAAACTTAACATGATAAAATTACCTTACGCCCAAAACTCGGCCTAGCAAACCAAAGCGATATTACCCCACGATAGCGCAGATTTTTCACTTATTCATATATTTTTTTCTTTATTTATTTTTTTATTTTTTATTTTATTTATTTGTTTTTATTTTATTTTTGTTTTTATTATTATTTATTATTATTATTATTATATTTTTTATGTTATTTTATTTATTATTTTTTTTTAAAGTCCTAGGCGCCGAAATCCCAGGAAATTAAGCGGCAGAACCTGCCAGAGTGAATCTACGGCTACTGAGTTCCTGGTCTGCCTCCACGGGGCGTAAGTGGGATAACGTTGGGCTTCAATAGGGGTCCAACGGCTAAATGACCAGATGATCAACGGTACAGAACACAACACATGAACAATTCCCACACACTTTTAAATCTCTGGCATTTCCCAGTGAACTGGTTCACCACAATGAAAGCAAGGCGGAGATGGGGGAAACCCCTGGTGCCGTAAGACAACAACACACACTTACCCGTACTGATCATAATGACATTACTGAAATCTTTATTGTACACTAAAGATACAATACAATAATGTGCCCGCCACAGCCAGGGGCTTGACAGTGATATAGGGTAATATAAAAATATGTACAGTATAACAAAAAGATAACATGTAATTAACTTAAAAACGTAGCATTAACCATTCAATAGATATCCGTATGTACATAGTTGTGAGGCAGACAGTACACCAAGGTATTTACACGTTCATGTGTACAAAGCACATATTTCAGAATATTTCACAGTGCCAAAATGATGTTCGGTATCGCATTTTCTTGTGAAACAGTTCATCGATGTGCCTGCGATGTGCCATTCTGCGCCTCATAGCAGATAGCAGGTGGAGTTATCGGTATGAGTTGACATCAGGGGCCACACAAAAGGGGAACAAGTTCGGCCAACGAGCGCCTATAATTGCGATCAGAAGCGAATTTCTGGAGGTCAACTCCGATCATTAGCAGGGCTTGTACTGTAGGAAGTACTTGTCAATGTAGGAATCTGTCACTGATCTTCAGCCTGTTCCGTTGTAGCTGAAGAAGAGGGGCGGCTCGTTAGGCAGGAAGTGGAAAATGCCACTGACATATATCCCAGAATTCAGGGGAGTTGATTTTGCCAACTAGCATTTTGACTGCGGTCACAGTTCTCCTCATGCCGTTTATTTGAGGCAGCCGCGGGATTTGAAGTTGGTCGGCCATGCTGGTGGTCCTCTGTTGGGGGGAGTCGATGTCTGTGGGTTGCCCACTTCAATATCCAGTATTCACTGGCGAGGATGGGCTTTGTGAGAGAAGGTAATGCGGAGGCCCATATTTCAGAGGCATATAGAAAGGTAGGATACACAACAGCTTGCAGATAACTGATTGTAGTTCTTGCGTCTGTGTTGTGAAGAAGATGTTGACGGGCAGTCCACCGCATTCGGCTGATCTTGCGTAGAACACATTCGATGTGACACTTGAACCTAAGGCTTGGGTCGAAGGTTACACCGAGATCTTTGTGTTTAGTTACACTTGGAATAACTGCATCCTGCAGTGCAGGTTGTATGAATGTGGGACACTTCTTGAGAGAAAATCCATAATAACGGATTTTTGGGGGTTCAGTTTAAGACCGAAATGGTTGAGATGGCTAGAGAAAGCTGTGATCTTATTACAGATTTCCGATGTGATCACTCCTCTGTCGGATGATGGTGGTATTTCCGTTAGGAACTTTATATTGTCGGCGTAGGTAATAACATCATCTCTGTTACACACAAACGGAATAAAGAGTGCCGTAAAAAGTAACCCCGATAAAACGCCAACTTGCGCCACACCTGCATTGATGGATCGGGTATAGGAGAGGTTGTGATGAGTGAGGTACACTGTTCTATTCCAGAGTAGCGAGTTCAGAAAAGCGAAAACGTCACCTCTGAAAACGTCATCAAAGGCAGCTTCGATATCGGCATAAACAACCGCCATTTCTGATCTGGCCTCAAATGCATTTAGAATTTCCGTTTGGACTGCCAGAAGGTTGGAGACAGTTGATCTATTAGGGAGAACATAATGGAGTTGCTTTGATGGTTGTGGAAGAAGATGGCGTGTGTTATGCGGAAGAAAGACTTTTTCCAGTAGCTTTAATATTACACTTTTATGATATTAGCGGCAGATACGCGCACCACTCCGAGGACCTCTCAATGCATGCATACGTTAATGTTGATGATAGTCGTACGTTCGAGCACTATGTTATGGATTGTTTTTTCTATTTCGTGTGCAACGGCAAATGATTTGTATGCATTAAACGACATTAAATTACTGAATGTGTTGTTCTGATTTTTATCGGAAGTAGTATAGCGTGTAAACTTTTCTTTGGTACAGTCCAACTGTAAGATGTAAAATCTTACAAATATTATTTTATAGAAAAGTGAGATTTATTTAAAGTAAAACTTATAATATGGCAATATGGGGGAGCGAACCTTAAAAGTCAAGGGATTAAATTAGACAACGTCTATACAAGGGGAGCGGTAAGTGAAAAGCTATTAGCAACCTGGGTAAACTCGCCTCCCAGCTCACACAGGCAAACCAGAACAATAGAAACCAGTAGCAACGGCTATTAGTAGAAGGTGTCAACTCTGGTAAACAATAGCGCGGTGGACCAGGTGCTGTCGGGACACTTCTTTAATCTGTGACACCTCGAGGAGAGTCAAGGTAGTGAAAACAGAACAAATGCTGGGAATTAGGTTTAAGTCTGTCTGGCTATCAGTGATGGCAAGTTTTTAGATCGTGGGAAATTAGTCTGCTACAGTATAACTATAAGCGGCTGACTTCAAAGGTATTGACAGCCTGAGAAAGTTTACAAATTTCTTAAAATAAGAAGTTAGATCGGGCAACAAGGAATCAGCTTGAGAAAATAAAATGGGCAAATAAGAAGATACAGAAAGTTGATAAAATGAGTAAGATTGGTTAAACTGAAAACTGGGTCGTTTTTGACATATGTAGGCGGTACAGAAAAGGAGATGAACAAAAAGTGAGTGAACAGGGGGAGACACACACAGATCCCCGAGTTGAGTTATGTGGGTGTTTAGGAAAATGAGTTAGGGGAGGCACAGTTGAAGTTTTATTTTTTGTGTTAGAAAATGAGAGAGACAGATCCCCGAGTTGAGTTATGTGGGCGTTTATGGAAATGAGTTAGGAGTGAGACGAAGTTGAGATTCTTGTCGGTGCTTGAGAAAATGACAGACACAGATCCCCAAGTTGAGTTATGTGGGTGTTTAGGAAAATGAGTTAGTGGGATTCTAAGTTGAGTTTTTGTTGGTGCTGGGGAAAATGAAATAGTCAGCGGACACAGCAGTCGAGATTTTCGTAGAAAAGAAAAATAAAATTAGTTAGTAACATGGACAGTTGAGGGTTTTGTTGTGGTAGGAAATATGTGTCAGTTAACAGTTGAGTGTTTGGTCTTGGTGGGAAAAGAGAAGGGTAGCGCCCTGGGAAGTTTTCTTCTTGAAAATGTTCTTAATTGGTGGAGCGGAAAAACGAGGGTAGCACCCTATGAGTTTTTCCTTGTGATAAGTTTTAATAAAGCGGAGTGGAGAAGGAGTTAGTGTGAGATGCCCTATGAGTTTTCCTTGTGATAAGTTTTAATAAAGTGGATTAGAGAAGGGGTTAGAGTGAGATGCCCTATGAGTTTTCCTTGGGATCGGTTTTAAATAAGGTGGAGAGAAAGGGAGCGAAATCCGCTGAATCAGTAGCTCGAGGGAAAGGAGCGAAAATGCGAAATTAGTAGCTCGATGAGAAGGAAGGAAGCAGCGAATGGATGGTAGCCCGAATAAGGTGGAGAAAGAACGCCAATCCCATGCAGCCAAGAGTTCCAAAAAAAAAAATTATCTGTAGCAAATTCAGGTGAAAGCAGATGAAGGAGATCCTCAGAGAGCCAAAAATGGAAGTTTGAAACCGCCCCGGAAAGCAAAGGAAAGAAGAAAGATAATAATAAGTACTGTAAGTTAACAAGGACAGTTAGTGAAACAGTATAGTGATTAATTAATGAAAAACAGAGATAGCACTAGAAGTAAATTGATAGATAAATTATCTCTTAAGTAAATTATATATATACTAACAGAGTTTAATTAATTCAAAAAGGTTATTGTAAAATGCAAGAGAAACGAAAGATAAGTAATAGATTAAATTGTTGTTCAAATGATTATAATATGTTAGAAGGATAATTGAACTATATAAAAAACTTTGAATGTTTTTAGGACAGATAATTGAATCCTATGAGAAGTTTTGATTATGTTTTAAGGATAGGTAATTGAATATAGTGTTTGTATTAATGAAAAATTGTTGGTCCAACTGAAAGACTAATAACAAATAGAGACTTTAGGAAAGTTAAGATTGGTCTTCAGTGTATTGTAACAGAATGGCGAGAACACAGAGTATAATGATTAAAATAGCATATTGATTGTTAATATAAGAATAATATATGCAAGGTATCCTTGACTTAACCTTGTATGCATATTACATGTTTTTTTATTTAATTGTATATTTTGTGGTATATACATATGTAAATAAACTTTGTTGTTTATTAATTTGTGAGTTTGTTATTCCTGAACACTCAGCCTTTCCGAATCAAAAGGGAATCATACACAATTGAGAAGTTCCCAGGAATCTGGAATTCTCCCAGGAAGTAAAGTCAAATGCGTAAGTGGGGGAAATAAGAATAAAGTGGACAAACACATAATAGGGAACAAAACGAAATAAGAATAAATAAAATGGAACTATATAAATAATAAAAAAGTTCCCTCCCTCATCCTTCTATTCCACCCCCCACACAACGCTAGTGTGAAATATTTTCTGCATCAACCATTCGGTGGGACTTAATTATGCAAACGTTTAAGAATAACATTAGAGTCATTAAGCGACACTCGATGGGAAGCAAGAACAGAATCAGTTAAAACTATTTGCCTTCAGTTAAAAGAAATTTACCAGGCTTTAGAAGAACCAATGCGTTCAGCAAAGGATAAAGGAGAAGCTGATAGTTTACTAAAGCAGGCTTAGAAACTTTATCATTTCTCATTTAATTTTTATCATTTCTCATGTCTATAACCGTATGGTACGATATTCCCGTATATACACGCTATAACCGTATGGTACGATATTCTCAATGATGAAAACAAAATTAATAAATCGACGCAATCATTGGAAGCGACATTGCTGACAAACTCTAATTCACAGGGAAAAAGAAAAGTTCTATGAAAAAAGAAGATTCGGTGATATATTGGAATTGTCAAAATCGGAGGCATTAGGAAAAAAGGAAAACTCATTTTTTTATGAAACTTGGGAGGAAGAATCATTAAATAATGCAGACTTTAAAGTCTCATTTTACTTAACGTTTGTCGACACTGTAATCAGTAAGTCAGAACAACGTTTTGGAATAATGGACAAATATGATATTTTCTAAAAATTAAAATGCTACAAAAATTAAAATGCTAAAAAGCGCTACAGATGTAGTTAAGAATGCAAAAGATTTCAACTGTGCATATTGAAATAACGTTTTCTGATGAAATTTGCTCAGAAATATCGATATCACACAATTTGGCTATTTCATAATAATAAATAACTTGGAATAAATATATCCAAATATGGTAATAGCTATTAGAATATTTTATCCCTTCCTGTAATAGTGGCAGAAGTCGAGTTTCAGTAAATTATGTTCTCAAACTGTCACAGGAATGATTAAATCAATTGAAAGAAAAACTATTGAAAAGTGTTCTTTTCAAAATGTAATTAAGAAATGGGTAGATTCATCGGTAAATATATAAACAAGAATATTAGCACTTAAGCTTCTCCGTGATTAGAAATAAGGTACATAATTATATTTTACTCAAATTGCATTAATTTATATCTAAAGCGTAAGAACAATGTACCCATATTTCATTGTGAACTTTCTGCTTTTTTGCAATAAATCAAAATAAGGATTTGGAAGTACAGAGGATTTCAATTTCATTCTTAAATTTGTATACTCCGTATGGATTTGGAAATTGAAAAGGGCTTTCCGGCAATCTCATGCAGCCATTGGAGAACCCAATATTCCATGCTGAGACATTTCCTAATATAAAGTATTGTTCCTCTGTTTGGGGCAGAGGACCAAATTGTCGAAGCATATGGGGATACAGGCATCTTTGGGTATATTGGGTCACTAGTTGCTGGTTTCAAATCCCAGTTATCTCCTGTCCTACAGCCCATAGGGCGGGCAGCAAGAGTTTTTGATCTCATATTTTGAAAGTTTTTTTGGAAGGTAAGGCCTCGTCCCACAGATTATTTCCAGAAAAACACAGCAGCACTCTAAAAGTCCATAAGGAAGACATACAAGCGGCATACCCAACGTCACTCAACCTGAGCGAAGAGACCGCTTCCGCCCAGAGGGAATAAATGAAGATAGAAAGATAGGCAAAGACACTCCATGGCAGAAAATACAATGACCACCATGCAGATCACATAGATAAAATCGCTTCCAATGTATAGCCATTTTCATGAGCGGGACGTTCTTTCCCGAGAGTGAAGGATTTATGATCGTCATCCAAGATCAGGTAATGAACACCAGGAACTATGGAAAATACATCGCCAAGGATTCCGGGGTGGCAGATAATAATAATAATATGATTCTTTATTAACATAAATCATATACATTCGTGATTCATTACACATAACCAGAGGAATTTTACAATACATTGTCCATACAAGTGAACAAACACAGAGATACAGAGTTAAGCTACATTAAGAAGTTACATAAAATAACGAATAAAGATTAAAAAAAAAAAAAAAAAAGGAAAAAAAGAAAGTAATAGTAATTAAAGATGACACATGTCGACGATGCCACCAGAAATGATCAAACACATCACTGCAAGATGCAGGGTGATGACCAAGACGGAGTGCACTCGTCGTCAAGACCAAGTTGTCAGGATAATACATCCGAAGCTAGCGAGGAAATAACAGTTGATCAATGAAAGTGTATTATAAGTACGATCCCCCCAAGTTGTACTAGAAATGCCACACCACAAGCTGTAATGGGACAGTGCAATAATAACGGACAGGGTGATCCAGCACAACATACTCGATATAAGCCTCGTTGACAAGAAGGTAAAGGCTACCTATCTGATAGACATAGCAGTGCTCAACAGTGGCTACCTCCAGAAAACCTACGAGAAAAAGATGAAGTACACAGACCTAAGACGGGAGTTCAAAGAGGTGTGGCATATGGAAAGAGTTGCGTAATTCCCAGTGACTGCATTAACCACTGGCATGGTGTCGAATTTCTTACACAAGAGCCTACCAGCAATAGGCTCCCAGAGAACACCTACTTGGAATTCCAGAAAGTGGCAATCCTGAACATCTGTAGGACAGTCAAAGAGTTCCTTGACCAACAATAATAGCCGGAAATCACAACCACCCTACGAACTTGGTACCAGTACCTGTCTTGGGGTCCCTTCCATTAGGCGGAAACAATAAAATTAGAATGATACTAGTAATAATAACAAAAAGAACAAAAAGTATCAAAAATATTGAAGGAGACCCCGAATGGAGCTATCCACTCTCTCAAAGATATATAACTTTGCACGGCCCTGGTTCCTCGTTACTTATCCATCCTCTGAAGCACCTTCCAGTCATTCCGTTAGAAGCTCAGATACCGTAGCCTAGTGGTCAAGCGCGCGGGTTCCTAAGTACACGTGCCTTGAGTGACCAAGCCCGTGACTGCTGAATACAGTGCTGTTTCTTGTATTCTGTCTATCTTGTGAACTCCTCTGACCGTTTGGTCGTCCCGGAGTATAAACAGAAAATTTATTTATGTATTTATAACCCTGGTGTTGCAATAGCGACAACCCAGTTATGAAGTATAACGTAACAATATGACAGATGCCTGATGGTGTGTAGTGACATAGACTATAAAGTATGTATTTAGGTGCAAAGGCCTCATTCTACTAACATGTAGTTTAGTGCATTTGCACTATGTTAAAATGATGCATTTTCACTAACCTACATGTTAGTCATTCTACCTCGTAGTAAGAGCCCTTTACCCCTAAACACTTTATAGTCTATGTCACTACACACCATCAGGCATCTGTCATATTGTTACGTTATACTTCATAACTGGGTTGTGACTATTGCAACACCAGGATACCCACCCACCGAAGAAAGGCCGGATAAACGTTCTTTTGGATAATCGCCTGAGTTCTAACATTAAGTTTTCTTTGCTGACCCTGCGAAAGTTTCCAGGGTGGGATTAGTGCCTGCGGGCACGACCATTGTTACATTTTTTTTCCCCCAAAATGAGTTTTTATATACGTGAGAGGACCTTGGAATTCACTCTGGATGCAGAGTATGAACCGAGACAAGTAATTGAGGGTTTAGCGAAAAGCTTAAATTTATCCAGATTACAGGGGTTCACTCTCCTGCCCTTGAGGAAATACCACGTAGTTTGTAAAAACTGCGTGACAAGAGACACATTACTGAGGGGGGCTTCCATTTTGAAAACCAAGTGATACACCCCCATTTGGTGGGTAGTATCAGGAAATATATCACTATAGAGCGTTACCCAATTGAAATGCCGAACACATATCTAAAAACGTCATTAGAAGCATATGGAAAAGTCTCGAGAATAGAAATGCACGCGTGGGAGGGCTTTCCAGAGCTGTATACGGGAAAAGTAACAGTGCAAATGGAAATGAGAAAGCAAGTTCCAAACATCATCTATGTAATGGGGAATCGACTACTTCTGAATTACAGAGGGGTAGAGAAGAAGGGCTTAAAATGTGGTAGCTTGGATCATTTAGGCGCGAATTGCACAAAAGGGCGTTGTTTCAATTGCAAAGAAGTGGGGAATATCAGTAGTGACTGCCCCAAAGCATGCAACAAATGTAGGGAGACAAGCCACAAAGCGGCAAGCTGCTCAGTTAGGTTATATGCAGATGCCATCATAGGAGGGGAAGGAAAAGTAGGCGAAGAAAATTCGGAAAAGGGTAACATGGTCATTTTCAGGCCACAGGGGGTCATAAAAATTGTCAGCTGAACCAGTGAACCTAATTACAGGAACAGGGGAAGAAAAAAGGGTTATAGACATAAATCAAGACACCCCCACTTTAATGTAAACAGTGGAAATAGCAGGAGGTATGAAGAGGGGGGACAACAAATACGAAGAAAGTCTAGAGGGAGAAGGAAAAAGAAAGAGGCAAATTGTAGAAAAAGGAAAGGACACAATACAAAATCTGAATGAGCTAAATTCAGATGATTCCGAAACAGAAGGGACATTAGGCGAGGGTAGTGACAAATTACTAGGGGTGGAGCATTTAAAAAAAATACGTGCCAGTAGGATCGGAAACATTAACTGTTAAATTAGAAGAATGGGAGCAGCGGCTAGGGAAGCCGAGAATAGTATTAGAGCTTGCTCAAGGAGGCAAAGTAAACAACATCCATTTCATGTGGAGAGACATATTCTTTGGAAACTTAGTAGGACAGACGTTACTGGGAATAGTGCAGCAGCTAAACAATTCCCGAATTTCATGGTTATTAGCACATGAGCAAGAGTTAGGAAGGACCCTGTATGCTCTAAGAAGGCCGCCGTAGCCTAGTGGTCAGGCGCGCGGGTGCATAAGTACACGTGCCTTGAGTGACGGGGGTTCAAGCCCGTGACTGCTGAATACGGTGCTGTTTCTTGTATTCTATCTATCTTGTGAACTCCTCTGACCGTTTGGTCGTCCCGGAGTATAAACAGAAAATTTATTATTATTTTATATCTCTGACACAATAGATCAGATTTCTAAGGGAACACGAATTGTATCTACATGGTGCTTGGAACATTAGGGGCTTTGCTCAAGGGTTAACAACAATAAGACGGATGAATGTATATGCACCAAACACCGCTCCAGAGCGGAGGCGGATATTTAGTAGTTTACATCTTTTTTATGGTGGGGGCCCGATTGATTATACTAGGAGGAGACTGGAATTGCGTGTTAGAGCCAGTTAGAGATAAGACAGGTACGGGGGATCCAACAAGAGGCGTAGGGGGCTCCTTGGAGCTCAACAGCTTGTGCTTAAAACACGGCCTGATAGATATATGGGGAAAGAAATATCCCAAAAGTCACGGAGCAACCTGGTCTAGGGAAACGGTAGAGACCCGCATTGCCCAGTTCTGTGCCCCAAGCAAGATAGCAGACAAAATAAATCGGGTAAGACATATCAACATTTCGGGACCCCGCGCAATAACAGATCACAAATTAGTTATAATGGACTTTCCATTAAGCCTAACTGTAGAACAGGGGAAGGGCACCTAGAGTTTAAAACCGGTGCTCTTGAAAGGTGACCCGTAGGATATTAAAAGACTAACACAGCTTTTGAGAAATCCCAATCACTGGACAGAAGGGAGCTGGGCGCACTACAAAAATTCAATAAAAACAGCTTTTCAAAAATTAACAAGGGAAAAGTACTTGGAAAGCAGGAGAGAGCTAAAGCATCTCTATGAAGTTCGGAGACTCGTAAAGTCTTGTCAGGATTATCTGGGAGAAAGGGAAATACAAAAGAAATCCTGTCGCTATTAGAGAGAGAGGCAGGCAGAAAACGAAGCTATCCAGATGCGCATATGTTACAGAAAAGCTGATAAGTCGTCTACTTTCCTTTTCAAGCAATTCAACAGATCACACAGAGACAGAAGTTTAATCCATCAAATACAGGTAGGTTCACACCAATATCAAACACTAGAGACATCGTTAAGTGTTTTGCACATGTTTACAAGGAAATGTATACACCATTTAAAGGACCAGCTTTACTAGAGAGCTGGGAATTACCAAGGTTCTTGGCAGTTCATAGATATGAACAGGATCAATCTATCTCCCTGAGTGAACTATCATTAGCATTGAAATATATGAAAGGGGGTAAAGCGCCAGGTCCAGAGGGGCTAACAGCGGAATTTTACAAGAGGCACTGAGAGGAAATTGGGCCAGTCTTGGCCGTCATTTTCTCCAAATTCTTCTCGGAAGGGGCTGTCCCGGAAGAATTTATAGAAGCCCAAACCATATTTCTCAAAAAAAACAGGGTAAAATGGGGAAAGAAGTGGGCGAATGGAGGCCAATATCACTACTTAATACAGATTATAAGTTGTATGCCAAAGTATTAAACGCCCGACTCAAAAGGCAAATCTGTCATTTCTAAAAGATTTGCAAGGATACTGTAAGCAGAAACAATACAGTGTAGTGGTGGCCGTACTGGATTTGGCAAAGGCCTTTGATAAGCTTTCCCATGAGTACCTTAAAAATCTGCTGCATACAGTCCGAATGGTTCTTTGCTAAGAACAGCCATTATAAGTCTGTACAAAGGGGCACAAGCCACTCTTGATTAATGGCTACAGCTCGGAAAAAATAAAACAGGAACGGGGAGTTAGACAGGGGTGCCCACTAAGCCCTGCACTATTCTCGTTGGCATTAGAACCCATATTAAGGCAATTAGCTATTTCTAAAAACATGAGCGGGGTTCATCTTCCTGACCCACACTCTGATTGCAAATATGTAGCACATGCGGATGACGTGATCCTAACTTTGGCGGATAGCAGTTCTCTACAAAGAGCGCTGGAAACCTTCAGTCATTTCAGCTTATCCAGTATCCTATGTCTAAACAAAAGCAAGACCAAATGTCAACAGTGGGGAACTGAGGCTCCAGTAATTGCACTGGCTTCAGTAATTGTACTGCCAGCATGCCTTACATTCTCGACACCACCTACAACCATCCTAGGAGTTCCTTTTGTGAATATCCGGTAGTATCGTCCCGGCAATTACTAGACTCTTGGGAGGACGCTCTGTCAGAGTGGAATCTGGGGATGCTATCTTTCTCCGGAAGGGTGTGTATTATGTGAACGATTCTGATACCGATGTTGATGAATACTGTGTCAATTAATTACTGTGTCATTTAATTACTGCGTGCAGAAAAAGCTAACTCGAAGACTATTTAAGTTCTTCTGGAACAGCAGTCAGCAAGAAGTGACGCAGCAGAGGCTATATTGCAGGAAGTGTGTGTGTGTGTGGGGGGGGGTTATGCAGTACCATGGTTAAAGTGGTTAAGGTGGGCATATGTGTTAAAGCACATTTGGACTGCCATACGGGGAGCCCATGCAGCGGCTGCCTTAGTAAAGTACAATATGGGAAGGTTGAAGGCTCCTCTCCTGAACTACTAGGAGAGGGGCACACCGGTCCAACAGTAGAAATAATAACACCCTTTTACCAATTGGTAATCAAGCACTTACAACAGTTATCTGCAGGGGGTTTGGGTTTCAGAAATATATTGGAAGTTATCCGACATGAATACACCGCCAGTACCGGTGCCACGCAGTTGGCTGAGACTGGACGTGACTCAGATGTTGGGCAACCTACACCATCATATAGGTTATGAATCACGGAAAGACCTGGCATGGCATAATACACGGACACCTGCCAGTGGAGAAGAACAAAGCCAAATTTCGAGGGTTGAACGTTAGGTGTTTTTACTGTAAGGCGTGTGAAACAGTGGAACATGCATTCTTCTCTTGTCCGGTTATTCAGCGCATCTGGCTTAGTGTAACAAAACAATGGGAATACCACGCTTGACCAGGAAACAAGTACTATTCTTACAGTTCCCGGCCCCGATTTCCAGAGCGACGCGCATCCTGATTTATCTCTTAAATGAAGGTAAATATCAGGCTTGGAAAATCAGGAAAAGAAAAGAATAAGGCTCTGCAGAGGAGGGGTCAAAATGTACCCTTCGAATGATGCATGGTGCAATAAGAAGATTTTTGCTACTAGAATTACTACAACTTGGTAAGCAAAGATTCTTACAATTATGGTGTTTCCCCACACCTTTATGTCGGCTAATAGATGAAAACATATATGTGCAGCTTAGATGGTAATGATCAGTCTAGGCTAGGGAAGCGTATATACCAAACAGATTAGTTTAGTTATTAGATGAAAGGGACGAAGTCAGCTGCAGGCATTTGGTCCAAGATGAACTGCAGCAGACATTTGAAGGCTGCATGAAGTAACAGGAGTGTGGAAGAGGGGGGGGGGGTGATCCTAGAAGAACCCATGTAGGGCAAGCCAACTGCAGGCGGCCGCCAACCAGGTGGTCACATGGACTGGGCCTTCCTCGGAGTGTCCGTGGGAGAGTGAGCAGCCCAATCGGGTTGAGGTGTAGAGTGTAGAGTGTGTTTAGTGTCAAACGGCACCAGGGGTTTCCCCCATCTCCGCGGGCTATACATTGTGGGTGTGAAACAGAACACTGTCAATGCCAGAGGTTTAAAAGTGTATGGATTTTGTACATGTGTAGTGTCGTGTACCGTTGTTCCTCTGGTCATTTAGCCGTTGGGCCCCTAATGGGACCCAACGTTATCCACACTCTGCCTCGTGGAGGCAGACCAGGTACACCAGTATTATAGTTATTTACTCTGGCAGGTCCTGCCACCTAATTTCCTGAGATTTCAGTGGCAAGGACCTTAAAAATAATAATAATAATAATAAAAAAAATAAAATAAAATAAATAAATAAATAAATAAAATAAAAATAATAATAATAATAAAAAAAGAAGTTATAGTTATGGGTCAGCCATAAGAAGTACTATTTATGCAAATAAATGTTGTTAAGTTTTTGGGTGTAGGGCTCAAGCAATTTAACAATGGTTCAGACACTAGTAATTATAATTAAAAGAGAGAGAGAGGGGTGGGGAGACTGAAGACTGGGGGGAAAGACAGAAATAAGGGGTCCATAGAGAAGTGACCCCCAAATCAGTGGAGCAGGCCCATGCCCCACCAGAGGGAAGAGAGGGGCGGCGAGGGGAGGAGGAGACCAGAAGTCACCTCCCCCTCCCGCCCGGGGAGTGGAGGCAAAGGGCCACGCTAGGGAGCGTGGCTTAAAAAAAAAAAAAAAAAAAAAAAAAAAGTCTATAGAGTCCCAAAGGAAGGTCTTGTATCAGTCCAAGAATGGTTAGTTTAGTCGTGGTGCCTGTTCTTGATCCCTGTTGAGGTGTAAAGATATGAGCGGATAAGGGTGTCTGTCCCTGTCTGCTCATTACAGGGAGTTTTTTTTTTTTTTTTTCAGCCATATAGGCCGCTAGGTAGTCCCAAAGCAGGATCAATATCCTTGAAGATAAATTCCATATAAATATCTGGAAACTGGAAAACATGTCTGGTCTAACCACTGATGAAGGCCAAATAGCCAGAAACGGCACCGGGGGATCAATTTAACCATCCTTGTATGACTCCGATTGGGCAATAATAGTTCCCATCAGGGGGTCGCATTTCCCATTCGGAGCATGGAGTTTTGAGTTCAGGTGAATCACAACTAAAAAATACCTTTCATTCTTCTACGGCATCTTTTCCTCTCCCTCTCTTACAGTCACTTTCCTACCTCTTTTTTCTTTGCTCAGTCTAATAAGGATATTGAGGATAACAGACATCTTTATCCAATACTATTTTCAAAAACGGTGCCTTCTGGGTGGTGGTATCCGCTAAGAATAAATAACAATAGTCTTCTCCACTGGTGAAGTGTTATTTATTCCAGGTAGTACAATATCATGGGAACCAAGCTTAAGATTTCAGAAATAATCTTAAGCTTGGTTCCCATGAAGGTAGTCACAATATGAGATATAACCAAACGATGTCAATTTAATTAATTAATTTAACTACTTCTGTAGATAGCTATGTTAAAATGATGCATTTGCACTAACCTAAATGTTAGTCATTCTACATCGTAACAGAGGCCTTTGCCACTAAATACTTTATAATTAAATAAACAAAATTACAATTGATACACTTGAAAGTTACAATTTTTGTCTTCGCAGTTCTTGGTAGAGACCAGCATGAAAAGAGGCAGTTCACGTACATACCGCTGGCTGCGATAGAGAGAAGGCCTTTCATTTTGCAGACTGTCCGGACCTTTGTTGACTATTCCTTACTGGAGGGAATCTGGAGTGAATTTGCATGTGACAAGATGGTGTACAGGTTTTAGCCGGGACGTTACCACTCGATCTCTACGTAATTTTCAGAAGCTTATGTTATCGCTTGAAACGTCAGATTCCCACTCAGATCATTGCTATTTCTATTAACACTCAAGTCGATGTTAAAGCTGAACGACAAAGAATTTGGCAAGAGTTGATCAACTTGTGGCAGAGTAGGTGGGATGGCACAACACTGGGCAGTGTAACGCGCAAGTTTTTTCCTGAAGTTGACTCTCTTACGGATAAAAAATCTACAGTCTGGTTTAGCCTTGACTTGTTTACCTCCTATTTGATATCAGGACACGGATCATTAAATAAGAAATTGTTTAAATTTCGCTTGTCTCCTACGGAACTCTGCCATTGTGGCGGTGTGGAAGATTGGCAGCACGTGCTGTACTCTTGTCCCTCATACAATGAATTTCGAGTAATTCTGCAGAATGCAGTTCCCAACTTTTCATCAGGATTGGAACCTAATTTTGTATCAAATGCCACGAGTTACCGCGCTCTTCAGGATTTTGCTAAGGCAACCTTCAATAAAAGGCTCGCAATCCTTTCTGCAATGACTACACATGCGAATGTTTCAAATTCAGCTCAAGACTCTTCACCTTCACTGCAATGACGTCCATTTTCTCAACAAGATCTAAAATTCTGGACTTGTGCTCTGTGTGTTGTGTTTTTTTTTTTTTTTTTTTTTTTTTTGAAACTCTACAAGTGTCCTACAACTACAACTCAATTTGGCGATGAAAATTCCTGTGCTCCTTTGCTCGGATGGCTGTTAACTGACTGTGACTTTGTTATTGGTGATTGACTGTGACTTTGCTACTAATGACTGCAGGACTTACTGGATTTAACCTCAACTGTTTATAAGGTTTGCGCCTGCTTCTGGGCTTGTGTAAAGTTTTGTCGGTTGAATGGTACTGTTATCCTTAATTATTATTTTTTTTTTAACTTTTTTTTTTTTTATGTTAATATGCATAAGATTACTTTCATTGTTTACTTTGACATTTCAAAGTATCATCTGTGTTTACCTCAATCTGTTGAGGTTATCTTTTGTACAGTATTTAATCTTCGTATAGTTGTATAAGTTCCTTTTTTTTTTTTTTTTTTTTTTTACTATTTTTGGCTCGTACTTTTTTGGGCTCTTGGCGTCCCTCTCTTCTGCTGCCGCCGGTTGGTAGCCCCTTGGTCTACCTTCCCGTGGTGGTGGTGGTGTTGGCGCGTCTCCGACCTGCTGACTCCGGGTAGCCAAACAGCCAGTTCACTTCTGGCCATTCCTGCAGAACCTTCTAATTTAAAAGTGAAACGAGGCGGAGATGAACTGACGTTCCAGGTGCCGCCGAAGACAAATACATACATGTGACTAGATGGTTTCGACGACGCTCTCTGTCTACGCTGAGTGATTGGAGGGTATGAGATGTGTTGGGCCCAGAATCCCTTGTCTGTAGCGTCGGTTAACAGCAAATTTCTTTAAGTCGGCATCTATATAATGGATTCGTCTGAGCATCTGGTAGGGTAGGAAGTGATCTGATAAGTGGAGGCGTGAGTGAAGAGAGCAAATTGTTGGGATGTCTCTGAGCTGAGCAGGTGGGTGGATATATCTCTTACAAAGACTATCTATCCATGCCTCGTATGTGTTCTGTGTCCGCTGCATTCCTTTTTTATAGATACTCTTCTATAGATAATGGCCCTTTGAATCGGCATCTATAATTCAATTTTTCTGAATTGGCGTTTATAATTGGAGGCTTGAAGTGGTGGAACCCATGTTCAGTCTCCAGAGCTAAGTTCCGGTCCACCCTTCACATGACAAAAAAATCTCTCTACCTCATTGTGTCAAATTCATCTATTGTCTCTACCGTTCTCCCAACTCCACTAATCACTTGGAGCTCTTTGACTTCCTGTCTTTGCTACTTGACTTTCTCTAGTCCAACTTTCCTAACGGTGAGGTAATTTTCCTTGGTGATTTTAATGTTCACAACTCCAGTTAGCTTCCGTTTTCTATGTCACACCGACCCAGCTGTTCGAGTTGCTGAAGCTTTTGCATTTGCTAATGACCTTGCACAGATTATTCATTTACCTAAAAGTGAGAGGTCTTTAGGCACTTCAGATCACAACTTTATGATTGTCTCTTCTCCAATGGAGCCTTTATCTCACAGCTATTCCCAACCTCGTATTTTTTGGCATTACAAGAATGCAAATTGGAATGACCTGCGAGATTTTTTTGTTATTTTCCTTGGTCGGATTACTATTTCAAAACTTTTGATGTAAACGTTTGTTCAGATCGTGTCAGTGAAATTATTCTTGCAGGAATGGAATCCTTTATCTCAGACTCCACTTTAAAATTTCGCCCTTAAACTAAACCGTAGTTTTCCAATAAATGTGCTAAGGCTGATGAAGAGAAGAACATTGCATGTCGCAATTGGCTTGTTCGAATTCTTCAGTTTCATTTTCTGTCTACACCAAAGCTCGCAATAGTTGTAAAGCAGTTATAAATCACTCCAAACTAGAGTTTAAACAAGCCAGTAGAAAACTTCTTTGTAGCCCTAATGGCAGCCGAGCATTCTGGTCTCTTTCCAAAGCTATTGGTCGCAACTTTTGCCCATCTCTGTTCCCACCTCTGTCCAAACCAGATGGTTCTGTTTTCACTTCAGCCAAGTATAAAGCTCACCTTCTAGCATCCCATTTTTCTTCCAACTCATGTATTAATGATCTTGGTAAAACATCTCCCACCATCTCATCACCCTCCATTCAATGCCTCCTGTGTTCTTCTGTCAAAAGGATGTCAGAAGGATTTTGACGAATCTTGATGCTAAGAAAGCTGCAGATCCCGATGGTATTTCTCCACTTGTTCTCAAAACCTGTGCTCCTGAACTTACTACAGTTCTTTGCCGCCTTTTTTCACTTTCTTATTCCAAAGGCGTTTTGCTTTCTGCTTGGAAATTTGCTCATATCCAGCCAGTTCCTAAAAAGGGTGACAAATCCTCCCATCCAATTATTGTCCGATTGAAAATACTTCTATTCTTTCTAAAGTAATGGAGAAATCAATTAACCGCCAACTCTTAAACTACCTAGAAACCTTCCGTCTGATCAACGATCGCCAGTACGGATTCCGTCAGTGTCGATCCACTGGTGATATTCTGGCTTATGTTACCCATTTATGGACTAATTCCATTTAAAAGTTCGGTTGTTGTTGTTATTAGAAACTAAGGCCATATTGCTCCGGGATATGCGGTGGTCATTCGCTGACCTTTCCGAATCCTCCGTATGTGGTGGTGACGGGCTCGAACCCCGGTCTAATCAAGAAGCGTGTGCTACGCACTGCTGCTCCTGCTCACATGGGTACGGAGGCGCCGAAAAGTTCATTGAAACACAAGTAGTTGCTCTTGACATCTCAAAGGATTTCGATCGTGTTTGGCATAAAGGTCTTCTAAACAAGTTTCCATCTTATGGTTTGCCAACTGTGTTTTGTAACTGGTTATCCAGTTTTCTCTCTGATCGCTTACTGAGGGTGATGGTAGATGGCGTCGAACTTCTCCACTAATGCCGGTTTCCCCCAAGGTTCAGTTCTTTCCCCCACTCTTTTCCTCTTGTACATTAATCACATTCTCCATTGTCTGGAAATCCTATCCATAGTTTTGCCGATGATAGTACATTACATTTCACTTTCCATTTTGAGAAACCTTGTCCAGCTAAAATAGCTTCAACTTCTCGAAAATCTGCTACTAATTCCTTAAATGCCGATCTCCAGGTAATTCTCCAGTGGAGCACACACAACTTAGTTGATTTCAATCCTTCTTAAACTCAAGACTGAGTTTTAGAAGGATTGTCTTATATCTCGCAAAAAGCATTCTTCTGCTCCTATGCTTATCTTTGGCGACACTCCGATTTCTAGGCAAAATGATATATTTCTTTTGGGGATTACCCTGACTTCTAATCTCTCTTGGCACAAGCACATTACAAATATTGCTTCCTCTGCATCTAAAAAACTTGTTTTTTTTCTTTCGCTCTCGGCTTCTTCCAAACAGCTGTTCACTTTGTACAAATCGCAAATCCGCCCTACCATGGAATATTGTTCCCACATCTGGGGTGGTGCCCCCAAAACCTCTCTCAGGCTTCTAGATTCCATTCAGAAGAGGGCAGTTATGTTGATTAATGGCTCATCTCTAACAGTCTCTCCAGTCGCTGTCTCATAGACGTACTGTTTCTGTTGCATGCTTTTTCTGCAGATACTCCCATGGGCACTGTTAGTGTTTATTAGTATTAGTAATGGCCGCATGGTGCAAGAAAGCCTATAGCTTATGCTGCACCAGCCAAAAAAGACCCCGATATAAAACAATGATAAAAAAATAATAATAAATAAATAAATAATAATAATTAATAAAAGAAAATGAAATTAAACCTATCATCCTATGCGCTTCCCTCACCCGAAGGTACTATCCAGATGACTTTTGAATTTCCCCAAACTGTCAGCCTCTACCACCCATGTAGGCAACTTATTCCATTAATTTATAACTCGCTGGCTAAAATAAAACTTCCTGCAACCCAATCTAAACATTTCCCCCCGTAACTTGAATTTATGTCCCCTAGACCTAGTTCTAGCATCATTTATAATCTTGAAACTGATGCCTCTCAGAGCCTTAAACACCTCAATCAAATCTCCTCTAAGGTTTCCAAACTCTGCAACCCACATATTTGAAGTATTTTTTCTGGAAATGGACGCCCTTTTGCCGATCTCACCAGGCGAGTTACCCGTCTTTGCACCCTTTCAAGAAGCTCGATGTCTTTCTTTAGGTGCGGTCTCCATACTTGAACATAGTATTCCACGTGTGGTCTAACAAAAGCCTTATATAATGGGATTATCACGTCCCTATTTCTACTTGCAAAAGTTCGATAGATCATCGATAGGACACCATGGGCCTTCCTTGCAACCTGTTTACAATGCTCAGAGAATTTCATGTCTGACCGTATCGTAACACCCAAGTCCCTTTCCTCCAGTACTGGATTTAGTTGAACTCCACCAAGTGAATAAGTTATTGTGAATGAATAAGAGTAGGAGACCGGCGGAATTACTTAACAAGTACAGGTCACTGATGAAAAAAAGCCGTGAATTAGGATTGAATTTGAAAGTGTCTGCAATTCTGCCCAGACACGATAGGAGGGAGTATATGATGAGAATCCTGTCGATCAATTCGGCCCTGGAAAGATTGTGCAGGGCTCAAGGGGTAGAATTTTTTTCAGCCTGGACTGTACTTGTTAACAGGAGAGATTGCTTCTACAGGGATGGGATACACTTAAATAGAAAGGGTGCAAGAATGTTTGCTGATGCTATCGAGGCAGTGTTAGGTGAGTCAGAAAACTGCTAGATTAGGGGGGGATACAAGGACTAATAGATTAACAGTAGCCACTGGCAGAGGAGAAAGTGATTCTTGCACTCCTTCTATTGGAATGAGCAGCAGCCTGGAAAATAAAATGCAGGATATTTCAGAGACTGCTGGGAATCATGGGGGTACAAGTGAACACATGGGTAGTGTTAGGGTGGCTAAGAGGAAGAGCAGGTGCATGTATATTTGCATGTACACCAATGCTAGGAGTTTAGTAAATTAATTTGATGAATTTGAGGCATTACTCAAAACATCAAAGGCAGATATTGTTGGGATTTCAGAGACGTGGTGTCACACAGATATAAGGAATGCAGAACTGAAATTTGGGGAGTACAATGTCTACAGAATGGATAAACAGGATAGGAAGGGAGGAGGGGTTATGCTATTAGTTAAGAAACACATAAAATCCAAGGAAGTGAAGCCAGTCGACATCGCTGGACAGTGCAGTGTCGAGTCAGTTTGATGTGACATAAGCATTGGGAGATCAAAATTGAGAGTAGGAGTGTGCTATAGGCCTAATGACTCTGATGAGTATAATCTGATATCACACAAGGAAATAAAGTGGGCCAGTAAATCAGAGAGTCTTATAATGGGGGATTTTAATTTCCCAGATATTGACTGGAATTTGGGGGGTGGTCACTCACACACTAGCAAGGCTTTTGTGGATTTATTGGATGATTGTTTTCTACATCAGCATGTTCGGGAGGAAACTAGAGGGAGTAATACTCTGGATTTGATTATCAGCAGTGATTCTTCATGCATTAAGAATCTGCAGATAAATGAACCACTAGGTGGCAGTGATCACAGTGTTCTGAAGGGGGAGTTACTCAAAGAGGTAACTACCATTAGGGGTAAAGGGAAGTGGTATTGCTTTCCTAAAGGCGACTACGATGGACTGAGACAGTATTTAAATTCTATACAGTGGGACCAACTGATGATGTTACCAACAGTAAATGCAAAATGAGAAGCATTCAAAGAACTTATCTTGGAAGCTACTAGGCTTTACATACCAACTAAGAAATATTATTCAAGGTTTAGGCCGAAATAGATGTCAGATGAAGTAATGAGGCATATGGCAGAGAAGAAAAATGCATGGGATACATACAAATTAACACGTGACACAGAAGCCTATGATAGATACAAGTTGATCTGTAACCAAGTTACAAAGGAGGTTAGGCAGGCGAAGGCAGATTACGAGAGATCCTTGGCAAGGGATGCGAAGAAAAACAGCAAAGAGTTCTTTACTTATGTAAACTCTAGAAGGAAGGGGATGAATCAGATTGGTCCACTTGATATCGATGGGTCAACTGTTGATGACTCTGCTCAGGTAGCTAACAAACTAAATGAATATTTTGCATCGACATTCACACATGAGGAGTTATTCAGCGAGGGGAATGCCAGAGGTGTATTCAACTCTAGCAGTAAACTAAAGAATCTTGTAATAACTGAGAGTAAAGTGGAGGAGAAATTGTTGAAGATAAACACAAGAAAGGCACCTGGGGTGGATGGGATCTATCCAGTTATATTAAAGGAGGCAGCAAAGGAAGTAAGCAAACCCTTAGCCATAATTATGAGAGCTTCCTTGGACTCAGGGGAGGTATCCATGGACTGGAGATGTGCAAATGTGACCCCAATTCACAAGGGAGGATCAAAGGCTGACACAAGTAATTATAGACCTGTGAGTGTAACTTCTGTTTCTGGAAAATTAAGGGAGATACTGGTTAAAGAAGCACTGCAGGATCATCTAGACAAGACTTCAGTTATAGCTCGGACACAGCATGGTTTTGTTAAGGGGACGTTTTGCCTGACCAATTTGATTGGATACTATGATGCGGTCACAAAAGAACTGGATGCAGGGAATAACTTTGATATTATATACTTGGATCTTCGAAAGGCTTTTGATACTGTTGCACATGGAAGACTGCTGCACAGATTGGAGCAGTGTGGCATTGGAGGCAAATTGCTGCTATGGATAAAGGGGTTGTTGAGGGAGAGAAGACAGAGTGTGGTAATTAATGGACACTGCTCATCATGGACTAATGTTATTAGTGGAGTCCCTCAGGGCTCAGTGTTGGGTCCATTATTGTTTTCTGTATTCATAAATGATATTGATGATGGTATATCAAGCTTAATGTCGAAGTTTGCAGACGATACAAAGGTAGGCAAGGTTGTCAAAGACACTACTGACACTATGCTGCTGCAACAGGATCTGGAAAGGTTGAGCAGATAGGCTGAGAGGTGGCAAATGAAGTTTAACATTGACAAATGTAAAGTACTACACATGGGAAACAGCAACCCCAGAGCAACGTATCAACTCTGTGGTACTACACTGACAGTGGTAGAGAATGAAAGGGACCTGGGGGTGGTTGTGCAGGCAGATATGAAGTTCTCTGAGCAGTACAGACGGGCTCCAAGTGTAGCTCATGGTGTATTGTCAATGATATATAGGAATTTTTCTAGCAGCGATAAGGAGGTGATTATTCCCTTATATAAGGCAATGGTCAGGCCACACCTAGAGTACTGTATACAGGTCTGGAGGCCTCATTTCAAGAAGGATGTAGAGCTGCTGGAACGAGTAAGAGAAGGGCAACAAGATTAGTGAATGGAACGAAGGGGTTCTCTTACGAAGAAAGGCTTAAGTTTTCCGAATTACAGTGTCTGGAGACTAGGCACCAGCGAGGTGATCTGATAGATGTGTACAAAGCCTTGAATGGTTTGAGCATGCTCAATGCTGATGGGATTCTTCCTCTTGCTCAGAATAATCACCTGGGAGGGCATAAATTCAAATTGAGGAAAGACAGATGTAGGATAGATGTGCGGAAATTTGCCTTTAGCTAGCGGGTGGTTGGTAGGTGGAACAGACTTCCATCCCTTGTCGTGGAAGTTGATAGCCTAAATAAGTTTAAGGTTCAGCTGGACAAGTATTTCGAATGAACAGAGGGGTACAGTGGAAGTGGTTATTTTTTATTTATTTATTTTACTTTATTTATTTATTTTTTTTTGGCTGATGCTGCATAAGCTTGCTTTCTTGCATCAAATGCCTCTACTAATGCTAATGCTAATTTTGGGATTACTGTTTCCCAGGTGTAATACCTTACACTCTGCTCTTCTGAATTGGCTTCTATAATTCAAAACTCTCTCTTTCAAAACAGTCCGAACACCAGCCAATATCCATTCATTGTCCAACTTCAAACTCACAGAACCAACTTTTCATCTTCCTCGTTTATTCATTCAACTGCCGTTTTCTGGAACAACCTTCCTTCATACGTATTTTCTGAAAATTACAGTCTACGGAAGTTCAAGTGTAATGTTAACAAATATCTTCTCTTGTCTTCTCAACCTCCAACCCAAGCACGGTACTAAGTAGTGTAGGTTCTAATACCTGTTGTGTTTGGGGTTTTCATAAAACAAAATAAAATAAATAAATAATTCCCCCATCTGTCTTCCATACCATGCCGAATGCTTGCCGCGACCAATGAGCAACCATTTACTGTCCAGCGTCAAACTCGCAGAATCAACTTGTCTTCTGCCTCATTTATCTCTTTAACCTCTGTTTTCTGGAACAACCTTAATTCACACGTATTTCCTAAAAAAATTATTGCAATATACAGAAATCCAAATCTTGGATTTCTGTATATTGTAATTTCGTACATTGTAATGTCAAGAAGTATCGTGTGTTTTGCCAACCTTCGACCAGCGCACAGTGTAAGTACTATAATAATAATAAGATTCTTTATTAACATAAATTGTACATATTAGTGATTCCTTACACAGAAAGCCAGAGGAATTTTACAATACATACAAGTGAACAGATACAGAGTTAAACTACATTGAGAAGTTAGATAAAATAACGAATAAAAAATAAATAAAATAAAAAGTAATATAATTAAAACGAAAAAGGACTACAAGTTGAGCAGAACATAAAATTACATCGGCTCGTTAGGATCGGCACTTACAGAAACAGAAAGGTAGGCCAATATGCCTTGTCAATAGACCACAGGTTGATTTCGATGTTGGGCGAGATGAGAGTGTCCAGAGTCACATTTAGGAAATGCCTTGAAATTCTGTAACCTGTGGAGCTTATAGGTTCTAATACCTTACAAGTTTTGAGTTTTCAACTAAAAGAAAAATAAACAACGACTTGTTATTTATCTTTGCTATTTTACCATGTCACAGGCTGGCTCGATGGCGTCCACCATCCCTTCTTCCTAGGCAATTTCGTCTGTAACGCAATAGCTTAGTTGCGCCTACAAATAAGCAGAACAAAAGGAAAATGTTTAATCCACAAAGGAGACAGAACAAAATTACGATTACTTTTTACGATTACTTTTCCGCTGCTGGATGCATTTTTCTTTTCTTTTTTAAGTAATAAAGAGCACAAGCTATCTGAAAGCATGCTTATGCGTAATGATTTGCCAATGCCTGGCTACCAACTAAATATCGTAACTTCTCTATCCCGTTTAGAGAAGATAAATGACCCCGGGAAGTGGTTGACGGCTTGAACTGACGAGTTTCCTGTCTGTCAGTGGACAACGACGGCTTCTACCCCGTGCATTTGTTTTTCAATATTAACATTGATAGTTAAATCTCAGTAATCTTTTCCACCTACCGTAATCACTAAACATGTGCACACTTATCAGATTTTGAGCTTCAATGGTGCGCACCCATTTGAAGAGCGCTATCATTTAAATTTTGCTGCATTCTCAAGAACACTGCGGTGGGTGATTAAAGCATGACGGATCACCCACACGGCGTAAAAGGGGAATGAAAGAAAGCAAGCGGGATGACACGGAGAATACAGAAACATAGATGTTAAAAGTAGATTAAATCTCCACCTCTTCTTCTACTTCCAGTTGCCCATCGTCATGGTTTATAGATTATTCGTAACAATTCACTTCAGAACGCTTCGCTTAATAGCGTGAAGAGAGCGTGGAAGCAGAACGTATTATTTAATAGCAGTATTAGCGAGTGTCCAACATACTGTTACGTGACTGACTTTTCGTCTAGAGATCTTTTTCACGCACACTTCACTGACCTGCGAAGGGTTTCTAGTAGGGTGCGTTTCCAGACGTATAGGGTTAACCTTGGAAATAAAACCCTATAATGCATACTTTCGTAGTATGAAGTAGAAACTACAGACTTTTACCCTATAGCAGAGGTTCCCAAACTTTCATACCTTGAGTCCTTTTATATCCTGAAGTATCTCACAAATTTCATGCCCCCCCATCCCAAGTTCCAGAACAAGTGTAAATAAACTGATATGATCTGAAATACAGGTATGAATGTACACGTTTATAAATTAACATATTCCTCAATACATTTAATCTCAAAGAAATAAAATACTAATAATAGAAATACTTTTTTTTAAAAAGTTTCCCCCTATTGGGTGGCCACCCCACACTTAGAGGAACCTCTGCTCTGTAGCGTGCCTTTTTTATTATTATTCAATGCTAATTAGTGCAAAACGTTGTTAAAATTGTTAATAAGAGGAAACATGCTTCAGTAATTGATTAATTTAAAGTAATTTAAATGCACCTAAAAATGCACATTCATTAAAGATGCATGATTCACTGATTCAAACTGGTTATCTCTCCCTTTGGGAGAGTAAATCAATTTACCAGAGCTGTTCAATAAATAATGATCATAATTTTTCATGAACAACCGTACTACTTGATATTTCTAGCTGGACTTGGAATCTAAGACCGAACCAAACTGCATCATGTAGCAACTTGCGCACCTTGGCGGTTGATCTAGTTTAGGCTTTTCTGTTTCGCTTACGTAACAATGGATGTGATATGCGAGAAACATAGTGTTTTGCGGAAGGCGCCACCTGTGGGGTTCCCACATCTGCGGCATGGTACTTTGTGAAGAATTACAGAATCTCTGTAAAAGCCAGAAAAAGTGTAATGTCTGGTTTGTGTCAGAGTAGTGCTGTGTTCTGTCTCTGGCTGCTTGGCCGCAGGGCCTGTAAGGGAAGCCCACATTGCCCGCCACCACCACTGGGAGGTGAGCCAGGCTGCCCATTATACTCTGGTTAGGTTAGGGTTGCCTGAGCTTCCTGACGGAGACCAAATAAAAAAAAATAAAAATAAAATAAAAATAAATAAACAAATAAATAAAATAATAGATAAAAAAAGAGAGAAAGCTAGAAGAGAGGGGTATAGAAGAAGAAAGGATTGAAAGGGGAATGAATTTGGGTGGGTTGACAGGGGAGAATTAATCCACCCTGGTTTAGGCGAAGTATAGGAAAAGGTGTGGGTTTAAAAGTCACAGGGGACAGGCGCCCCTGTGTAATTTCCAATGGCATAGTGCCTGTAGATCCCGCACTGTGGTCAGTGCCAGCAATCCCACGCCAAGATCGGTGCCAGCAGTATATCCTACCCATTTCGGGTTTGCAATGACTTTTAAATCCCGCACCTTGGATGGTGCCTGCAATAAATCCTACCCTATTCGGGTTAGCATGGTCATGTCTATGTTGTTCTGGGGGGGGGGGATGGAGAGTCATCCCACGCCAGTCTGTTTAGTTCTTGGGCTCTGAGTTCTGCAATTTTAGCTCGCCTAAGTGCAAATGTTTCCTGCGCGTAGGTGGTTAATGCCTTATAGGTATCTTCCTCGAGTAGCAGAGTGAATTCTTGATTGCAACGGTTCCTCCGTATTGTGGTGAGGATTTTAGGCCTAACGTTGTCGTAGCTGGGGCGCTCGTACATGAGGTGCCCCCAGGATTCCTCTTCGCCGCAGTGGCAACGTGGATCATTCTCGATTGCCATGGCCGTCAGTTTTTGTTGGAAGGATCCATGCCCGTGATGATAAAGGTCACATGGAATGAGTTGAACTTATAGATAGAAGGAATCGTTTTGTGATGGCCCCTCCCCTTTGTTGTAGTGTCCCAGTCATGTTGCCATATCTCTTGTAGATATTGGGTTATCTGTTGTCTTTCCTGCCTGGGGCCGTTTGTGGTGTCAAGTTTAAAATTAAGCACTTGGGTTGGAATTCCCTTCCTTAAATGATAAAAAAAAAGCTCTCTTTTAACCACTTCTAAGAATATTGGCTGGCATCCAGTTAATACCTGCAGAACAGGGGTGCTGACTGCGCGGCATTCCCTGCAAATTGAAAGGAGCATGAACCTCTGGATTGAATCTATTTTACGGTTGTTTCTTGCTAGGATGGCTTTTCGGTACCAGATGGAGGTACCATAACACACAATTGGCACGTATACCGCTTGCTATATGAGAGTAAGAGCCTTGTGTTTCAGTCCCCAGTCTGCATTACTGACCCGCCTTATCATAGCAGTGTACCTTTGAATTTTGTTGGCTGGATACATTAGGTGGTAGTGGAAGGTAAGCCCCGAATCTTAGAAGGGAAGGTAAGCCCCGAATCCTAGGAGCTTGACTTCAGTGTGCAGTCGTATGGGTGTCAAATTTAATTTTATTGTAGGTGGTCTCGTGATTTGTAGCCTGCCTTTAAGGAGTGTGGATTTTGTTTTATCTCCTGAAATGGTAAGGTTGTGCAGGGCTGCCCAGTTCTGGAGTTTCACCAGTGCTCCATTTGCCAGTCTCCAGGGTCACCCTGGTATTAGCACATACCAAAAGGACAAGATCATCCGCGAAGGCCAATGGCTCAAATCCCCCCTGGTCCATGCCCAGGAACTAGTCCAGGACAACAGACCAGAGGAATGGGCGAAGCACAGAGCCCTGCGGACAGCCTCGATGAATGTACCTAGTCACTGTCTGGAATCTATTGGTAACTTGGACTTTTCTACCTGTTTCTACCTTAAGCTGTTGCATAGGTTGTTGGAAACATTTGACTGCAGAAGCATCCGAAGAACACTGGGCCACCATAGTCGATCAAAGGCCCCCAGCACAGTCTACCATGATTGCAAAAGGGAGTACTTAAAGGCTGTGTGGATTGCTTGAGTGATAATCTGTTGATGGCATTTTCTGTGCTGCAACCTGCTTTGAATCCAAATTGCTTGTCACTTGGAAGTTTTTGTGCTTCATATCTGGCGGTTAAGCGAAATAGAAATAGGCGTTCTTGTAACTTGGCCATTACAGAGAGAAAGGAATACGGGCGGTAGGAGGTTGGAATTTGTGGTGGCTTGTTGGGATTTTTCAATATAAATTTCAGGGTTACCGTTTTCCAAGATGTTGGAAAGGTGCCTTCTGTCAGGCACCTATTTAGAAGGCTTAGGAGAGTAACAGGATAGTATTCTGCAGGAACAGCCTGCTGCCCTCAAATTTTTCTTCCGTCCAAGAAATCATCGCTGAAGCGCAGGAAATGTTAAAAGAGGCTCAATCACCGCTTCCATATCGCACAGCTCGCAGGTTGTTTAGGATGTTTAAAGATGGACGCGATTAAATGTCAATAATCAGCGGTCCTGAAGCTCCGACCACTGCTGCCACCACAGAAACCATAAACACGGCTGTAATCGTGAGAGAAGATGGTCGTACAGCAGTAAGGCAGGAATGCTGAGAATATGAGTAGGAAGCACGCACGGTATTTTCCATGATCAATGTGCATATGTCATGTTTGTGAACGCTGAGATGCGAGGCTACGTACACACCTGCGCAAAGGAATTTCGCATGTCAGGAGCTGCAATGGTTGGTTATTGAACAAGGTGATAACTGCGAATCTGAGATGACTTCATCATTTCGACCTAGAGAGTAAGAAATAAAGGTCTGTTTGGAAGTCTGCGTAATCGCGAACACCGAAAAAGGCAAAAGTGTGGCTTCTTGCAGGAAAGTTATGGTCATCTCTTTTTTTTTTTTTTTTTGATATTCAAGGAATGGTTTACCAGCATGTTGTTCCATGTTAATCAACTGTTAGGAGCCCTTACTACAGAACTGTATTACACACGTTGCAAAAACCGCCGAACACCCGTCGTAAACGACCACAACTGCACGCAGGTGGGTGAAAACTGCATCACAACAAGACGAGACATCACTTTGATCATACTGACGTCGAGTATTTCAGCCAGCATTAATCTCAGATGTATTCCTCATCCGCCCGGACCTTGCAACCAGCGATTTTTATTTTTATTTCTAAAGTTAAAGGAGGAGTTGTGAGGAAAATGTTTCCAGTCGTCAGAAGAGTTGTAATGACATCGAAAGCGATCCTCAACCGCAAGTCAAATAATGACTTCCACGATGTTTTAGAAGAATAACAGAAACTTTAGAGTAAATGTTTGATCAAATGGGGACTACTTTTAAAAGGGCCATCAGAATATGGATGATTAATAAATGTATGTTGTGACGAAAAAACTCATTTTCTGGGGGGGGGGAACCTTGCTATCTATGCCTGAGACCGACTAACTCAGCCACGGAGCGAAAAAAGCCCATTAAAGTTCCTCGCGTCATCGACGGGATTCGAAACCGGGCCTTTTCCATCCTGTGTAGGGAGGACGGTGACGATACCACTGTGCTGTCCGCACAGACTGGTGTAAGTGTAAAGTGTAAAGTGTGTTCGTGTCAAAGGGCACCAGGGGTTTCCCCCATCTCCGCGTGGTTTTCTTTGTGGGTGTAACAGATCACTGTTAAGGCCAGAGATTTAAAAGTGTATGGGATTTGGAAGTATTGTGTTGTGTATCGTTGTTCCTCTGGCCATTTAGCCGCTAGACCCCTGCTGGGGCCCAACGTTGCCACAGACTGGTGTTACCACCATCAGTACTCTAGATAAGTGCGACCTACAAGCGAACACGCTTGTAGGTCGCACTTATCTACAAAACTAACCTACAACACGAATAAAAGGGATGAGAAAGATGAGAGACGTAGGACTGGTAATAGAGACAGAGACCAGGCAAGAAATCCAGAGCATCATTGAAAACCCCAAGATTGACGCCTTTGGATTAACCGCCCAGTCGCCCAAAAGGAAGGGACCAAATATATTAATTTATGACGTTAGCCCAGAAATTACAGCCACCCAGATAGCTGAAGAACTTTACCACAGAAACCTCCAACGTGAGATCCCGGACAAGCAGCTACAAGAAGTGATAACACCAAAGTTCCACATAGAGGCGGGAGGAGGCTTAAAAAACAGCTGGAGTGTGGAACTGATCCCGGAGTATGGCAAGTCCTAAAGGACCGGACAAGGGTCTACATAGAATGGGAGAGCTATCGTTTTCGTGAGCGGGTGGCAGTACCGAAATGCTTTAGATGCTGTAAGTTCGGCCACTCCAGCCACGTCAGTTCCCAGACAGTCCCAACATGCGGACATTGCACTGAAAAGGGCCACGAATATAAAGAATGCTCACACAAAGACAAGGAAGCCACATGCGCAAATTGTAAAACAATGAAACTCGAATATACACACTCAATCAGGGATTCTAACTGCCCAATCTATATAAAAGCCAAGAGCACCTATCAAAACAGAATCGATTATGAGTACAAAAATTAAGAAATCTAACACAACCATGATCAAAATAATGCAAACAAATGCCCAGCGAGCAAAACCGGTGGCTCACCAGATTCGGGTCAAGGCCGATAAGAGAACATACACGTTATTATATTTCAGGAGCCGTACGCCATGCAAGGCGGGTGGTGGGCTACCCATTACAATATAAAGAGATTCACACAGAGTAAGACACCCCGTGGGCGGCGGTATTGGTCAGAAACAAGAATATTACCGCAACAAGAATAACGTAACAAGGATAACGCAACTATGCACGGCTTGGGCAGCCTGTGCCCAATTCATCACAGCACTGGATTCCCTCTACGTGGTGGCTCTATACAGTAGACCGGGACAAGAAAGAGAAATCGCCATCAACTACCTACGTTACCTACAGAACATCCTGCCAAACGAAAGAATCATAATAGGCGCGGATGTAAACTGCCGCTCCCCGCTATGGTATAGCGCTACAGATGATAGAAAAGGAACAGCAAACGGACAACAGCTCAAGAATTACCTGACGGGATCACAGTTAGCGGTCCTAAACCAGCCACACCAGTTACCGACATTCTGTAACACCCTCTGGGAGGCCACAATTGACATATCCTTAGCCACTAGGAACCTGGCGAACCACGTGCCCGACTGGAGGGTGGAAGAAGACTGGACCACCTCGGATCACCGAGTTATAACTTGCACAATGACAAGGACAATGACAAGAGCAACAACAATCAACCAACAATGCCATAGATATGCAGTTGCCAAAGCGGACTGGCCGCTATTCAAAGAACTACTGACCACAGCGATCAACAGTAACCCACTAACCCTGAACCCATTGAACAGCCCGGACGACCTGCAGAAAGGTACCACGGAACTGATGACAACTATCAGTAACCAAGCAATAAGAAAAAAATACCCCCAACTGCGGGCAGTACCCTTGTGGACTCGAGAAATTGCCACGCTCCGGCGCAAACGATAGAAGCAAGGAAGAACTTTCAGAGGGCCCGCAGATCATGGCCTGCAAACGAAGTCGAAGTCCTGAGACAACAATATAGGGAGATACGAAACCGCTATACTGATGCCATTAAGAAGAGCAAAAGACGTTCTTGGGAGCTCTTAGTATCCACAGAAGGAAACACTGACCCCCCTGGGGCCTAGTCTACAAGGTAACCACCAACAAAATGTCCAGAGGGGAGGTGAATGCCAACACCAGGACCCGGCAGGGAAACCTTACCACGACCTGGAAGCAGTCGATGGACAATATACTGGACACAATCTACCAGAAACCAGCGATGCCTTTACTACCAGCACAGAGCGAAATATGCGAGAGCAATGTTACACCAGTTACACCAATCAGGCTATGGAGCCCCCATTACCCGACTAGCTGCCACGAGCTCAGCGTGGCAGTTAGTCGGGTAAGAAGCAAGAAATGCCCAGGTCTCGACATGATTGAGCCTGAAATCTTAAAAGAAAACTGTTGCATACGCACCGTACCTATTGTTCATCCTATAGGCATCTACAGGCATTTGTAGATGCCTATAGGATGAACTATATGATGCCTATAGGATGAACTATATGATGCCTATAGGATGTTCATCCTATAGGCATCTACGGCTTACAGGCATCTGTTGTTTGCAACAGATGCCTGTAAGCCGGCCAGTTTCCAAAGGCATGGAAAACGGCCAACTTAAATCTAATTCCGAAAAACCCAAAAAAAAAAAAAAAAACCCAGAAAGCCCAGATGCATATCGACCCACCGCACTGCTCTCGGTGGTAAGTAAAGTATTCGAAAGACTACTTCACAGAAGAATAATTGCTCACTACGGAAAAGCTGGACTCCATGCCGCGAATCAGTATGGCTTCAAGCCAGGGACCTCGACAGTGGACGCACTGGGAAACCTACTCAGGACGGTGCAAGAATGTAGAAACAAGTACATGCTTCTCATCTCGGTTGACTTTGCTGGGACGTTTGACTCACTTTGGTGGCTAAGCGTCCTGGCGAGGTTGAGGGAGGCACGGGTGCCAACAAACCTATTCAAGGTCATGGAAAACTATTTATCACATAGAAGAGTGGAGATCAATGTAGAATACCAGAAGGTCACTAGAGAAGTGCACAGAGGCTGTCCGCAGGAGTCGGTGTTGGGACCACTCCTGTGGAATATGGTGTTAGATGAGTTCTTGGTGATGGATCTGGGACCCGTCAGGACACAAGCATTCGCTTATGACCTGATATTGACGGTGGGAGGGATTCCCGGGCCCAGTTGAAAACCCAAGCAAACCAGGCGCTGCAGCAACTCCAGCAATGGGCCGCAAAACACCAGCTCACAATTTCACCCATAAAGACCTCTTCAATTCTGCTTAAAGGAACCCTGCAATTGCGACGACCGCCGCAAATAAAAATTGACAATGTCACCATTAATTTGTAAACCAACTTAAGTACCTAGGCGTGGTACTGGACAACAACCTCTCGTTCCAGCTGCACCTAAAGTACATAAGAAAAAAAAATCAGCAGCTATATTCTGCACTGGTAGCCAGAGTTACTAGGAAAGATTGGGGACTCAAAACAAGAACCCTGACGCTATATTACAAGACCACGTTTCTCCGAGCAATTACTTACGCCTCTGCAATTTGGTTCCCAAAAACTGCATTGGAAGTGAATAGATGAATTCTGGAGATGATCCAAAGGACCATACTCTTAACTACGACGCGTGCGTGTAGTACAGTGAGTACTCCAACACTACAGGTACTCGCTGAAGCGCTTCCTTTGGACCTGAAGGTCGTTCGCACAGGTCTACTATACTTGCTATCCAGGGGAGTGGCAGCCACACATCTGGACTACACAACTGACCCAGGGAACAACCTAAAAACGGAAAAAACTAGATTACAGAACCACCTGCTAAAACTATGGCAGAGAAGATGGACGGAGACCACCAAGGGCGAGATAACCAGAAGGTATCTACCAGACCTCCAGAAAATCTACCCAAAACAGCCGACCTGGTACTTCCCAGGGTACCATTTGACATCTCTAATAAGAGGACAAGGACCCTACAATGAGAAGTTGCACGGATTCGGACTCACTGAGGACCCCAACTGTACGTGCGGGGAGACAGAAAGCTGGAATCACATAGTGTACGAGTGCCCACAATATGAAGACCTCAGAGTCTTATAACAAAAGGGTACTTATAACAAAAATAAGATACCTACCAAAAGGATTGGAATCCCATTTCATAGATACTGAGGATGAATATAGAGCATTATCCCAGTTCGCAAAAGACCTCTTTGTCAGGAGAAGGATATTAATCATCATCTACAATGACTGACATCAAGTTCCACTATTGAGAAACCAGCCAGCACAATTTAAAGGCTGAAACTAAAGATGAGGGACACAAGCACAACGACGGAGCTTGCCCCATGAGTAAAGAAACTTGAAAACAGAAATGCAGCATTAGCTGCCAATAGCCATATGGCGATCTGAAGAGGGCACTCTAGCCCCCTTCACCCTCCCCTCCACCCTATATCTTCTACTGTGGTGGGACATGGGCATGTCCCACTGAAAACTGGGGCTACCTACTCTATTGGTCCCATATTTCTGTCTTTCTCCCCCAGCCTTCTGCCTCCCCCCCCTCTATCTATACGCTAGCGAAAGCCCTACACACCAAAAACTTAACATGTCTAAATTACCTTATGCCCATAACTTGGCCTAGCAAAACTAAGCGATTCTACCCCTACGTCGACGCGTTTCTTTCTTTTCTTTTCTTTTTTTTTCTTTTTTATTTTTTCTTTCTTTTTTTTTTTTAGGTCCTAGTCGCCGAAATCTCAGGAAATTAAGTGGCAGGACCTGCCAGAGTGAAATAGACTACTGGGTTCCTGGTCTGCCTCCACGGGGGTAAGTGGGGCAACGTTGGGCCTCACTAGGGGCCCAGCGGCTAAATGACCAGATGAACAACGGTACAAGGCATCACACATATACAAAGTCCATACACTTTTAAATCTCTGGCTTTTCCAGTCAACTGGTTCACCCACAATGTAAACTACGTGGAGATGGGGGGGGGAACCCCTGGTGCCGTTTAACCCTAAACACACTTTACACATTACTAAGAGTGGTGGCGCTGCTTTAGAAATTGATGCTTATGCTCTAGTTGTTATTTTAAGGTAATGATTGCATTATAAACTGAAGAAGGCTTTTCCTATAGCTAGGTGGACGCTATCTAACTTCCTGTGCAAGTTTTGTCTATTTTATCAGGCATTTCCTTTTCTGAGATAAAGTTTGTCTCATTAGGCTTAGCATACTGCTGACCGTATGCTAATACGTTATGTCACGGGTTGTTACATCATAATCACAAAGATTAGACTTAGCGTGTTCGCTCCTTGCTACTGCTTAAACTCAGATAGCAAATGCTCATTAACACCAGTTACTGAATCCGCTGATGTTAGTGAATCACGTACACTACGTATCTTTTAACAGGTCATGGGGCCCTGAATGCCAAACTAAACAGTTTTAAATTAGGTAACGATCCCCGCTGTGTCTGTGGGGAAGTGGAAACATGGTCTTACATAGTGTACAACTGTGAAAATTATGAGGATCTCCGCTGCCTCCTGATGACAAAGCTGACTTACTTCCCTCGCGACAAGGAATCAAACCTGTTGGACTCGCAAGAGGAGTATAAGGAGTTGACAAAATTCGCCCAGGGACTGTTCACCCGAAGGAGGACACTTATTGCTATCTACAGGGATCAAGAACAGGCACCACAACTAAACTAACCATCCTTGGACTCAACGAAACTGGCTCTCACCCAGTTACAAGACCTTCCTTTGGGACTCTATAGAATTTTTTTTTTTTTTTTTTTTAAGCCACGCTCCCTTGCGCGGCCCTTTGCCTCCACTCCCCGGGCGGGAGGAGGAGGTGAATTCTGGTTTCCTCCTCCCCTCGCCGCCTCTCTCTTCCCTCTGGTGGGGCATTGGCCTGCTCCACTGATTTGGGAGTCATCTTCTCTATGGACCCCTTATTTCTGTCTTTTCCCCCCAGCCTTCAGTCTCCCCACCCCTCTCTCTCTCTCTCTCTTTTAATTATAATTACTAGTGTCTGAACCATTGTTAAATTGCTTGAGCCCTACACCCAAAAACTTAACATTTATTTGCATAAATAGTACTTATTTTTGGCTGACCCATAACTATGACGTGTTTTTTTTTTATTTAATTTTTTTAAAATTTTATTTTATTTTTTATATTTATTTATTTTATTTTTATTATTTTTATTTATTTATTTATTTATTTTTATTTTTTTTTTAAGGTCCTTGCCACTGAAATCTCAGGAAATTAGGTGTCAGGACCTGCCAGAGTAAATAACTATAATACTGGTGTACCTGGTCTGCCTCCACGAGGCAGAGTGTGGACAACGTTGGGTCCCATTAGGGGCCCAGATGCTAAATGACCAGAGGAACAATGGTACACGACATTACACACGTACAAAATCCATACACTTTTAAACCTCTGGCATTGACAGTGTTCTGTTTCACACCCACAATGTATAGCCCGCGGAGATGGGGGAAACCCCTGGTGCCGTTTGACACTAAACACACTCTACACTCTACACTCTACCACATCCCTGGAAGAGTTCCTGACCAACAGCAGCTTCACAGTATTGAACGAGCCAAATAATCTACCAACCTTCTCAAGTACTCTTTGGGAGTCGACAAGAGACATAAGCCTAGCCACTCGCTCCACAGCAGGATACATATCCTCATGGAAGGACAAAGAGGGCTGGACAACCTCTGACCATAGAGTAATAACTTTCCAGATGCACCGTGCCCTCAATAGACCACCCACACCCAGAACAATCCTCAACAGATTTGCTATAGCCAAGGCAAACTGGGAACAATTTCAGGAAGCACTGACATACTCTGTTGAAGCATTCGACAGCACAAACCTCACCCCAGACCAGCACCAGCTTGCAATAGTAAGTCTAATCACAGACGCTTCAAATATAGCTTTAAAAAGAAAGAAACCATCCACAGGTTTAGTCTCATGGTCGTGCCCTGAGCTTCAGAGACTGCGGAATGAAGTAAATACATGCCGTAAAAGCTTCCAGCAAGCAAGAAGATCCTGGCCGGCGGCAGAGGTTGAAGTCCTCAGACAACAATACCGTGAGGTCAGAAACAAATACACAGCCCTGATAAGAACCCGGAAAAAATGTTCATGGGAGACACTAGTCTCAACAAAAGGAAATAAGGACCCCTGGGGGGTTGTATACAAAGTGGCAACTAATAAATTACCAAATGGAGGAGTAATATCTTCGACAAAGACACGCGATGGCCACTATACCACATCCTGGCACCAATCTATAGACAATATCCTGAATACCACCTTCCAGAAACTCCCCTCAGACCACACTCCTGAGCAACTTCTGCCCTGTGAGGAAAATACTAATTACAGCCCAGCACATCGGGAGGACCCGTTCACACTTGAGGACCTCCATCTGGCGACAGCAAAAATAAGAAATAAGCGAACACTCAGAGAAGACTACCTGGAGCCAGAAATTGTAAAAAAGGCCGTGGAATAAATCCCAACAAATATATTAAACTTATATAACCACTGCCTATCTGCAGGATATTTTCCCCATGATTGGAGAGCAGCACGAATTAGACTAATACTAAAGAACCCTAAGAAATCACAGGAACTCCCGGAGTCATACAGACCCATAGCCCTACTGCCAGTACTAAGTAAATTGTATGAACATAGCAGGATACAAGCTCACTACCAAGAAGCAGGCCTCCCCTCTCCCAAGCAATTTGGCTTTCAATGAGGCGAGGATGTTCCACCGTGGATGCCCTGGAACGTAATAAATGCAGCTTCACACAGCAATAGTAAATACTTCCTTATTATCTTCATCGACTTTGCCGGGGCATTTGACTCACTTTGGTGGCCAAGTGTCCTCGGCAGACTCCGGGAGGCAAACATTCCCAGAAACTTATACCAATGCATTAAAACCTATCTTTCGGACAAGGAGAAGGATCTCAGTATCTACACCCTATAGCCAACTCACCCGGCCGGTGTTCCGGGGATGCCCACAGGGATCAGTTCTGCGGCCTCTCCTCTGGAACTTGGTGTTGGACGGCTTTCTCAACCAGGATCTAAAGCTTGATATAAAGCAGGAACTTGAGCAGATGCTCAAGCCTTCGCAGATGACCTGGTCCTGATGCTAGAGGAGGACAATCGTGCACAACTTGAGGCTATTGCAAACAGGGCCATAGATACCCTCCAAGAATGGTCAAAAAATCATCACTTAAGAATATCACCTTATAAGACATCCTCAATACTTTTAAAAGGCTCCCTTGATATCAGGAGGCCACCTCAGAAAAAAAATAGAAGGAAAAACCATAAAACTGACCACGGAATTAAAATACCTAGGAACCATCCTTGACAAAAATCTTTCATTCACCTCGCACCTCGTATATATCTACAAAAAAAGATCAAAAACTACTCAGCCCTCATAACAAGAGTCTCGCGAAAGGATTGGGGCTTAAGGAAAAGAACCCTGATCCTCTTTTACAAGGCTTTCTTCATTCCAGCCATCAGCTATGCAGCAGGGATCTGCTTTAAAAAAGCAACCACCGCAGTCAATAAAAGAAAGCTAAGAAACGATACAGTGCAGGATCTTACTCACCGTCTCCAGAGCATGCTGCACGGTCAGCTCACATGCACTGCAGGCCCTTGTGGGGCTCCTACCCTTGGACCTGGAGATTGTCCGCTGTGGCATGCTATATCAACTATCAAGAGGGAACAGTGTAACTTGGATTGGCTTCACCACAGACCCGACCAACAACAGAAACGCAGAAAAGAAACGACTAACCAAATATCTTCAACAAACCTGGCAGTCCCGATGGGCAGACTCAACTAAAGGAGAGATAACCCAGAAGTTCATCCCACACATTACCCAAGTGCATCCCGAACAGCAAAACTGGTTCTCACCGGGGCTCTACACCACCTTTCTTCTAACAGGGCACGGTTCTTTTAATGCCAAGCTGTCAACTTTCGGCATCAGGGATTCCCCATTATGCCACTGCAGAGAAAACCAAACATGGTCACACCTAATGCACGATTGTCCCCTCTTTGAGGACATCAGATGTCATTTCATCACAAAGATACGCTTTAATCCGAAGGAACGGGAGCACCTTATATTACATGACGAGGAGCACTACAATGCCCTCTCGTGCTTTGCACATGAGCTGTTTACCCGGCTAAGGGCAATGACCTGACTACAACTACAACTGGCGATGCAGGACCTGACTACAACTACAACTCATCGGACGGGACTCTGCTCTCATCAGTGCCACTACTTTATCAACTGTACCAGAAAAATCAAAGTACCACGATATCGGACGGGACCTTGCTCCCACGAACATCACAATCAAACATCGACACCCTAACTGGACCGACAGTGCATGTAATTTACCAACGAACTACCCTAGAATGTGACAATCACCATATGCAGGAATGACAACACTGCATCGACGCCCAGATAACAGAACAAACAGTGAAAGTGACCACATACCAAGAATGACCACCCAAAATGGAAATAGAAGGACCATGACCACGACCAAACTGGATGAGACCTTGATCCCATGACCAACGCCGGCATTCAACCGATCTGTGAACAAGTCGGTAGAGACCTTGTCCCTGGATGTACCTCCTGGTGGGGCCAGTGTTGTGATGCTGTCTTGAACCTGCTGGTCTAGCCACCATTCTGCAGCCAGGCTGCACACATGCCATATTGGCGACCTGTGCTGGCTCCCTTGTCCGGCCCTTTCTATCCCACCCCGGCAGGGGGGTGGAGACGGTCATACTGTTTCCTCCCCTCCACGCCACCCCCATTCTTCCTTCTGGCAGGGCATGGGCATGCCCTGCTTACACCAAATTGAGGCCTCCTACTCTATTGGCCTTATCCTTCCTCCTTTAACCCCCCCCCCAGTCTTCATTCTCCCCCCTCTCTATCTTTACACAAGCGAATTCCCCCCACACATAAATTCAATGAATCCAAATTAACTTACGCCCATATTTCGGTCTGTCCTTATTCAAGCGACATCACCCTACACAATTGAGAGATATCACACATATATCTATACATATATGTGTAAAAAAAATTTTTTTTTTTTTTTGAGGTCCTAGCCACTGAAATCTCAGGAAATTAGGTGGCAGGACCTGCCAGAGTGAACTCAAGACTATCGGGTACCTGGTCTGCCTCCACGGGGCGTAAGTGTGGCAACGTTCGGTCTCAGAAGAGGTCCAGCGGCTAAATGGCCAGAGGAACAACGGTACAAAACACCACACTTCCATAATCCATACACTTTTAAATCTCTGGCCTTCCCAGTGAACTGGTACACTCACAATAAAAGCAACGCGGAGATGGGGGAAACCCCTGGTGCCGTTAGACACTGAAAACACTTACACTTACACTTACCACATCCTGCTGGGAAAGTAGTCCCGTTCTTCTAGGGGAATTTCTATATCTGACGTTTCCCACCTCTCTCAAAGTGCTGTGGGGATACCCTCAAAACTTCCACAGTCCACTGTGTGCCTTCAAATACAATCATGAACTTGCGGTTGGCATCAATCGCCATCATTTTTAACAAACTCTTTGACCCCAACACTGTGAGCCCGATTAACCGAACATTTCCGGTAATTGGGAATCCACAGATATGGAGAAGAAATTAGACAAGCACAAAGATCCCCTGACTGAGACACAAAATGATGACCCCGTCATTATTGATCAACTGCAGGATTTAGAGAACACCCGACTGGCACCCCCTCAACCAAACGGAAAACCCGCAAGCGAGTGGTTCTCGAATCGGAACGGGAAACACGATCTCGGGCTGATATAAAGGTACAGACAGAAGACATCGCAAAAAGAAAAAAATTATGAAAAACAACAAGAATCATCTCTGGACCATACCAGAGGGCTCCGTATATGAGAAAACTCTCTTTCTGAAAACAGCGCTCGAAACCATTTTTAAGGAGAATCCCAGTAGGATATCGTCTGGCCTGAGATCGCAGACTGCATGACAAACATGTAGGAAATGAGAGAGCCATCACACGGCTACACGCCTACATGGAATACGGGGCAAGACAAATGCCACAGCCTGCCCCGGCATATTCTGAAGCGTTGAGGACCAAACCTGCCACCACTACTGTCACCACCACTAATCTGGCACCCAGGAAGATACTGCTCCCTACTCCACACTTCGTGGTTCTCAAACCTACAACCACTGACACTCTTAAAACTAGTGAAGAAGTCAAGAAAAAGGTCATTGACTCCCTAACTTAACAGTTTAAAATAGCTAAAATCAGAGCCATTAGGAAGACACGAAACACAGGGGTCATAATTGAGACCGAAAACAAACGTGATGCAGATCTCATCATCAATAACTCCAAGATTCCGACGCTTGGACTCTCTGCTGAGCTGCCCAGAGAAAAAGGGACCTCCATTGTCATATTTGATATCGACAAAGACCTGACTCCTACTGCCTTATGTGAGGAGAGATATATACTCAACCTCCAGCAAGATTTGCCTGATAGAGACCATACTACCCTACTAATGCCCAAGCACCAAACCAAGAGTAGGAATGACAACCTGACAAACTTGGTGGTCGGATTGGCCCCCGATGCATGGAAACTCATAACAAAACAAGAGAGAATATACATAAATTGGAGCTCACATCGCTTCAGGGCGCACATTGCTGTGCCAAAGTGCTTCCGGTGTTGCCGATTTGGCCATAGCACTCACACATGTGGTCAACGGGATGCAACCTGTGGACACTGTGCCGAGAAAGGGCCCAACTTTGGAAACTGCCCCTCAGAGAAAATGATCCAGTCTGTGCAAATTGCAAGTGGCAAAAGCTTCCACACACACATTCAACAAGAGATAACAAATGCCCTGTTTATATTAAGGCAAGAAGTGCGCAACAACTAGGAATCCATTATGGGGACTCTGCCTAAAGTCATAACACTAGTTGCATTAAATTCCTACAACTTAACGCACAGCAAGCAATTGCTGTAGCTGGACAGATCAGACAGAAGGCTGAGGAAGAAAACCTCGACATCCTCCTGCTACAGGAACCCTACACCTGTGCGGGTGCTGTCTAGGGTTACCCACTCAGCTACAAAATTGTTCAGGTAGAGTGAGCCACCCCCTGGGCTGCGGTGGCTGTCAGGAATCCCGACAAAACTGTGACAAGAATAGCACACCTGTGCTCGGAGTGGGCGGCCTGCGCTCACATTGTTACTCCATTGGGAGAGTATATATATATCAAATCTCTGTACTGCCGCCCAGGAGCAGACATCCAACCAGCCACCCAATACCTAAATCAAGTACAAACAGAACTTTTGGGTTCCAGTGTCCTCGTATCTGCGGACCTAAACTGTCGTTCGCCACTGTGGCATAGTGAGACTCCTGAACGTCGAGGAACCAGGAATGGCCAATATGTGGAGGAATTCCTGGCTAACAGTAGCTTCGTTGTCCTAAATCGACCAAACAATCTCCCCACGTTTAGTTCCACTCTTTGGGAGGTCACTAGAGATGCAACAATGGCTACCAGATCCCTTGCTGGGCACCTAAATGATTGGACGGTGCAGGAAGACTGGACTTCCTCAGACCACAGGGCTATCACCTTCACAATGCACAGATCGCTTCACTGGGCTCCTACAAACTCAACAGATATGCCGTTGATAAGGCCAACTGGAACAACTTTAAAGAAGCCATAATTAGGAACACAGAGAACCTGTCTTCTAATAACCTCCACAACCAAATCCCCGATCAACACTAGCGTGCTGTCACTAATGCCATCCTACAAGCAGCGGACCAGCCTATCCGGAGAACGCCCCCTCAGCCAAGCGCTGTGCCATGGTGGTCACAGGAACTTGACCTACTTAGGAGAGAGAGAGAGATGAACAGGAAAAGACGTGCCTTCCAAAGAGTCAGACGGTCCTCGCCTCCTCCTGAGGTTGAATCCCTCAGACAACAATACAGGGAGACCAGGAATAACTACACTGCGATGATCAGGCAGCGGAAGAAACTGTCCTGGGAACATCTGGTTTCCACAGTCGGCAATACAGACCCATCAAGCATCATATATAGAATAACCACAAAGAAGTTACCAAGGGGAGAGGTCACGCCCTCCACCATCACCCCACAAGGCACCATGACCAACAACTGGCATGACACCGTCAACAACATTCTCAATGCCACCTTCAAACCCATTGAAGAGGAAAAGACACCTCAACAGCATCAGCTGTGCCACGCCAACAAAACCTGCCAATCGGCCCGAGTGGAACAACCATTCACTCTGCAAGATTTACAAACTGCCGTACAAAAAATAAAAAACAAAAGAACCCCGGGACTGGATATGCTTGAACCAGAACTGGTAAAAAAAGTGGCTGAGTATGCCCCGAACTTGCTGTTAGACTTATATAACCACTGTCTTCGTCAGGGCTGGTTCCACTCGGATTGGAAGGTAGCCAGCATAAAATTAATCATAAAAAACCCATCAAAGCAGCCACATATACCGGAGTCCTACCGACCTCCTGTATCCCTCCTGTCTGTACTCAGCAAAGTCCCGGAACAACTTCTTAGACAGAGGCTTGAAGTACATTACACCGTGGAAAATTTAACAACAGACAAACAATTCGGATTCAAAACGGGGAAATCCACTCTGGATGCACTAGAATATATCATGAATGCCACGTCAAACTGCCAACGGAAGTACCTTCTTCTAATCTCTGTGGACTTTGCAGGGGCGTTCGATGCCCTCTGGTGGCAGAGCATCCGCGTAAGACTAAGAGCTGCCAGCCTGCCAACAAACCTATATGGATGCATTCAGAGCTACCTGAACAATAGTACGGTCCTAGTGCAGGCTCCCTACTTCAAGGTTGAACGCCAGGTACACAGGATCTGCCCTCAGGGCTCTGGGTCCCCTCCTATGGAACTACGTGCTAGATGAGTTCCTCTCCCTGGAACTGGGGGGCGCGCAAGCGCTCGCATACGCAGATGACCTATCCCTAATCCTCTCTGCTGATTCAAGAGCACAACTGGAAACGCTTGCCAACTCAGCACTTTCTACACTAAGAGAGTGGACTGCAACTCATCACTTTAATATCTCTGCCACCAAAACCCAATCTATCCTACTAAAGGGATATCTAACTCCTACCAGACCACAGCAGATAAAAATCTACAACAGAACGATCAAGTTGGCCACAGAACTCAAGTACCTAGGAGTGATCCTGGACCGAAATTTATCATTTACATCCCACTTAAAATACATCCAGAAAAAAATGAAAAACTACGCTGCCATGCTTGCCAGGATTACCCGCCGCGACTGGGGGCTGAAAAGAAGAACCTTAGCAATACTTTACAAAGCAGCCATCATCCGTGCGATTGCATATGCATCTGGTGTCTGGCACCATAAGTCCTCTACGGCGGTAAATCTTCGGCTACTCAACATCATTCACCGACCGATTTTATTAACCCTCACCAGAGCGTGCCGCACCGTATCTACTCATGCGCTGAAAGTACTCACTGGGACCCTCCCCCTTGATCTTGAAGTGATTCGCCTAGGCATGTTACAGCAGCTTAGACACGGAAATCCAACTACCTTCCAGGATCACACCACAGACCCAACTGCAAATCGGACAGTGGAGAAGAAAAGACTCCAGATCTATTTGCGATCAATACGGCAGCAGCGCTGGACGACCTCCACAAAAGGGGAAGTCACGCGGAGGTTCCTCCCCGATATACAACAAATATACCCACAGTATCCGGCATGGCTTTGCCCTGGATTGTACAGCACGTATCTCCTAACAGGACATGGAGCGATCCGTCACAATTTACACCTTTTCGGACTCGAAAACAACCCAATGTATGCATGTGGCTCTGTGGAGACCTGGGGACACCAGATATATGACTGCGAACTTTATGAAGATCTTCATGTTGAATTAATCATCCAAGTGCGCCTTAATCCCAAAAACCGGGAACATTACTTACTGGAAGATGAAGTCTCATATATTGCATTCACCAAGTTTGCCCAGAACCTGTATGCCAGACGATTGACCATTCCTCTGCATGCAAACTTCGAATAGACGTGTCAAACAAAGCTTCTCAGAGACCCCCAACTAGACGTCAGGTTTTACTGCTTGATCCTTCATTCAGGACAAAACTGGAACTCTTCTAAGAAGTGACAAAACTCCACTTCCCAGAACATTGACTACAGGACGGGACAACAGTCCCATGAATGACTCCCAACTATGACATTTTGCACAACCTATTCAGCTAAACCATATTTCTGTCTATCTCCCCCCCAGTCTTCAACATTGAATCGCCTCTGCTGGGCCTCAAATTTTCTGGATGGTGCGGACTTGACCCTACGGTCTGGTTTGCTTCCACCCATGCACACAGGCCACATTGGCAACCTGAGCCGGCTCCCTTGTCTGGCTCACTATCTCACCTCTTCCTGGCAGGGTGGGGAGGGGACAGTTTGCTGCCCCTCCCCACCCTGCCACCCTATTTCTTCCCTCTGGTGGGGCATGAGTATGCCCCACTGTAAACTGGAGTTGCCTTCCCTTTTGGCTCCATATTTCTGTCTATCTCCCCCCAGTCTTCAGCCTTCATCCCACTCTATCTGACAGCAACATGAACACGCCCCACAAATTCTAAAATCACCAATCGAAATTAATTTTGCGCAAACATTTTGGACTTCTCCTAGTGCTTCCCGCTACGCGTACGCGATTTTTTTTTTTTTTTTAGGTCCTAGCCACTGAAATTTCAGGAAATTAGGTGGCAGGACCTGCCAGAGTGAACTATATACTAGCGAGTACAGTACCTGGTCTGCCTCCACGGGGCGAAAGTGGGACAACGTCGGGCCTCAGTAGGGGTCTGGCGGCTAAATGACCAGATGAACAACGGTACAAGGCATCACACATATACAAAGTCCATACACTTTTAAATCTCTGGCTTTTCCAGTCAACTGGTTCACCCACAATGTAAACTACGCGGAGATGGGGGAACCCCTGGTGCCGCTTGACCCTAAACACACTTTACACTTTACTGAGGCAACTGTCTTCATGGCTGACGAACGTTGGCATTTACAACGTTCCCAGACATTACAGCTACAACCAATCATTCCCTAACAGCTAATTATTTCATAGCACGCAGTTACATGACTGTCATTACACGCACGTGGTTCTATATTTTTAGATTTTTAGCTTAACGGTCAAAACTGATGAAGGGCACCATACTGCCAGAAAGCTTTGGATTACTTTCCTGTACGTTAATTTTAACATTAAACATATTTTAGCTGCAATTTGTTATTTTCTTTTCTTTCGCTGTGTCACGTAGTAATAATATATATAATGAATCCAGAGAACTTTTCACTTATATTCGAACTGTTCTTGGCCATCTAACATACGACGTAATCTTCAAGCTAAAAACGAATTTCATTTTTAAAGCTCGAGGTAAGCAACATCTCAAATTTTCCCACCGATATAAATCTCACCGCGTCATCCCGAAGGGCATCCTATACAAGGCTCCGTTTCCAGTGAACGTATGCAGCGTGTCTGCAGAAACTTCAGCTACAGGACCCTTTACGTTTGGATTAGCTGCTTCCATCGTGACTTACGAGGTCCTCCATCAGTAAAGCGGCCCTCATGCTTGAACTCATGAGTTTGGTTCTGCGAGGTCGTCAGAGAATCTGAGCGCTATCGTACCCGGCAGCAACGTAAGTTTGCAAATTTAGTTCTTGAGTCCTACGACTCCCATCATCAACATAGAGTTGCTACAACAAGTTGCTCACAGTTTGTATTAAATTTGAGTGATAAGCGCTTATCTGCAGAACAATTGGATTTACTGACCATTGGAATGAAGTTCGCCGTTCTTCCCCGCAGCCCACCCATTAATGATATTGCCTTGGGTAATGACGCATCATTGACACGCATTCCTGAAGAGGCGGCTAATACGATTCACCTAAAAACCTCAGCGATCTTACATCATGCTCGCCCTGTCATCTCCAATCTCAGTCACCGACAAATCTGTTATGTAGGGTCTTTGGCACCATACCGGTGGTTTACACAATGATCAGGATGGTCGTTACTTGTTGCATATGCCACATCTCCTTGATCTCATGTCTTATTAGGTTCCTGTACTTCCTGATTTTTTTCTCATGGGTTTTCTGCAGGTTGCCAGTGTTGGGTACCGCTATGTCAATCACACAGATAGCCTTTTCCCTCTTGTCCACAAGGATTATGTCCTTGGTATTTTTTGTGCGGAATTGGCTTATCCGTTATTATGTCTCAGTTCCAGTACAGCTTGTGAGTTGGGGTCTCTAGTACTGCCTGGAGTTCGTACTTGTAGTACGGTACACTTTCTTTGATGAGAATTCTTTCATTATTATTATTATTATTATTATTATTATTATTATTTCTCCATGATTGGGAATTCCACCTCGTGACGGGTATTTTTACCAAGTACACAGGATAGTTGTTGTTATGTCTAGTGTTACTGTGGGTCGAGGAACTCTGACTATCCTACAGGTGTTCAGGATTGAGACTTTCTGGAGTTCCTTGTAGGTGTTCGCTGGGAGACCAATTGCTGTTAGGTTATTATTATTATTAGTAGTATATTTCCAATACATAAACGTGAGTGTAGTTTAAAAGTTTGAGAGAGCAGATTGCATTTGAATGTTATGATTAACTATTTCAGATGAAATTTTTATATCAGCATATAGGAGTAATTTTATTTTTGCTGGGAGAGGAATAAAAATCAAGTCATGCAATGTATGTCTGTATATTAAGTGTGTTCTGTGGTCGATTTGCTGTTTTCGGACAAAAATCCCTAGTAAACGGGAGGAAAACCCACGCCCGAGACCGACTAACTCAGTCATGTTATTGAAAAGGCCGATTAAAACTCCTCGAGTCATTGACAGGATACGAACTCTGTTCTTTTCCACCATGTGTGAAAAAAGTGATTATACCAATGTGCTATTCATGAGGGTGGTTTACAGTCCTAAGCACCATAACAATTATGCTGTTATGATATTGTAGTTTATACTGAAACCTGTAGTGTTCATCTGGAGAGGTGTCACTACAGGTGATCGTGAGAGATGTCCTTTTATGGCGGCAGCAGCTGGGTTAGCGGTAGTATATGGGGCCAGTCGATAGATAAACTTAGGAGGTAGTGGAGGTTCCTGTTACTAGATTCCATCCATTTCGCGGTTTGAGTCACATTGGAGCAAAGAGAAGTATAAGGATACCCTTATGTGGTTGTCAGCGGTAGCAACCTATGCTCCGGACCTGGACCTGGTTTGATCTGCTGTGATGATTAGTGAAGGATTATTAAGTGGGAAGTTGCGCATATTTTCAGGACAACAGTGGTGATAAGTCACTACTTGATAGCAGCTGTGTTGATTAGAGTATAGTTCACAATAATAATTGTCATAGTGACAAATAAATAAATTTTCTGTTTATACTCCGGGACGACCACACGGTCAAAGGAGTTCACATGGTAGAGAGAATATAAGAAGGAGCACCGTATTCAGCGGTCACGGGCTAGAACCCGGGTCATGATGCAAGAAAGCAAGTTTCAGCAGAAAAAAAAACACTAAATATTTCACCCATAACATTTCACACACTAAATATTTTATCCTCCAAGAATTTTTAATTCTTCCCTGAAAAACTTACTCCGGCTCTTGCGGTAGCACAGTGCATGTAATCCCCATCGTTTCCATACCGGATGGAAAACGTTCGGGTTCGAATACCGTCAATGGCGTGAGGAATATTTTTGGGCCCTTTTCACAAGTGGCTCAGTTAGCGAATCCCAAGAGAGGTTTTCGTGGGTTTTTCTGCAGGGAACTTACTTTTGGCCAGCAAACAGGGAAACCACACAATGTGTGGTTTCCCTGTAACCCCAAGGGCTCACATCTGGTGAGTATGGGCCTGGCACACCCAGGGTCCTGAGCTGGATATCATCATTCTTCTCTTTCTTGGTGATTCCCTTTTGACTCTCTCTCTCTCTTTCTCTTTCTTGGTGATTCCCTTTTGACTCTCTCTCTCTTTCTCTTTCTTAGTGATTCCCTTTTGACTCTCTCTCTCTTTCTCTTTCTTGGTGATTCCCTTTTGACTCTCTCTCTCTCTCTCTCTCTCTCTCTCTCTCTCTCTCTCTCTCTCTCTCTCTCTCTCTCACAGGGTAACTCAGGAATATTTTTTTTTTTGGCTGGTGCAGCATAAGCCTCAGGCTTCCTTGCACCATATAGCTAATAATAATAATAATAATAATAATAATAATAATGTGCGCGCCGTTTATGGAATAATTCCTTTCTTGAAATTCAGTCTCTGTGATTATGCTATCTGGGTGTTGATCATACTGTGGGGGGGGGAGGTATTTTTTTTTTTTTTTTACTCAATTATATGAGATAATTAGTAATAAATAGAAGTGCCCTCAAACCTCTGATACCCACTTACGCTACCTGACTGCAGTATCTGAATCAGAATTTTCCCGGTCCAGAGGGCGTTATGATTTCCCTCGGTCTTGATAGAACCTAATTATGTCGGAAGCCAGTGTCTGAGTCTATGAATAATTACAAACAATTATAATACCTTTGAAACAACTTTAATACATGTCATAATATATACAAGTACACTATAGTACATATTATAAATTTCATAAGTATAATATCTATAATTCCTTCTCAAATTGAAAACAGTTCAAACACTATACCAGCGGATTCTAATCTGGTTATAACATTGGGGTTACCTTCTCTTCGTGAACAACATAGGCATACTTTAACAATTCCAATATTTATTCTTGCCCTATAACAGGTTAGGCTGCCTTACCTATTATACATATAATTCCTTCTAACATTATGGGAATCTTCTACTCTTGAAACCATTCTAATTCAGTTTAATACAAAATCCACTTATCTTATCTCTAAATACCCTTAAGATATTGGCAAGATGTGTGTAACAAGCCGTGATCTACTTTAATTTTTACCTTCGGTACGAAAAACATCCTATAAGTGTCAGGTTTCTTATTTTCTGTAAAATTTCCCTGCTATAAAGCATTAATTCGGCTTGACCACTAAGCCTTTCCTGTTGCTTGGTTTATGCCACGCCCTTACTTGCCCCAGTTTCTGACGTCCCTTTGTTAGTGTAAGAATCCTTTCCGTTTCCATTATCTATAACTGAGCTTTTAATCGTCCCTTTGTCAAAACTTTGTGTTGTTCTAAGTGACATTGTCACGGAGAACACTTAAATTTATGCTAACATTTTCATTAATTATAAATTAAACTTTCTTTAATTACACTTTCACTCGCCGAGACTCAAATACACCTGACTGTGTAAGACCTACTCTCTATCCAATTTTTTTTTGTTCGCTTTATCCATTTCAAGTTATTTCCTTGATTTTCAGATAATCGAAGAATATTCGGATTAGGAATGAAGTCGTCATAGAGAGTTACAAAAATGGTGACGAAATAAACCGGTCACAACTTTGTGGCTTAATTAGGTGCTTCGCAGCAATTCGGTGAAATTTTGAACTCTCCCCTACTTGTCACGTGGGAGTGTCGCCACCGTAATTGAGACAGTGGGAGATGCCTAAGTGGAAAAATGCCCTTAGAGACACCGACCTGCCTTCTCAGGGGTTTTCGGGGGTACAGAAGACGTTGGTGGCCTTCATTTCGTCATGAGAGCAATACGTGGAAGGATGTAATTAATCCATGTTAATGTCTATTGAAGAAGCGGCGGGGGTAGTTAAAAAAACATGTTAAAGTCAATTTTCGCGAAGAAAAAAAAAAAAAAAAAAATGTTTGGAGCACTTTTCACGGCCCGGATTACACAAGGGGACGGGGGTATCGCTGCTTAGTCAAATAATTGTGGTTCAACGTGGCATCAGTTTAAAGCCAGATCGCTTTACTTTCCAATTGGTCAGCTTACCACGGCTCCGGCTCCAGCTACCCAATTAGACCAGCCTTGAGTAAATAACGAGTTTAAACAGACGGAGGAACCCTCGTAAGCAAGAAATAGATCTTACCACGTTGTTCTTCTTACTAGAAACGTTGATGGTGCAGAAATCGAAGATTTGGCACTAGTTAAAATTTGTCATTTAAATCACAATTTACGGAGCTAAAAAAACAAAAAAAAAAAAAAAAACACGTGCATGCAGTAGCTTGTTATTGTTATTTATTTTTTTAGGAGCATTAGCAACTAAGACCATATTGCTCCGGGGATATGCTCCGGTGGTAATTCCCTGACCTTTCCGCATCCTCCGTATTTGGTGGCCACGGGTTCGAACCCCGCTTCTAACCAAGAAGCGTGTGCTACGCACTGCTGCTCCTGCCCACCTGGCTACGGAGGCGCCCCTGCAGTAGCGCGGCCATTTCTCTCATTTCTTACTTAAGAGTGTGTGCAAATTTGTAATATTTTTAATATAATTATTACCTGCATGCCAATTTTCTCTTTATGAATCATAATTTTCCCCATCGCGAGGGCAAAATATGGAGATTTTTTTTTTTTTGTGTTGTTCTATGCAGTCCCAGCCAGCTTCCCCCGTAAATGTGAACGGCACCTGACCTTCAACTCCGCCTTGGCACACTGTTGTGATGAATAGAGCAGTCTTTAAAAGGCCAGAAAATGTGTGTGATCGAAGCAACTAGTAAAGGCAGTAGAATTTTCTCTTTCATTATTTTTAAGAACTCTTTCTGTTGTTTTCAGCATCGGTTTGGGATCGACCAGAATAAAGTTCTCTGTTTGCCTCTGCACTAATTCTAAACGACACAAATCGCCATAACTGAACCTGATCTTTTGAAAATAATCGAAAGGTGCCTTTATCTTTAGGTCCTAAATTTTTACGGTGACATTTTGAAGTTTATTTTTCTTCTGCAGAAAATATTTCGTTTAAACTCGTTAAATAACGGCTGTCAGTATTTACGTAAAAGTGACACCTTTAGTTTTAAACGTTCTCATTAAAGTTACCTTTCCACGGAATTTCTGTGTTGGAATAGTTAATCCCCATGTGACCTATTACTATAATCCCCACGGGTCACAAACGGTTGCAAAACGTGTTTGACGTCTTTATTGCGCGTGTGTGCGTAGAACGTACGTGCTTACATTACACGATTAAACTTCAGGTATAAATTATTCATTGGTGGTATATTCTACAACTTTTGGAACGATAAAATTGGATATCTGTCGCTATGGTATATGTAAAGCACAAAATAAAAAAAAAATAAATAAAATAAAAAAGTGGATCTCTTCTGTATTGTAAATACGGGACTGTTTCAAAGCTGCACGGGGCAAATGTAGCAGCATATTCTTCAGCGAAAATTAGGGGGAAAATTCGTATAGACATGTCTAAAAAAGTCTTTCGGAAAGATTAAACTTAATTATAAATTACAACCGCAAAAAGAAAGTGAACTTATTCGCTAAGAGGAAAACGTGTAAAGCAACTGCTCAAAGTCCTCATTTTGTTCAGTGACGCATTCAGCGCCACGAAATTACCTCGCGTTGCCTTATTGCGACTATTTTTAATGGTTTCCATTAAAAATAGTCGCAAAACGATAAGGCAGTGCGAGGGAATTTCGTGCAGCTTCGATAAGCGATTTCTCAGTTCACCTGGAGTGAACGCACAGTGGCGTCTCCGTAGCCAGGTGGGCAGGAGCAGTAGTGCGTAGCACACGCTTCTTGATTAGACCGGGGTTCGAGCTCGTAACCACCAAATACGGAGGATGCGGAAAGGTCAGGGAATGACCGCCCCACATCCCCGGAGCAATATGGCCTTATTTGCTAATGCTCCTAAGAACCAAACAACACAGTGGTTACACTCGCCTGTGGAAAAGTCCTGGTTCGATTCCCGTCAACGAAATGAGGAACTTTTATAGACTTCCGTGGTTGAATTTATTGGTTTCAGGCGAGGACAGCGAGGTTTTTATCATCCGAAACTCGGGTGAAACACCCGAGAACCGGTAGCGCGCAATTCATGGACAATAATTCAAAGTTCAAAGTATTTTATTTATTTATTTATTTTTTATTTTTTTTTTTGGCGGGCTCCAGGGACAATATTTCCCCTATGGACAATAGTACATAGGATGGCCCTATAAGACAGGGTTTTGTTTGTCTACAAACATCAGTTAAATAAATGTCGTGCTGGCAGCAATTTGTCAGTCGCCGCAGAACTCAAAAAGAGACACATTGACGTTGCTAGTATGTATTGCCACCGTGACATAAATCTGAACATAAAAATGTTTTATCGTCGTGCACCCTTTTCTAGTTTATGTTTAATATCAGGAAAATAAAGATTTTGGCGACGTATGTTTACAGAATTATTATTTTTTTTTCTTTATTTCCTTACTGTTAGTTGTAGAATATGGTCCTATGTTTGTTTCGTACAATTTTGAAATACCTTCTATGTGTGCGTACAAAGCTGAGTGAGTCACCTCGAGCAGCATGTTTTTTCGTAACTACTTTAAAAATCATTCTGCTGACGAGCTGTATGATTAGATCAATGGCGGCCAAACCCACGATTTGTAGAATTTGTTTGTGCGCGTCAGGAGGAGAATAACTACAAGATAAAGGGTACGTTTTTTTCAGCTGTAACTGCACTGAGAATTTTCTATCGCTCTTCGTTATCTCTAAAGTGGCATCAAGCTGGTCACCATTTCACACAAGCAATATAGCTGTAATTTGCGAGAGAGTAGCTGGCACTAAATTACGAAATTTAAAGAGAGGAATTTAAAGTTATAAATAGCTATAAACCTATGTGGCCTTAGAAAAATCTGCTCAGCTGTCTGGTCTTTTCGTCTGTTTCCGCGGCCAACATGATTTAATATTTTATTTTAAATATTTATTAGTAAATTAATTATCAACGTGGAACATATTGAGTATTACAGCTCTGATTCATACTATTTAAATATTTATATGTGAGACAATGAGAAAAAAAATATGCAATTGCGCATGTTTTAAATCTCTGTTAATGTATTTAAATAATCAAATGCAAAAGGCTAAATAGAGCCACGTGCACATTTTGTCTAAAACTTATGCCTAGTTGTAAACACAATGTGTTTTCCTATCTTTTATTATCATTATTATTATTTTCTAATAATATTAATTATATCTGTTTATTTCTCTTTCGAGACGCCCATAAACAGCACGTGGCTAGAGGATGTGGTTACATTATATCAGTATTTACAAGCATATTTACACGAACTTATTTACAAAATTTGGAAATGAAAAAACACAGAGTATGTGGTTAATGAATTAATTGTTAAGTTGGTTTAATTAATTACTAAATGATTGTTAAAGGATAAATATTATTATATAAATTATTAAATTAGTCTTCTTATTATATTTGTACTTGCCGGTACACATTACCAAAGATTTCTGTCCTATGCATTTTGTCTGTACATAGTTTCTCTGGATCTATATTTAAATTATTTTAAAAAAAAATAACATTATTTACTGGGAAAAATCTCCCCTGAGAGTCCAATTGAGTCAATTGACACTTGAGACTTGGTTCTTCCCTGTTTATTCTCGGTCGAATCATCCGACGGCGAGTGATCACGTTTCCCACTTTCGGTGCATCTATTCTCTTTCTCCGTTAGTAGCTTTGCCAGAGTTAAGATGTTTCCGGTTATGATGATATACTTCCGGTTATGATGATATACTTCCAGACCGCTAATGAATGAGATCTCGTAAGACAACGGACCAACTATTGTCTTTTACCAGTTCTTCATCTGCAGATGAATCAGTGTCTGAACTTAGCCTGCTTCAACTGAATGCTCAGCGGTCACTATTGGTCGCCGATGAAGTCCGAAAAGTAACCGACGAAATTAAATACGATATTATAGCCTTACAAGAACCATACCATTTCCGCGGTAAAATAACCGGATACCCTATTTCTTTTAGAGTTATTCAGCCGGAACATGCTGAACCACATACGGCCTTCATCATAGTTAATCCTAAATTAGACGTAGTCAAGATAATTAGTCTTACCAATCAACACGCTGTCTGAATAAGTGTGCCTCTCCTCATGGCTCCTACTTTCTAGTTTCACTATACTGCCCACCAACTTCCGACATTACACTTCATCTTGCCTACCTCGATCAAGTTATTTCTTTGGTACGCACTGCCAAACTTATTATAATGTTAGACGTTAATGCAAAATCCAGTCTATGGCACTCCGACCATACTGATAACAAGGGTTCACTCATAGAAGACTTTCTCCTTTCACAATGAGCTGACGGTTCTAAATAAACCCGGCTCACCTTACACCTTCAGCTCTCTAAATGGCGAATCAAATATAGACATCATTGCTACTTCTTACACTGTTTCTTGAAACATTAATGACTGGACAGTATATACTAACATTTGCTTAAGTCACCATCGTGCGATCACCTTCTCCGTGACTTGCTCCGCACAACCATATAATCCTCCACCAGAGGAATTTAGAAGATTTTCATTGCGACGCATCATGTGGAAAGGGTTTAATGACTCAATCAACATTGATTTCCCAATTGAAACCATAAACTTCATCCATCACTTTACAGCTTCTGAATTAGTTTCCTATGTTAATGATGCGCTCAGTCATGCCTGTTATAAAGTGTCCAAAAATAAAATTCAGTCTTCCCATCCCACTCTGCTTCATCAGCAAGTGCATCGGGCTAGGCGTATTTACCAACGACATCGCAAGAGCTGGTCACCTCCCGACATCGTCTAAAACAATGTCAGGTTCTCAAAAGCCAATACGTCAAAACCATCACTACCTGTAAAATAAAATTTTGGCAGAACTTGGTTATTTCTACTGGCAATCTGGACCCATCGGGCCTTGTTTATCGCCTTACCAGGAAAAAATCCTATTCCCCTGCTGTTTATTGGTCGGTACCCGCAAACAGCACCGAAACTCTCACCTGGAAGTGTAAGATGTAAAATCTTACAAGTATAATATTTTATAAAAAAGTGAGATTAATTTAAAGTAAAACTTATAATATAGCAATATGGGGGAACGTATCCTTACAAGTCAAGAATATTACTAAGGTCACTCGCAAGGGATTAAATTAGACAACGTTTATAGAAGGGAAGCGGTAAGCTGAAAGGCAATAGGGGTGTACTTCGGTTCCCAGCACACAGGGAACTTATGCCTACTTGTAAACACAATGAAAACTGGTAGCAACGGCTGTTGGTAATAGGTGTTAACTATGGAAAACAATGGTGCGGTGGACCATGGTACTGTCGGGACATTTCTTTGATCGGTGACACCTGGAAAAGAGACAGGAAGTAAATACGGGACAAATGCTGGAATCAGAGTTAAGACTGGCGTCTGGCTGTTGGTGATGGCAAGTTTTGTAGATCTTGTGAAATAAGTCTGCTAAAGTATAGCTATAAGCGGCTGACTTCAAAGGTACAGACAGCCTGAGAAATTTTACAAATTTCTTAAAATAAGAAGTTAGATCGAGCAATAAGGGGACAGCTTGGGAAAAGATTAAAATGGACGAATAGGACAGAGTGCAAGTTTGATAAAATGAGAAAGATTGGTTAAGACTGAGAACTAGGCCGGACTTGACATATGGAGGCGGTACAGAAATTGAGATGAACAAAAAGAGAGAACCGGAGTGAAAAAGAAAAGAGGTGTGAGGTTTCCTTTTTGAGAAGGTGTTTTAAAAAAAGGTGGAGAGACAAAAATAAGGGAGAAAGGAAAACAATGGAGTGATATAAATCAGCGAAGGCGTAAGTGCTTAGGAAAGGAGGAAGTCCCTTTTGGATGAAGGCATCGAGTTCTGATGTCCCAGACAGTAGGAAGCAGAACCTGTATCGCACTTTGAACCTGTATAGCACTTTGCCCTCACCACTAACAGGTGGTGAGGGCAAAGTGCTAGCCCGATTAGACGGAGCGAAGCCGAAAAATTAGTCGCTCAATGAGAAGGAAGGAAGCAGCGAAGGGAAGGTAGCCCGAATAAGGTGGAGAAAGGACGCCAGACCCATGCAGCCAAGAGTTCCTGATAATTATCTGAAGAAGATTCAGGAGAGAGCCAAAAATGCAAGCTTGAAACCTCCCCGGAAAGGAAAGAAAAAAGATAGAAGTAGGTGATATATATATATTAAGTACTGTAAGTTAACAAGAAAGACTGCTAGTGAAACAGTATAGTAATAAAATAAAAAAGGGGTAGTACTAGAAAGTAAAATGACAGATAAATTATCGCTGAAATAAATTATATATATATACTAGCAGAGTTTATTATGTTAAAAAAGGTTATTGTAAAATGCAAGGGAAACGAAGGATGAGTAAAAGATTAAATTGTTGTTCAAATAATTATAATGTGTTAGAAAGGTAGTAAGGTTTATATGAGAAATTTTGAATATGTTTTAATGATAGATAATTGAGATATATGAGCAACTTTGAATATGTTTTAAGGATAGATAATTGAATTATATGAAATTCTGAATATCGTGTTTGTATTGATGAAGAATTGCTGGTTTATCTGAAAGACTAATCACAAATAGAGACTTTAGGAAAGTTAAGATTGGTCTTCAGTATATTGTAACATAATGGTGAGAACACAGAGTATAATGATGAAAGTAGCATATTGATTGTTAATACATGAAACAGAATTGTATCCAGGAGTAAGGGAAATAGATATGGTGAATGTGTATAAGTGTTAGGAGTTAGTTAGGGCAAGAAGAATGAATCAAGTGTTTTCATATAATGGTCAACTCAGATTAGCTAGTGAAGGGAAATAGGAATAAGAATAATATATGCAAGGTATCCTTGATTTAACTTTGTATGTCATATTACATGTTTTTTAACACAATTATATATTATGTTGTATATATATATATATGTAAATAAACTTTGTTTTTTATTAATTTGTGAGTTTGTTATTCCTGAACACTCAGCCTTTCCGAAGGGAATTATACATAATCGAGAAGATCGCTTGAATCTGGAATTCTCCTGTGAAGCAAAGTCAGATGTGCACGTGGGGTATAAGAAATAGAGGTCTATATAGTTATAAGGGAACAGAACAAATAAGGAATATTTAATGAAGAATTATTATTATCAATATTCAAAATAAAATTAAACAAGAGCAAAAAGCCTCTATATATAAACCTTCTCATCCCCCCCACAGAAGGACACCATCAACACTATCTTGGACAATCTGCTTCCTTCTGATCGACCAGAGGATGACTTGTCTACTCATCAACAAATAAGACAGTTCAATAACTCCTACACTACTACTTCTGAATTTCAGCCATTTACTCATCTGGAGGTGGACATAGCTGTCCTAAAAATTAACAACTCTGGTTGTCCAGGCCTCGACCTTGATGAGGGCATTTTTATCAAACAATTCCACATGTACGTCCAACGGTTCTTCCGACTCTATTCAACAAATGTCTGAATGAAAGCATTTTCCCTGTTGTCTGGAAGACAGCTAAGACTAATTCCTAAACCTTCAAACACCCCGAGTAATAAGTCCTTCCATCCTATTGTTCTGTTATCGCATTTGGCCAAAACACTTGAAAGGTTGATTGCTATAAGACTCACTCCTCTTTTTACGAACACCTCTCTTGTATCAGACGATCAATATGGTTTCCGAACTGGAGGAGAAATTGAAGAAGCAGTCGTTGAATTCCTTTCAGAGCTTGCAGAGTTAACTCTGCAAGCTCTAAATACGTTCTTGCTATTTTTGTTGATTTCTCTGCGGCATTTGATCTCTTATGGTGGTCTAGTTTGTTTGCTCGCTTACATGGTGCCGATTGTCCTCTTCCTCTCTATAACCTTTTAAGAAGTTATTTTGAGAATCGTACAGTTTCTGTTATTTCTGGATCTAACTGCGTCTCCCGCTCTGTCACTAGGGGCTGCTCCCAGGGTTCTGTTCTTGGACCACTCGTCTGGAACATCGTTCTTGACGAATGGCTCCTTAAAACTATTCCTTATACCTCAAAATTGGCTTATGCAGACGATCTCACCTTGCTGATTCAGGGAAATTCTCGTGCCTCTCTTGAAAGTACTGCCAACTTAGTCGTGTGAGATGTCTCTCAATGGTCCACTATAAGTAAATTATCCATATCCTCCACGAAAACTAAAATGATGCTGGTTAAGGGTTCGCTTAATATTTCACGGCCACCCATTGTAAAACTTCAAAACAAATCACTTTCCATGGTTTCTTCTCTAAAATTTCTTGGTCTGATCATTGATAGTAAACTTACGTTTACTAAACACTTGGAAATCTCCCAGAGAAAGTCAAAAAACTTACCTTCTCACTTTTGCATCTCTCCAAACAATCTTGGGGTCTTAATTCTCGCTCTCTACGGTTATATTACAAAGCTATGTTTCTACCAATTTGTTCCTATGGCGCAGCCGCCTGGTTCTGGCATGTTAAGAAGGTTTCAGTACAGACTAAACTAATAGCATTCAACGTAAAATGCTTTTAACAATGTGCAGGGCCTGTAGGACTGTGTCTACCTCTGCTTTGCAGGTCCTTAACGGCTGTCTGCCCCTCGATCTCTTTCTTCTGTACCGAGGCCTGTGCTTCTACATTAGGTACGCTGTCCCTGTTACCTTCCTTGGTATTACTATCGATGTCACTGTGAATCCCAAGGCAGAAAAAAGACGCTGTTGGAATATTTTGAATGCACCGTTGGCAAGACAGATGGTCCGCTACATCTAAGGGTCTTGTTACTTCATCCTTAACGTCACTTTTGCCACTGTAGAGCCCACTCAGAAATGGTTTCGTAGTGGTCTGTACACTCTCTACTTACTCTCTGGTCATGGCTCCCTTAATTCCAAACTTGCAACTTTCAACCTTGCTGAATCATCTCTTTGTTCTTGTGGTTACCCTGAAGACTGGGAACATATTTTATACCACTGCCATCAATACCTAGACCTTCGACGGAACCTTCTTCCTCTCCACTAGTGTCACTGCCCCCAGAAATGAGCCGGACTTCCTGAGCACCACAGAAAATTTCCATCCCTACAGGAATTTGCTTTCCATGCTTTTGATCGCCTGAGACGCCTTCTCACTCAACTACGGAATAGCTCATAACCTTCCTAGTGGAGACTTCTGCTGGCACAGGCCTTTGACCAGTGGGAATCAGATATATATATATTTTTTCCCTCTCTTTTTCTTTCTTTTTTTAAAATATTTTATATTCTTTTTTCATTTATATATATTTTTTATTTATTTTATTTTTTATTATTTTTTTTATTATTTACTTTTTTTTTATTTGTATTTATTTACTTATTTTATTTTTTTTATTTTTTGCTGGTACCCTGGGTTTGGGCTGCCCGAGGGAAAAGATTTTAATATCTAGTTCTTATTATTTATTTACATATTTTATTTTTTTTCTTTATTTTTTATTTTTATTTATTTATCTTTTATTTATTTATATATATATACTGTATATATATATATATATATATATATTTTTTTTTTTTTTTTTTTTGTGCTTGCTACTAGGTCAGTAAGAGCTGGTAAACCAGGGGCATAAGGAACAGACACCAAACGGATTAACATGCGCCAAGGACTTGGAGTAACACCGGAACAGAGACACCCAAATGACTCCGACAGGAAAGGAACATGAAATCCACCATCAAATGGGAACTACCGACTGCTAGGAAGAATTCTCACTGGGCACGACTCTGATCACCATAGTCAGAACACAGTCACATATGAGTGAACACAGGATTGGACTTAGCAGAAATCACTGCCTATTGCCTTTTGGCGATCTATGCACACCCTTGCCTGGTCCACTCTTTCTCCTTGTCCTCGGCGGTAGAGAGGAGATGGGGAACCATCGCCTCCCCTCCCCTCCACCCATCTTCTTCTCTTCTCCTGGTGGGGTATGGGCATGCCCATGAGGTAGACTGAGATAACCAGACTTGATCCTGAAACTGACTGAAATAACCTTTGAGAAAACGAAACAGAAGCCAAACAAGTGGACTGGAAACCCGAACATCACAATTGAACTGAACGGCAGCAATTGCAGCCACATGCTCTATTTTGCAACCTGTGCTGGACTGTAGCCCGACACACTTTCATTCCATTCCCTGGCAGGGGGAGGTGACATCATCATAATTACACTCATTGAAGCTTTCCCTGAGAAAAAACTCAACAATACAACCGACCTATTTAGCCTTCCGTGCTGCAATATGGAAGTCCTCCCCTGCAGCAGGGAAGTTTACCCTCCCTAGCCCCGTAGAGGCTAATCACCATTTCTAATCACCGTTAAATTTTATCAACTCCAAGTACAAAGACTTCTGATTACTTTGATCTCAACCACAGTCTTAAACACCAATTTCTAAATTTAGACGTCAAAATTTTATCAATACGCACACACACACACATATATATTCTATACTAAAAGCAACGACAAGCAGTTGCAACACAATATTCCAACTTCGGCTAACAAGCAGGAAGAACAAAATCACAAATCAAGTAGTACTCTGAACATTACGAATTATATTAACATTCTTCATAAATTCTGAAAACACTTCATAAACACCTTCACCCTCAAAAAGCCTTCGCATCTCATGGGAAGAGGAAACTCCTAACCGGCTAATAAGCCTTCGCCTTGATATGTCATACAGCTGACATTGGAATATTACGTGCTGGCTATTTTCAATCTGCCCACAGCGACAGTGATCGCTGTCCACCAGGCCCAATTGATGCAGCCGCAACTTCAGTCCGTGTCCTGTAACTACCATTGCCTGAAATACAACCAACTTCGGCTACCTTCGTATCTGCTCAATCTTAGTAACGTCAGGAATCATTTCGTACGTCATTCTACCCTTGCTAGACGCCGTCCAACGCTTTTGCCAGAGACGACGAACATCTCGCGTTATTCGCTTTCCTTCTTTCTTTCAAGTCAGGCTTGCCATATACCCTGCCAGCCTCTGGGAAGGAACTGACACCCAGCACTTCCAAGGGAATGTTAGTTCTCAGTTCCGTACTTCAGAAATCTCTGTAGCACACCTAAGTCAACTGGCAAGGCACAAGCAACTATCTTCAGGGCTTCTGTGGAGACCGTTCGGCAAGCTCTAGTAACACTTAAGCCACACAAGTGTCGTCTCACCACACTTCTGTCCACCACATGACCTCAGGCTTCACAGGCATACGTTATTACTGGGACAAAGAGGCACTTGTATAGAATGTCTAATTTCCTCCCTTTGATCCCCCAATCGGTTCTCTTTATTCTCCTCAATTTCCATACAGTTTCTTTTATCTTATCCCTTATGGAATTCACATGGGGAATAATGTTTAGTCTTGGTTCGAAAAAAACTCTAAGGTACTTCACCACTGTGACAAAGTCCAAGGCGAGCCCACCAATACCTACAGTGGGATTTCTGTTTGGACTAAGAAGCCTTATGAGTATCATGCACTGCGACTTCGTCGGAGGTATCATTAGCTTGTGAACCGAAGCCCAAGTCTGCATCCTCTCAATACCCAACTGGCCTTCTGCTCAAGTTCTTTCCGGGTATTTCCAAACACATGTATGGCAACGTCGTCCGCGTAAGCTACTAACTCTACACCGTTCCAGTCTTGGTTTAACAACTCGTCCAAGACGTAAAAGGTCCACATAAGAGGTCCAATTATAGACCCCAGCGGAACGCCCATGGAGACCGTGTAGTAAACTTTTTCGAAGCGATTATAGACCACCGCACTCTTTTTGTGAAAGTAAATACGCATAAGACGATAGATATCGCTCGGACAGTCCACCAGACTCAAGCTGCATAGAATGCTTTCCCACCATAGGCGGTCAAGATTAAAGTCGAGAAAAATTCCCAACACATACTTTCTGAACCATGAACCATTGAAAGTAATTTCACAACTCAATCCTCAGCAGAAAGGCCTTGCCTAAGGCCAAACTGCCTGTCAGAATCTTGGTGTTTCTCCCTGTACACTTTATTCAGCCTTTCCATTATCATTCTCTCCAACACCTTTCCTAGTACAGATAATAAAGCAACAGGCCTATGAGAAGAGGGGTCAGTCCTCTCTCGATCGTCTCCTTTCAGGAGAACTACTATTCTTGCTTCCTTCCAACTATGTTTAATCAGTCCTTCCTCCAGGCGCTGATTAAACAACGAAAGCACTAAGTCAGGACAACTTAAGGTAAAATTCCTTTAAGACTTTTCAGCGGAAATATTATCAGAGCCAGGAGCCTTTCAGTTCCTCATACGCTTATCAGCCCACTCTCTTTCAGCAAGGGTAAACATCCCACTGAATGCACCAGAACTACCGTCCTGGTTAGCCAAAAGAATAGCAATCTATTAGGTCTTTGAGGTTGTCACAGACATTCTCTCAGATATGTCAGACAAGCTGCACTTGCTACCTGGGAGTCTAAAACGCTGATGGCACTGATATTCGGGTGACACTCAAGTCAACTGGATCAAATTTCGTCGAAGTCCGGACGGTCTGTGACAGCCAAATCCTCTGCTTGCACCTTCACGATGGTGGGACTTTTAGTAATAATGGGTATAACCTCCATGCTCAAGTACATGGTGGGTGACCACCCTGGTGTGAACCAACATAAGCAGGGGTCGAGGTGTGGCCGCCACACCACATGGAGGCATGCTGCCCCTCTATGTGACCAGGCAGTACTAGGTGGTAGATGACACCCATCAACCGGTGCAATACCACCACTTTGCTTATGGGAGGGTTGAAGTGGTGGAACCCATGTTTAGTCTCCACAGCTAAGTTACGGTCAATCCTACCCCATCTCTTCCATCATGCAGCATGATTGATGACTTTTGAGGTTACGATGAACATCGTCGCGAGATCCAATGTTCCTTACATTTCCAGGGTACAGCTCTAAAACGGTGTTCGCAGGCCTGCGGCCAATTAGTACCGAACCTATTGGTAACTCTCTAGGAGGCTTCTGGATCAGCTAGTGTATAATCTTGCTATATCTACTCTGCCAGATAGTGACTGGAGGGAGTCCGAGTAATGTGTATGCGGGGAGCATTGTCGAGGCCACGTTATGTCAAGGATCTGGGTATATTATTACCATGTGTACGCCATATCCAAAAATTTCATTACTTCATACAGCATGTCCCACCCAATTTTTCTTACTATTCAATACACCATGAATTGTCAAACTAATAAAACAAGCTTATCTGCGAAAAGATCTAAACCTCCCAAGCACTTCCTGATTCATTTCACAAATATACGTGGTCTCAATTCTAATTTTAACGATGTCCATTTCCACTTGCAGTCTGCTAAACCCCATGTACGTTTTCTGACAGAATCTCAGTTATCGGTTGATTTAACTACTGCTAATCTCAGATGCCCAAATTATTCGTTGTATGATTCCTTTCACCTCAAAGGTGGTACTTGTGCATATGTCCGTTCTGACATTCCCTGTCAGAGACTTGGCAATTTGGACTCTACTCTCTTTGATCTTCTCTGGCTTAAAATCTCTCTGCCTCATTGTGCCAAATTCATCTGTTGTCTCTACCGTTCTCCCAACTCCACTAATCACTTGGAGCTCTTTGACTTCCTTTCTTTGCAACTTGACTTTTTCCAGTCCAACTTTCTTAGCAGTGAGGTAATTTTCCTTGGTGATTTTAATATACACAACTCCAGCTGGCTTCCGTTTTCTAGTCACACCGACCCAACTGGTTGAGATCCTGAGGCTTTTGCAATTGCTAATGACCTTTCACAGATTGTTCATTTACCTACAAGAATACCGGACAATCCTAATCATACACCCAACACGCTTGATCTTTTTCTCACAAACAAACCTTCTAAGTACACAGTCGAAGTGAGAGGTCCTTCAGGCACTTCAGATCACAACTTTATGATTATCTCTTTTCCAATGGAACCTTTATCTCATGATTATTCCCAACCTCGTATTGTTTGGCATTACAAGAATGCAAAATGGGATGACCTGCGAGATTTCTTTTCTTCTTTTCCTTGTTTGGATTACTGTTTCAAAACTTCTGATGTTAACGTTTGCTCACGTCGTGTCAGTGAAAATATTCTTGCAGGAATGGAATTCTTTATCCCACACTCCAATTTAAAATCTCGTCCTTTATCTAAACCTTGGTTTTCCAATAAATGTGCTAAGGCTGTTCAAGAGAAGAATGTTGCATATCGTAATTGGCTTGTTTCTAATTCTTCAGTTTCATTTTCTGCCTACAGCAAAGCCCGCAACAACTGTGAAGCAGTGATTAACCAGTCCAAACTAGAGTTTGAACAGGCTAAGAGTAGAAAACTTGCTTCTTGCCCTAATGGTAGCCGAGCATTCTGGTCTCCTGCCAAAGCTATAGGCCGCAAATTTTGCCCATCTCTGCTCCCACATCTGTCCAAACCAGATGGTTCTGTTGTCACTACAGCCAAGGATAAAGCTAACCTGCTAGCATCCCATTTTTCTTCCAACTCATATATTAATGATCTTGGTAAAACACCTCCCAGCATTCCCAACACGCTCCATTCAATGCCTCCTGTGGTCTTCCTTCAAAAGGACGTTAGAAGGATTTTGATGAATCTTGATGCTAAGAAAGCTCCAGGTCCCGATGGTATTTCTCCACTTGTTCTCAAAGCCTGTGCTCCTAAACTACTACTCTTCTTTGCCGCCTTTTTTTCACTTTCTTATTACAAAGGTGTTTTTCCTTCTGCTTGGAAATTTGCTCATATCCAGCCAGTTCCTAAATAGGGTGACAAATCCCTCCTAACTCTTAAACCTTTCGTCTCATCAACGATCGGCAGTGTGGATTCCGACAGTATCGATCCATTGGTGATGTTCTGGCTTATGTTACCCATTTATGGACTAATTCAATGGAAAGGTTCGGTGAAACACAAGTATTTGCTCTTGACATCTCAAAGGGTTTCGATCGTGTTTGGCATAAAAGTCTTCTAAACAAGCTTCCATCTTATGGTTTGCCAACCGTTTTTAGTAATTGGTTATCCAGTTTTCTCTCTGTTCGCTCACTGAGGGTGATGGTAGATTGCCCTCTGTCTTCTAACTTCTCCACTAATGCCGGTGTCCCCCAAGGTTCAGTTCTTTCCCCTACTCTTTTCCTCTTATATATTAATGACCTTCTTCCTTTGACTGGAAATCCTATCCATAGTTTTGCCGATGATAGCACATTGCATTCCACTTTCCATTTTGAGAAACCTTGCTCTGTTCAATCAGCTTCAACTTCTCGAATATCTGCTGCCAATTCCCTGAATGCCGATCTTCAGGTAATTCTCCAGTGGGGCAAAGACAATTTAGCTGATTTTAATCCTTCTTAAACTGAAGAATGAGTTTTAGAAGGATTGTCTTATATCTCGCAAAAAGGATACTTATGCTCCTATGCTTATCTTTGGCGACATTCCGATTTCTAGGCAAAATGATATATCTCTTTTGGGGATTATCCTGACTTCTAATCTCTCTTGGCACAAGCACATTACAAATATTGCTTCCTCTGCATATAAAAAACTTGGTTTTCTCTTTCGCTCTAGGCCTTTCTTTTCTTCCAAACAGCTGCTCACTCTGTATAAATCGCAAATCCGCCCTGCCATGGAATATTGTTCCCACATATGGGGTGGTGCCCCCAAAACCTCTCTCAGGCTTCTTGATTCCATTCAGAAGAGGGCAGTTAGGTTAATTAATGATTCATTTCTAACAGAGTCTCTCCACTCGCTGTCTCATAGACGTACTGTTTCTGCTGCATGCCTCTTCCACAGATACTTTCATGGGCATTGTTCTTTTGAATTGGCTTCTTTAATTCCCTCTCTTTCTTTCAAAACAGTCCGAACACCAGCCAACATCCATTTACTGTCCAACTTCAAACTCACAGAACCAACTTTTCATCTTCCTCGTTTATTCATTCAACTGCCGTTTTCTGGAACAACCTTCCTTCGTGCGTATTTTCTGAAGATTACAGAAGTTCAAGTGCAATGTGAACAAATATCTTCTTTCGTCTTCTCAATCTCCAACCCAAGCACGGTACTAAGTACTGTAGGTTCTAATACCTCTCGTGTTTGGAGTTTACATAATAAAAAAAAAAAAAAATCTGCTCTTCCGTTTCACCATTGCAATCATAGACGGGAAACAGTGCACGAAGGACCTCAAGCACCGTCTCGTTCCAGGTCTGAGTCTCGCTCATTCCACTGAATACAGTATGCTGAATCTGATCAAACCTAACCTTGTCCATGATAAGCCAGTACTGCAGCCCCCAAGGATTCATGTTGCCCTTATCAGAGACAAAATCTTGCCAAGCCTTCCGCTTGCAAACACGAATCTCCTTGGTGTAGTTTCTCTTAGCCGTTGCAAAACGTACCCGGTAGTCTCCAAGCCAAGATAGTCAGACCTTCTGGCTCTCTGAAATTTCTTTCTAGTCTTATTAACAAGGCCCTCCTGCTTAATTCTCTGCTCAACCAGGGAACAGACCCCGTTCTATTCTTTCCTCTCTTCATCGAAATGCAACAAACCTTTCGCAGACGCTCATTCACCATAATATCTCTTTGGGCGGCCAGGCCACTACGCCAACGTTGCCTCCAGTTCGAGTCCGTGACCATCAAATATAGAGGATGAAAAAAGGTCAGGGAATGATCACCGCATATCCCCGGAGCAATATGGCCTTAGTTTCTAATGCTCCTAAAAACCAAATAACAAACAACAAACAGTCTCCATTTCTCATCGGCAGTAGTATCAGTTAAAACTGACTTAAAGCTTCTCCAGTTAGCGGTACTCACCACAATCTTTTCCAATTCACAATCTACTTTTTTACGCTCAAATGGGCGGATCTCACTGCGTATAACACGATGGTTGCTAGTTGACCACTCGGCCTCTACAGACCATTTAACCACTTCATTCGCTACATTACCAGTACAAACGAAATTATAATAATAAATAAATAAATTTTCTGTTTTTATGATTACCAGTAAATGATTACATTAACCCGCATTCGTGTCTGTAAATTGCGTGTGCTCTCTGATCGATTTGCCTGATTTGCTGGACGAAAAAAACCCCAGTTTCTGGGGAAAAAACTTTGCTATCTACATCTCAGACCGACTAACTCAGCCACGGTGTGAAAAAAGCCCACTAAAGTTCCTCGCGTCAACGACGGGATTCGAACCGGACCTTTTCCACCCGATATAGGGAGGATAGTGACGATACCATTGTGCTACCCCCGCAGACACATTACCAGTACATGTGGACATGTGTTTTAGTAAAGGGCGACTCCTAGAACGTCTGTTCAACTCCTCCTCGTATCTCTATGAAGAACAGCATCACTACAAATGGGCCAGATGTGTGTATGTGTGACGTAGGTCTGTGTATATTATGTGTGTGTGTTCTGTTGTTCTGTTCTGGCCGCTTGGCTACCCAGAAGCATCAGTCACCTGGACAGATGATTCTGGGTACTCGTCCACACCACGGGAAGGTGGGCCAGTCCCAGTGAAACACGTACCGTCTCAAAAGAGACTCTGACCCATCTGATGTTGTCAAAAGGTGGGCCAGAATCCTCTGGGGACTCATTCCAGAAGAAGAGAGAAAGAAAAAAAAAATCCTGTGATGTAATAAAAAAATCCCGTGGTGTAATTAAAAAAAAAAAATCCCGTGGTGTAATTAAAAAAAAAAAAAGAGAGAGAGAAGCTACATTAGAGGAAAACTGCGAAGGGGGGGGGGGAATGAGAAAAAAAAGTAAGAAAAAAAAGAGTACGCTAGTGCAGAGCGCCAAGAGAAAATGAGAAAAAATAATAATAAACAAAATAAAATAAAATAAATAAATAAAAATAATTAATAAAATAAAAACAAATATAGATAATTAAAAATTTTAGATTAGTAAAATAAAATTTTAAGCTGCTGTCTGGGGATCCCCATTCGTAGCCTGCGTTATTCTGTAGGAGGCTTTCCTGCACGTGAATACTTGCGTCGAGAAGTTCTGGAAGGCATCCAGGTTCTGTGATGTCTGTAACAGAATGTTCAGTTGATTTTCAGTGAAGTGAAAGTGAAAGTGAAAGTGTGTTTAAGGTCCAACGGCACCAGGGGTTTCCCCCATCTCCGCGTAGTTTACATTGTGGGTGAACCAGTTGACTGGAAAAGCCAGAGATTTAAAAGTGTGTGGGAATTGTATTTGTGTGGTGTCGTGTACCGTTGTTCATCTGGTCATTTAGCCGCTGAACCCCTATTGAGGTCCAACGTTGCCCCACTTTCGCCCCGTGGAGGCAGACCAGGAACTCACTTGACTTAAGTTACTCTGGCAGGTCCTGCGGCTTAATTTCCTGAGATTTCGGCAGCTAGGACCTAAAAAAAAAAAAAAAAATTGAAGATATATAAGTGTGTATATATATATATATATATATATACACACATGCAGTTGTAATTTATTTTTGAATGTTTGCGTACAGCGCATAGCGTCCATGCATTCAAACGGCAAGAGCAGGGCAGTGGATATGATAGGCCGAGACTGGGCGAAAATTATTTTTGATTTGATTAATTTAGGGTGTAGGGCGTTTACATCGTCTATAGATAGAGTGGGGGAGGAGAGGCAGAAAGCTGGGGGGTAAAGGTAGAAGTATGGGGGCGACAGAGTAGATGTCCCCAGGTGGTCAGTGAGGCATGTCCATGCGTCACCAGAAGGAAAAGGAGCGTCGGCGGAGAGAGGGGGAGACAGGGTGTCTCCCCTCTTCCCGCCTGGGTTTGGGTTTAAAGTAATCGAGTCAGGTTCTCGATTTTGTTCGCCAAAATGGCTTGGTGGCAGTGAACTGCACGATCCAGGTCGGTGTGTTCCTTTGAAAAGTCCAGGGTTGTAGTCATTCTAATGGTTGTAAGCCGTGTCCTTTATTCTTGGTAGAATCCGTTTCCTTGTAGGGTCCACGATGCGGCAGTCATGACACTTCGTCGTTATCAGTTCTCAGCTTGAATTAGTTTTATTGCTGTTGGTCACGGTTTGGTTGTTGTACAATGAGGGTACGTCTCCTCTTGTAGAGGTCTTCTGCGAATTTGGAGAATGCAATGTATTGCTCTTTACTGTCGAGTAGGTGCTTTTCTCTGTCTCTGGGCAAGATGATTTTCAGTGAGAGGGATGGTATTTGCTAGGTCTTGCCTCAGGTCCTCATAGAGAGCGCACTCGAAGAGAAGGTGGAACCAATTCTCCTTGGCCTCGCAGTAGCAAACGTCTATGGGTATTAGGCCTAGTTGGAAGAGCTTCTCGTTCAATGCCCAGTGACTAGGAATGATGTCTCAAGAGTTAGACAGAGCCACATCTGCGCTGATTTAGAGGAGAGGAAAGTCACATCCGACAGGAATCTCCTTGTAACTGCTCCCTTGGTGGAAGTGTCCCATCTTGTCTGCCAGATGTTTATCATCTCATTATAACACTGTGTTTTCTCTGCCTTAAGTTCAATGTCCAGGTTTACTAGTGTGTAAGGTGTAAGGTATATTGATGTCATGCGGCACCAGGGGTTCCCCCATCTCCGCGTTGCTTTCATTGTGGGTATACCAATTTGCTGGGAATGCCAGAGATTTAAAAGTGTGTGGGTATTGTACATGTGTAATGTCATGTACCGTTGTTCATCTGGTCATTTAGCCGCTGTGCCCCTGCTGGAGCCCAACGTTGCCTCACCTTCGCCCCGTGGAGGCAGACCAGGAACCCAGTAGACTTAGTTACTCTGGCAGGTCCCGCCGCTTAGTTTCCTGAGATTTCGGCAGCTAGAACCTAAAAAAATAAAAAATAAAAAAATAATATGTATGTGTATATACACATGTATATACTCATTTCGCTTGTCTGCATACAAATTACGTTGTACGTTGTATGCCCGTACACCGCTGGAGGGAGGGGGGTTGATATTACGTAGATGGATTAAGGATGGACTGGGCGAAGATTATTTTGAGTGTTGTTAAATTTAGTGTGTGGAGCGTTCGCATTGTATATAGATAGAGTAGGAGGGGAGACAGAAGGCTGGGGAGTAAAGATAGAAGTATGGGAGCGATAGAGGAGGTGTCCCCAAAGTGTAAAGTGTAAAGTGTAAAGTGTATTTAGGGTCATACGGCACCAGGGGTTTCCCCCATCTCCGCGTTGTTTACATTGTGATGGGTGTGCCAGTTTGCTGGAAATGCCAGAGATTTAAAAGTGTATGGATATTGTTCATATGTAGTGTCGTGTACCGTTGTTCATCTGGTCATTTAGCCGCTGGACCCCTACTGAGGCCCAACGTTGCCCCACTTTCGCCCCGTGGAGGCAGACCAGGTACACCAGTATTATAATTAATTTACTCTGGCAGGTCCTGCCACCTAATTTCCTGAGATTTCAGTGGCTAGGACCTTAAAAAAAAAAAAAAAAAAAAAAAAATTCGCACGTTGTATGTTGATCACATACATGTTTCCCGGTTTTAAGGTGTTGCATTTGAAAATTTAATGGCCGAGGAGAGGGCGAAATAATTTAGAGAAGCTAGAATTTTGGTGTGGGTCTTGCGCTGGCATAGAGATAGAGAGGGGAGGAGACTGAAGGCTGGGGGGGGAATAGCTAGGAAAGACTGGGGTCAATAGAGTAGACGACCCCAGCATGTGCCAGTGGGGCATGCCCATGCCCCACCAGAGAGAAAGATGTGGGATGGCAGGGGGGAGGCAACAAGAAGGCTGTCGCCTCCCCCTCTGCCAGGGAAGGGAGGAAAGTGTGCCCGGCAAGGGAGCCGGCACAGGTCGCCATATGGCCTGGCAGCTGCATGTCTGCTTGAGTCAGGTCCTTGTTGTCCCATCCGTGTGTAGGTTCCTGTCTGTGGTTGTCACTTGGCAGCAGGACAGGTGTCTTAGTCAGGTCCGTAGTTGTGGGTATTTAGTCCAGTCTGTACTTATGTCTCTATCTGGAGTCATGGTCATTAGTTATTGGATCCTGGGTCCATTTGTTGGATCCGAGTTTGTCGAGTTTTTTTTTTTTTTTTTTTTAATGCTGTTTCTTCCTGGGATGCAATCCCTTTGTGGATTGTCTTGATGGTGACTGTCCGTGCACCTTATATGGTTGTTTGCAAAGTCATATATTGTGAGCCTGAGAAACGCTATTGTGGCTGTGGGGGCGGAAGAGTATACCTTCTGTGAAAAAGATCTTGTGCAAAGTTTGCCAGTGCTTTGTAGCTATGCTCTTCCTCCAATAAGCGTTCCTCTTGATTCTCTGGTACATAATGTAATTCCGTAATTA